>NC_139943.1:15341680-15734180 GCF_963454915.1 Gymnoscopelus microlampas
AATTATTACTTGGTTAAAAACAGCTTTGTTTTTCTCCAACTAGAGAACTATTGCCTGCATTAACACAATATTTATTAGTGTGGTTGCCCAACAGGGCAACCAGACTATAGTACTCTATACACTTTATTTATTTATAGATTAACAATTTTCGAACCGCATCTCCTCCCACAGTTTTTATACCCTAATGTTGTGCCATATATCAAAATGACCGTCTTGAACGGGAATCGTGCGCTTGTATTTTGCTAAGAGATTGGTTGAATACTTTAATTGATATTAATTTATTAGTGCCATTAAATGTCCCCATCCACTTTCATGGAAAAGTGACCAAACTCAAGTTGAAGTATTTTTTTCTCAGAAACCGTAAGAGCTAGAGTTATCAGATTTGGAGGGATAATTCATAATATTGTCCGAAATTATTGAAAAAAATATCACACCATTCGGCCTCATGGTGGCGCTATAACAGCCCCCTTTACGTTTTGGCCCGTAACTCTTGAACCGTAGGTCCTAAAATCAAAATTTCTTTTCACCTGGATTCCTTGGGTCACTACGCATCTCCCCATATAGGCCACGCCCATTTGCGTCAGGATAGATTTTTTGATATTGATTTATTTCTGCATTAAATTTCCCCATCCACTTTAATGGGAATTGCAAAAACTCCCATTCAAGTATTTTTTTCTCGGAAACCGTAAGGGCTACAGTTACAAGATTTGGAGGGGAGGTTAATAGTTTTTTGCGAAATTATTATGAAAAGAATCACACCAGTCGGCCACATGGTGGCGCTATAACAGCCCACTTTACCTTTTGGCCTGTAACTCTTGAACCGTAGGTCGTAAAATCAAAAAAAATCAAACTTTTTCCCTGGATTCCTTGGCTCACGACGCATCTTCCCATATAGGCCACGCCCATTTCCGTCAGGATAGATTTTCCGCCATTTTGAATTTTCTTCAAAACACACTTTTTGCTCCTTTTCCTTCAATTTTTTTTCCAAATCTCACACAAATCGGTACACGTGATCTATGGACCCATGCGATAAACCTATCCAAGCGGAATTTTGATAGTCCGTACCGTCCGTCCGTAAATGGCTTCCAAAGTTAGCGGGAGGGGCCCGTTTGACCAAAAATGCCATAAATCACGAACGAAACGTCCGGTCAATCCCAAATTTGAATCACATGTCGAGGGTGGTATACTAAACCAATCCCCAAAAGCATTTCTACTTTGATCCATAGGGGGCGCCTGGAATGCTCAAAATTTAACCGTTTGATGCAAAAACCTTATTTGGGGGGATCGATCCTCTCAAAATGAAACGCAAGCGATCTCAGGAGTGACGACACAATGTAATTGGCGCAGCCTCCGACGTTATTCCTCCCGGCGTATTCCTCGAGTCCCGGCGGCCGCGACCCGCGACCGGCGTCGGCGCAACCACACTCTGCAATTTCCCCGGAATTGCGACGCGTCTAGTTTTTGTTTTGTACTGTACATAGAGCATGGATTGAACCTAAATGCAAATCAATCCAAATCCTTGCAAATACGTTTTCAAATCTTCTGTGTAAATTGTTTGTGGATGAAGTGGGGAAACTATTTCTCTATGCAAAAAATCTGTACAGCTTTTACAGCACTTACAGTAAAAGCTTTTACAGCTTTTACTGTAAGTGCACTTGGTCGTGACTCGTGATACAGCCTTGTAGAGCAGAGGTCTTCAACAGGGGGTCTGGGACCCCTAGGGGGTCCTCAGAGTTACTACAGGGGGGCTGCCAAATCTTTGTGTGATGAACCATGATCCATTTGAACCCTAGCATCCCTATTCTGAGGAGAACTTTAGCAAAAAGTTACAGATCTACAAGCGAGGTGTTGTGAGCTTGTAGATCGGCTATGTTCGGCAAAGATGTTTGTTGTAGAGGGAAAAAAGAGCAGACCAAGTACAGAGTGAAAGGTTGAGTTTACTAATAGTTTATACGATATGTAGTGCGGGGTCCCTGCTTCATCTGTCTCTCAGCTAAGGGGTCCTTGGGCTGAACATTTTTGAAGACCCCTGTTGTAGAGGAACATAAATGAGCCTTCAGTTTAAACATTTTAAAGTGTGGAGCAGATTCATTAACCCATTAAAACCGGGAACCCATCTGTGTAACCACTTTAACCATTATTTTATTTTATTACTTTGGCTTTTCAAAAATAGCAGATATACAAGCTCATGTGCCGTGCTATGAGCTTGTAGATCTAGTATTTTTTTTAAATCGTGAAAGATTTTTGCGAATCTTTGAATATATGTATGTATTTTTTTTAAAGCTAACATTTTAACTCAAATGTTTGCTCAGATGGGGGTCCGCGGCCAAATGCCTATTTTTTGGGGGTCCCTTGACATGAAAAAGTTTGAGAACTACTATTATAGGATTTAAAAGACACTTGTAGAATCCCCAGAAGCAAAGATTTGAGTTATCCAAAATGTTTGCTTAAAAAAATATATATTCAAAGATTCAAACAAATAGCAGATATACAAGCTCGAGCTTGTATATCTGCTATTTGTTTGAATAGCCAAAGAAATCTAAAATGACACGGATGCGTTCCCGGATTGAATGGGTCAAAAGATTCATCTGTCTCAGAGACTCGAGCCTTGTTGTTTTATCAAATCCAAATGCTTCCTCTACGTCGTGGATCCTCAACTCTACTCCTCGTACTGTAAAGCTTTTGTCACTACCAGACTTGCTTACTGAAATGTTCTGTTGTACTGTAGTATGCTACGCTTGCTTTCATCTACCCTTTGGCAACAAACCCAAATATGTTCAGAACTCAGCCGACCCGCCTCCTAACACACATACCAGGACATGACAGGCACGTCCCCCACCAGGACATGACAACAACACGTCACCCCCTACTCTCAAAAAACAAATTGAACTCTGTGATCCTGCTACTAACGTACAGCAAGGCAAGGCCGCTTTAATTTGTATCGCACATTTCAACAACAAGGCCATTTAATGTGCTTTACATTATACAGTGACATTTAGGATGCATAAAACAAAAGAAGTAAAACATGGCAGATACAGTTACAATGCAGAGTAGAACGGGGGGAAAAAAAGAAAAGTAACTCAATCAAATGCAGCGGCAAACAGAAAGGTCTTTAAAAGAAATAAGAGTGGCAGCAGACCTGCAGTTTTCTGGGAGTTTGTTCCAGATATGTGCCGGCGCATAAAAACAAAATGCTGCTTCCCCACGTTTATTTTTGGTTTTAGAGACAGAAAGCAGACCTTTTCCCAGATGACCTGAGGAGATCTGGATGGTTCATGATGTCGCACAAGATCAGAAATGTATTTTGGCCCTAAACCATTCAATGCTTTATAGAACAACAGTAGTATTTTGAAATCAGTTCTTTGACACACAGGGAGCCAGTGTAAGGATTTAAGAACTGGAGTGATATGCTCCACTTTATTGTTTATTAGTAAGGACTCGAGCAGCAGCATTGTGAATCAACTGCAGTGCAGTCGTTTGATTGATTTTTTTTTTTAGGGAGTTCTGTAAACACACCGTTACAGTAGTCAAGTCTACTGAAGATGAATGCATGGCATGGACAAGTTTTTCTAAATCCTGCTGATATAAGTCCTTTAACCCAGTACTGTAAGGCTGTAAATACCCTTCTGCACTCCACCAACCGTTATATAACCCAGAGAATGCTCCTGTCCTCTCTACTCCAGAATAACTGGCACAAGCGCGCGCACACACACACACACACACACACACACACACACACACACACACACACACACACACACACACACACACACACACACACACACACACACACACACACACACACACACACACACAGTCACACGTTAAAACAGAGCTGTGTATGCTTGTCACAGCAATCGAACTAAAACGACTGAAATGTGTTAAATATAGTACAACACATACTATATGTATTGATATGAACTGATATCATGTGAACGTGTCCTTTTCCCCCTCTACATCAAATCTCTTTGTCGAAAATAGCCGATCTACAAGCTCACAACGTGTCGCGTTTGTGACACGTTGTGAGCTTGTAGATGTATTATTTTCGCCGAATGTTCGCCCCCAGAATAGGGACGCTAGGGTTCATGTGGTTAAAAGATATAGATCCAAATGTTACATTGCACAGTGTTTTAATCTCTCTTTCTTTTAACACCTCCACGTCGTCGTTCTGCTCCAAATGTTGCCCCATTAGCTGCAATTATCCTCTAATTACTCTTCCATTATAGCTCTGTGTTCTTGCCCCGCAGTTAATCTGCGTGTGAATCTCATTCCTCTATACGCTCTGCGGTTTTAGGGAGGATGTGGCAATGCATCGATGCCATCACAGATTCCCGTTAACACTGTGACTCACTGGGCAAGCACTTCCCTCCGTCTCCCGACCCTTCACCTTGTGTATTGGTAGTAAAGAGCAAAAGGCATTGTGGGAAATGTAGTGAGGAAGCGTCCAGGTCATCTGGGCTTTAAGGATGCCAGAATGTAATTGCTGGAAAAATAGTTTTTTGTAACTTTCACCGAGTTTATTTCCAAGCAAAACGTGAAAAGGATTGATTCAATTGAGGCTTTATTCAGTCGATGAGAGTGAGAAGACATAGTTTGGGCCAGCAGGTTCTTTCAAAATGAACAGTTGTGTTTTTAGTACACTTAACAGTTTGACACCAATGTGGAATGGATGTCTGCTACCGTTGACGATGCCAACCTTGCTTGTATTTTACGTAGAGCTGGGCGATTTTACATAACCATCATTCGACGTGTTTCCCCAAAACTGCTTTTCTGATTTTTAAATAAGAAAATTGTAAAAAATATGTATTTTTATTTTTATATTTGTCTATAATAGCGTGCATAAAATAGGGACACCATGTTGAAAGTGCAACAAAAAAAAACTATTATGATGTTCCACATGTAACTCTCAATTGGGGGCAAGGATGGGCATGTGCCCTCCAAATATGGAGAGTAAGCAGCCAGTCGCTTTACTGAACCTCCTGCCTATACATTTTCCAATTCATTTAAAATGTATTTGTTCTAGCATAATACTTTATGATAATACAAATATAAAATAGAGCACATAAATTCAATATTAAATGAGACTGCTTAACTACAAACAGACTAGGATGGAAAAACTAAACTAAGCTTTACAATAAAAAGTGGGTTTAATGAAGTGATTTAAAAGATCTTGTCACTAAAATAGAAGGAATAGATAAAGAGCTATAACAAGCATACGTGTCAATGTATTCTCTTTAATCTCTTTGTTTTCTTGATGAGAGATGTTATTCACATATACATAATGTCAGAGAGACCAGAAGTCAGTGACTTCCTGTTTGAAAGGGGAAGTTGATAGGTTCTCAGCACAGCTGGGTCCTCAGATGTAAAGCAGGCCTGGACAAAGATAGCAGATCTCACTGACCCAGCTGTGTGACCCAACTAAAGTACTGTATATGCAAAGCTTTGTTTACTAAAATAAATGACAGCATGACGGAATGTCTAAACCGGTTTAGAATGCTCTCTGATTTGGGTTTCTGCCCAAAATTATTGTCAGTGCATCCAAAATAGGCCTGTTCTCCATGGATCACTGGTAATTTGCAGGGTGAGAATTTAACACACGTGCACGCTCTGCTCAACGTATACTACACACAGACCCATGGCTTTGGGTAAACATAAGCATCGGTGTGTCAAAGACTGTAACAATGTCCACTGTTTTCTGTCATGTTATGAACGTGGATTCGTGGAATGTGTTTTAGCTTCATTAAATAGCCGAGAGGCTTGCATCACTGTGCATGCGCGAGCGACTCAGTGGCTACACAAAACACACTCGCCCCCATTTTTACTGAGGTTTATAGGAATACCTGATGGCGACCAGTCCGAGTTTGCCGGATTTGACCCGGGACGAGCGTGTTTTGGGGAGAGCGTTCTTGTATTCACACAGACAGACACACGGCTCTCGGTAAACATCGCTGTTTCAAAGACTGTCATGTCAACATCCACTGCTTTTCTGTCACGTAAAAAGAAAAAGGATTTTTTTTACTGTTTTAGTATTCAAAAGTGTTGGTTCTGGCACTGTTTAGGCCCCGGCAAGGTTTAAAAAATACTGGTTTAACACCGATATCGGATAAAACCCAATCGATACCCATCCCTATATATGACACGAGAACACAGCATGATCATGAGACAGAAAGAAAAGGAGAGATGTGAATCATATGACAATGTTCCCACAAGGGGGGATAGCTGTGGGGGGTTTGGAGTATTGGTCAGTCTGCTTGATCTCCTTGTGTGTGTGCACATCTGTGTGTGTTTTCATTTAAGTGTGTGAGTGAGAGCAGTGAGTGTTGTTTGTGTGTCGGGGGTTCATGTGTATTTGTATATCTGTGTGTGTGTGTGTTTTGTGCTCCATGTTTGTGTATGTGTATTTTTATTTATGTGTGTGTAAGTGCACAAGTATCTTTGCATGTTTTTGCATGTCAAGGGTTCATGTGTATATTGTGTATTTGTGTGACCTGTGTGTGTGTGTGTGTGTGTTGTGTGAATGTTTGTGTTTTGATTCAACCAATCCCACCCCCCCCCCCCCCCCCCCCCGATTCCCTGATCTTCTCGTCTCTCTTGTTGTGAGATGCAGGTGTTTTGTCAGACTTGTATATTAACCACTTATATCCTCCATTCTTTGTAAAAACAGAAGTTACAACTGTACTTGCCCCTCTTTTTTTTCTGTCTACACAAAATCTCATTGCCAAAAATATCAGATCTACAAAGTCACAACACGTGACGCGTTGTGAACTTGTAGATCTGTTATTTTTGGCTAATATTCCCCCTCCCAGAATATGGAGGCTGGGTTCAAGTGGTTCCCTGTCTACTCTACTAAATAAACAGTTGACCAAACAGGCATCTGATTCGCCAAGACTCAGAAGTGCATGAAGGGTTTGAGCCTTTTGAAAAAACATATGTTCCGTAACATCTTTCAGTGAGGTTTTTGGGGCTTGCTATTTTTACCCTCTTTTCTTTTCCATTTTCATCCTTTTTAGTCAGATTTTGCTTAGGGTTTGAATAGAGACAGGAAACCGAGGGCAGAGAGGGAGGAGAACATGCAAAACAGCCAGAATCGAACCGAGGATGATTGTACTGTATCTAGTTCAGTGGTTTTCAAAGTTTTTGTCCCCAAGGCACACCGATGAAGAACAAGTCAAAATCTCAAGGCACGCCTATATTCATAGCAAAAATAGCAGGTCTACAAGTTCACAATGTGTCGCGAGCTTGTAGATTTTAGCCTATTTTATTCTTTTGAAAAGTTGTGAAATAAAATAAATCATCCAATGACATGCCCAACGTAGGGATGCCAGATTGAAAGTGGTTAAAATATATTTTTAGAGTTTAGAATTTGCCCTCTTTATTGGGAAATGAGTGCTCACAAAGAACTGATATAGTAAATGTAAGAAAATATTCATAACTTGTATTGTTGTATATAATTATCGTCTGTCAGCTGGAAACCTCATATGTCCAAAACTGATACTTTCCAGGATTCAAATTCAAAAACAGCGAAAGTAGCAGATCTACAAGCTCAAAACGCGTCGCTTCGAGCGTGTGGATCTGCTACTTAGGAGGTTTATTATGCCCGACGGCAACGATATATATATATATTGCATGTGTGGTTGTCACAAAATCCCAAGGCACACCTGGACTTGTCTCACGGTTCCATTGGGAACCACTGATCTATTCGGCTAGTAGTGTGCCCCCATTTTCATTATTCCATATTAGTCTGTATCTTTTTTCTTTCAGGCTTATGTGTGTGCGTGCTGCAGTCGTCCCTATGCACTATGTACAAGGACATAAACCTGAAGAGAATCCCGAAAAAATGTGCTTTGTTGTTTTGTGAAATCCTCACTTCCCAAGGGGGCTGTTCTTAGGGTTAGGGGTTAGTCTTGAGGTTAGAATTAACCCATTGAGACCGGGGACGCGTCTGTGTCATTTTAGATTCATTTGGCTATTCAAAAATAGCAGATATACAAGCTATTTTTGAAAAATCGTGACATTTTTTTTTATTATATATTTTTTTTCCAAAAACTTTTTGGATTTAGAAAACATTTTTAGAATCGGCCTCAGGTCTTAATGGGTTAAGGTTAGGCAGGTATTGGTTAGAGGTCAGTGAAGGATTATGGTTAACCAGATGAAAGGTCTCAAAACATAGTGTTCCAAATATCACAGAGACAGAGAGACAGACAGACAGGGAGGAACCGTCATAGGGGCCTCATACCATCGGACAGGTTTCAACACATGACAAGTTGAGACAACACAGGCCTGTGGAGAATGATGATGGCTGTTAGAAGACATGTCAGCGGCTCTGCTGCACAGTGGAACAAGTACTCCGGTATTTTACTTAAAGGTCGACGTCGCCCATTTTCAACCTATATTCATATACAGTAATTGGATTCCCCGTCATCGACCACTTCATCCATATTTTATACGTTGCTTATTCAGAAAATAGCAGACCTACAAGCTCACAGGGCGACACTTTTTGCCGCGCTGCGAGCTTGTACATCTGCTAATTTTGAAAAAAAATCTTGAAAGTGTTAAATATTGAATATATATATTTTTTTTAACACAAATCTTCTCTTCTGGGCGGTCCCTGGCACAAACATTTTCAGATGGGGTTCCGCGGCCTAATACAGTACATGTCAATTTGGGGGTCCTTGACACGAAAACTACTGCTGTAAGACGTGTGAGTGGCTCTGCAGTCATTAGTTCTAGCAGCAGCAGCAGTGGTTGCTGAGGGTTGCACTTTCTGCAGGACTGGCTCCTTTTCTGTTCTTTTTGGGTTCGACTGCAGGTCGGAGCTGCTGGACCATCGATATTTTTGGATGCTTTGAACTTGGGATTTTATTTTCAAGTGCTAAACACGGAGCAAGCTTGTGCAAGCGTGCACTCGTGACTGTGGCGACTGCATGCACGCAAACATACATACATACACAGCTCAGGGATGTGCTTGAAGTTTGAATAATTAATGTGAATTTACTTAAGTAAAGTAAAAAAAAATGCAGTTCATACTGCAGGCCATAGTGTACAGTAGTACATAGACATACTGTACTTAATCATCCATAGCCTAGTATAGGTCTCTGTCGGGGTGGAAACCTCATATATCCCAAACTGTTACTTTTCAGGATTCAAATAAAAAAAACAGCAAAAGTAGAAGATCTACAAGCTCAAAAGGCATTGCTTCGCGCCACGTTTCGAGCTTGTGGATCTGCTACTTTTGATGCTTTTGTGCGAGGCTGTAGTATGATATGAAGTAGGGCACTAGTGTAGCACATAAACATACTTAACCGTCCATAGCCTAGCATCTGTTTAAAGTGAAATACTGCATTTGATTCCAACCAATTTTGGGATTCTTTTGGAACCAAATGTCATTCCAACATTGGGCTGGCAAAAAGTGACTGATTTTCTGTGGATTCTTTTAACATTACTGTACTGTGGGAATGGGAATGAATAATAATCCACCTTTTTTCCTGCTTGGATTGTGCCAATAACATCTGCTGTTCAGATTTACAAACCGTACTGAATTAATGATCACCTTCTGTATGGACCGTTACTCAGACCAGATACGATTTAAAGAAAGTCTTAGTCGACTAATAGTTATAGGAATTAGAGAAGATTTTTACGGCTCTAGCAGTGATTCTCAACCATTTTAATTTCATGCACCCCCAGTTTGACATGCATTAGGGCTACGGAATTTTATCTATCTCTGGGACCCCAATTTATATTGTAAAGTTAATGTTAATTTAACTCTGACAGTGTACGGGTCCATTTGGTTCCATTTGTACCCTCTCAGAGTTACTCTCAGAGCTCTCAGAGCTTGGTCGACTAAGACCGAACCTTCCACCCGTCTTCACCGCCTTATCCAAAGTTGGGTCATCACGGAGGTAGTTCCAGTAGGGTGGCCCAGACTTCCCTTTCCCTGGCCAGCTCTAACTGGGGGATCCTGATATCCTTGTACTGTAATTAATCCCTCCACCCTGTGGCCTCCTCCCGGCTGACTTGCCTGGAAAACTTCCTAGGGCAGTGGTTCCCAAACTGGGTGTCGGACGGTGTCCCCAAATTACTTTGGGGGGTCCCCAGATGATTAGCCTAATGTGTATTTTTTCACTCAACAGTAAACAAGCCAACATATAGCGTAGTGTATACAGGGTATCTGCACATTGCATAAGTGACAATTTAATGACTTTTAAGACCGTTTTAATGCCTCTAAAATGAACAGTAGGTACAGCCCTACTGTGAAGAGAAAATACAACAAAATGTGTCTCTCTGAAAGGTATTAAAACAATGTAGTTGATTTTAAGCTGCGTTCATAGCAGGTGTTGTTGTTTGAGTTCTAGGCACACTGCTCTGTTCTGTCAGCGGAAAGGAAATTGTGGTAATTTATTTTAGCATAATGTTCAAATGACAGTGGAATCCGGTTTGCATAAATACGGCCACTTCAAAGACACAGAGGTGATCACAGTGAGCTTTCACTGTCAAATTGTAGTGTGGGTGTCAAAGTGTGTCTTTGCATACACGTACATATGTTATTTAAAGTCATGTACTGTATATTATCATACTTATGCTGTATTAGGTGTTTTCAATCAATTGTCTCAGCTGTTACAGGTTTACCTTAACCTGCTGCAATTTCTTTTCAGTTTCTTTTTTGTACTCAACTCGATCGTAAGGTGTAAAGGTAGCTCTCGTGTTCCTTTCTAGTGTTGGAAAGTGTCTGTTGACGAAAATCTGCTGTTGATTGGGCGCTGAGTACGCTGTCGTGTTGGGTTGCAAGTTGTAGGGAAGCAAGTTGTAGGGAAGCAAGCTTGGTCCTCTTTAGCCCGTCGGATAGCAGCAGGCTTGTCGTTGAAAAGACGTCAAGCCATAGGCCATTTTTAGCACCATAGCAGCCGTCTGTCGGCGTAGGGCTGTTGGCTCTCAGGTACATTCAGCAACTTTTTTTCACACCTTCCAACCGACTGATCTCCCGACTTCATTCGACTGCCAGTCTGTAGTAATCTGTAGTAGTCTGTTTGGTGGAGAGCTACCTTTAGCAAAAAGGTCACGCTGCAAAAAAATGCAGAGTGCTGTCATGGCACAACTGAAGTCAGCTGTGTGTCTGCTTCAGGCCTCCATGCTCCGGGTCCTGGGGGACGATTAAACATTCAATTAACAGCATTCCACACATTTCTGCGTCCGTTGCTTTGTATCTGCCTCTCTCCGTCTCTCTCTCTCTTTCTCTTCATCCTTCCCCTCCTTTCGAGATATTCTGAGGCCAACTGGTTCGCTCTTCTCTGGCCGGGAAGCGGTGATGATGTCATATTCAGAATTCCGAGCCATTCTGAGCCATGACTGAGCACTTTTACAGACTTTAGCAGGAACGCAGGACAAGCTAGGCTGGGCCCTTTCACTTCTCATATCCTATGCAAGCCAGAGGAAATGCATTACATTCCTGGCCCTGGCAGACAGACAGACAGGCATGCTGCCTGGCAGACAGACATGCAGACAGACAGACAGACATACAGGCAGGCAGGCAGGCAGGCAGGCAGGCTGCCTGGCAGACAGACATGCAGGCAGGCAGGTAGGCTGCGTGGCAGACAGACATGCAGGCTGACAGACAGGCAGCCAGTTGGAAATGCATTACATTCCTGGCCCTGGCAGGCAGGCAGGCAGGTTGGCAGACAGATAGACAGGCAGGCTGACAGAAAGGCAGGCTGTGGGAAATGCATTAGATTCCTGGCCATGGCAAGCAGGCAGACAGGCAAGAAGGCTGGCTGGCAGACAGATAGTCAGACAGACAGTATGGTATAGAAGAAGGACTGTCCCTCTGGCAGCTAACGGGCCTCCAGGAATTTATCATGGCAATCCCTCAGGGTGCTGTCTGGGTATTGTGTGTGTGTGTGTGTGTGTGTGTGTGTGTGTGTGTGTGTGTGTGTGTGTGTGTGTGTGTGTGTGTGTGTGTGTGTGTGTGTGTGTGTGTGTGTGTGTGTGTGTGTGTGTGTGTGATCTACCTTCTTTAGAACTGTATCCACAGCAACGTAAACAAAGAGAGAACATCAGTTTTTTCCCCCCAGAATTAACAGACTGCATAATAATGCTTTAATTTATCAAACAGAGTTGAGTATTCAGCAAAGCTGTGTAGTAAACAACTCAGTTCTCGCCCTGATGAAGACCTTAACAGGTCGAAACATGTTGCCATTTTTATAGAATAGAATAGAAAATTTGTTTTAACTTTACTTCCTCTTCTTCACATTTTTTGAGTGCTTGGATCTCCTCTTCCTTTTTAAAGGGCCATTCACACTGAGCACTATAAATATAACTATCATTCTCCATTGTATTTTTTAATGTCCCTTAGGTCTACATTCCCGCTGATCCTAGAAGCACCTTCAATACACTTTTAAGACATTTTTATCTCCTGTGATTACCCGGTTGGCCTCTGTGTTTTTCCTCTGTAACTCATTTTTACAGTTGGAAGGACTTGAGTAGAGTGGATAGAAAAATAACACGAGTAGGATACTCCTACTCGAGTCCTGGGGGAGAGGTCAACGCGCACTCTCACACACACACACACACACACACACACACACACACACACACACACACACACACACACACACACACACACACACACACACACACACACACACACACACACACACACACACACACACACACACACACACACACACACACACACACACACTTACATTCTACATTTTAATGTATATCTCTTTACTAGTCACTCTATATTTGTAGTTAAATTACATTCTGTGTTTCTTTGTCTGTGTGTATGTTTGTGGGTCTGTCTCTTTGTATTTGTGTCCATGTCGACTGTGTGTGTGTGTGTGTGTGTGTGTTGTTTCAGGATAAGGTTCGTAGTCGAGGTTTGGTGAAGAACTCCACTCTGGAAGAGTCAGACGCTCAGAATCTGGAGGCAGTTGCCTTCTGTCAGCACATCTCAACCACGTAAGACACATTCAAACGCACCCTGTTGCTGCATTTGACAAATCAATAATACATAAGTAATGTGGTATTATATAATGGGTTTGGGTGGAGTGGTGATGTAGCCGTGCTCAGGGACTTTATCTCATGGCTAGAACAATACCAACACCCACAAACAGGCCTCTGTCCGTCTGTCTGTCTGTCTGTCTGTCTGTCTGCCTCCTTGCATCTCTGTTTGTCTCTACAGCACTGTTTCCCAAACAGTGTGTCGGGGCCCATTTGTGGGTCGCAGACACATTTTTATGGGTGACGAGTAAATAAATATCTTTTATATAATAATAATAATAATCTTTTTTTTTGTTTGTTTCCTATATATTTTGTTTTTAATTATTTTTTCCAAACATGTTTTAAAAAAATGTAAGAATCTATCAAAAACAAAGAAATTCCATGAATTAGAAAACAAATGTTTAAAGGAGTAGTGATAATAGCCGATCTACAAGCTAGCTTGTAGATCTGCTATTTTCACTAGTTTGGGTCCTGGGGAGAATTTCTCTTTTGGGTCTCGAGCTAAAAGGTTTGGGAACCAGTGGTCTATAGCATCTGTCTGTCTGTCCGCCTCTTTGCCTGGCTAGTTTGCTGTCTGTCTGCAGCACACAGTCTACGTGCTCCCTGTTGAGAAGGAACTTTGAGTTCCATAAGAAAATAACTGAGCAACGGACTGCAAAAATAGACTCACTACATAATCATCTCTCAAAACATCTGCCAACAAACTGCTGGCATATACAGCATGCACAGGCGCACACATGCACGCACACACACATGCGCGAACGCATGCACGCACAGGGGCACACGCACGCACATGCACAAACGCATGCACACACGCACGCATGCACTAACGCATGCACGCACAGTCAGGTTTTGTAAGGTTATACATTGTCAGAATCCATCTTGTTTGTGTGTGCGTTAAATGAGTGACTTTGAGAGCATGTATTTCAAGTCAAAGGGGAGGCTAATTTGAATTTCACACTTTTAATCAACGGAGCAACTAATGGAAGATATCTGGCCAATGTTTTGGAGTTACATCATTCATTGCAAGGTAACTGCACATCCCAAACCTCTAGCAAAGTGTCACTTTGTTTTAAGAGGCCAAAGCCCAGTAAACACACATTGTTCTTGTTGTATTCATGCCAAGCTGCACTCCTGGCCTGTTGTTCCTAAAGGAACAGCTGAGAAATCACATCCAAGAACTAATTTGTAGAGCTTGGTGTGTTTTCCCTAGAATGTATTTGAATTCATGCATTTTAGGAATTAATTTTTTTACTATCGCGTTTAACTCCTAATTTGCATATTGTTTTGTGTGGTTTTGTCAAACATTCCTGACATATGTATGTATAACATTATGTCAACAAAACCTTCCCTTGGCTTTACTGTTGAAATGGCACTTATATTTGGAGCACTCTTTTTAAAGGTGATAGTCCTGGCTTCATAATGTAATTAACAGAAAGTCTCTTACATTAAAGGATGACATATTCAACAGAATGTCCTTTGAGGAGTTTGTTTATGTGGTGGGGGCTCTTAAAATAGCTGTTTTTAGTAACAGAGAATTATTTCTCAGGTTTCTTTCATCCAATCAGCTGATAGAACTCATACAGGATAAACAAGTGAAATTGAAAGTTATAAGCAGACAAAATTGAACACTGGAACACTATAAAATTACATAAATTATCTTTGTCAGGTTTTCTCCTGATTGGATAAAATAAGTTTAAAAAAAGGATTTATGCAATTGTTAGAGCCTACAGCAATCATTACTATTGGAAGATAGAGATTTAACTTTTTAACAAAAACCTTTTCTTTTAACAAAAATATCATATATATATATATATATATATATATATATATATATATATATATTCCCCGATTTGTGTATATATATATATATATTATTCACAACGCACGTACATATATAATTTGTTGTGATGCGACACGTTGTGAGCTTGTGTCACCTCTCTTTGTTCGGTTTTATCAAATAAAAGGTGTAATCTCTGGCTCTTTCTGTACACATCCAGAGTCCGCTCTCGGTTCCCCCACGGCGACGTGTCCACCAACCCCGGCTACGTCCTCAGCCCCGTCATCGTCCTGCGTGACGGAGGAGGGGAAAACGTCCCGTCCGTCAAGGTGTCCATCGAGATCTCAGACTCCCAGGAGCCTGTCACCTTCACCTGTGACGGTAAGAAAACGCCAACAACAAACCAATGTCCATCAAAGGAGAATAGAGTACCGAAGTATGACGTAATTTACGCATCCTACCCGGTTCACGTTTTTTTCCCCCCAATCTGAATTCCCAGAGACGTATGGATATGAAGCATCAACTGGTGGCAAAAAAAAAACGCTACCGCCGCCAAATTAATAAAATGTTCGCCAGAAACAGACTGTATCAAATATGAGTGACTGGCTATCGTAAACGATACAGAGCCACCTCCCTGACAATATCGTGGGGTCAATTCGTTTATTTTTGGACCACCATTCTTATATGAGACGATTCTAAGATGACCCAATGTTATTTTCCATGGAGAAAAAACTTCCGTGGGACGAGTGAGTGACGTCAGGACTTCTGTACTCTATCGGCACTTTATGAACCCGCACACACTCAAATCACCTCTGCTATTGTAATTGTGTTCTACGATTCAGAATAGAATTCCCCTCACTCTTGTCATGATCATTCCCAGCACCTAAAAATATGTGTATTACCCATTTGAATGTACTTGCTTTGGCAGAGCACTGTAAATCTGTCTGGGGACGGACATGGCACTCCACTGCTTATATTGTCCAAAGAGCAGGCTTTATAACCGAACCTTCACCCCACACACAGCGCACACAGCGCACACTCACACAGCACACACACACACACACACACACACACACACACACACACACACACACACACACACACACACACACACACACACACACACACACACACACACACACACACACACACACACACACACACACACACACACACACACACACAGTACTGCACAGACTAGTGTGGGGAAACGGAGCAGATTCCAATCTTAACAGCCACTGGGCCCTGCCTGCAAGCCTAGCAGGAAGCGAACGAGGAACCCTTCCCCTTTAAGAGTGAACCACAGAGATTGGAGATAAGAACGCCAGGCGAGGAGGCTCTGGAGGAGGAAACAGCATTCACAGCTGCCAGCTTCTACTCCTCTACCCCTCCTCCCTCTCTCTCTCTCTCTCTCTCTCTCTCTCTCTCTCTCTCTCTCTCTCTCTCTCTCCTCTTTTCTTGTTCTGTTTTCTTTTCTCTGTCGTGGGAAGCACACCACGTTCCTTTTCATGAACAAATAAAGGTTGTGCCCTCACCCAGACGAGCAGAAGACAGGCTGTGTTTCTTGTTCCCTTGCCCACTGTTAGGCCAGGGGACTTGTTGGCAGGGTTCCTGTGTAGCCGGAGTGTGTAGGACATGCCACCTACACTGCCCAGGGTTAAAGGGTGATAGAAATGTGCGGCTGGTGAACTGTGGCACAGTGAGGCATTTCAGCGGTGAAGAAAAGGTGTTTGGCGAGTTCAGGGGTGAAACGATGAATCTAAGATTCGGTTAAATTGATTGTCTGAATGGAATTTTTGTTTCTTATTTGGATACAGAATAGGTGGGCACTAGGGACATCTGGGCACCTCGATGTGAAATTGGCTATTTTATCCAAAATGTAAAAGTAATGTAAAGTATGCATGATGTGAACATGCACGGTACATCAATATTAGACTTAATTTTATCCTTCAACTTCTTGTTTATGCCCCAAAATGACTGGATATACAGGTTTTGTAGCAATTTGTAGCAATTGTAGAAATATTAGACCTTAATTGTCAAATGTTTAAGCATGTTCTAATCATCTGTACTTTACTTTACTTCAAAACATTTTCCAAATATTTTATTTTTTTGACATTTTGGAAAGAATTGCCAATTTAACACTGAGGTGCCCACTCTTCCTTGGTGCCCACCTATCCTGTTACCTCTTATTTGACACAGCAGGGACAGTGGATAACCCTGCCAGATCTATATTCCCTAGACAGGGTATAGGTACAGCAGGCAACCAAGTTTAATAACATTTTAGTAATCTAAAAATTGGTTATGTGTCTTTTCTGCACATTATAAAATGTAGAGATGTCTGTTTGGGTTCATATAACTTGTGATGAGCTGAGCAGTTACCCATCACAAGTTACAAGTTACTCACTTAGTGCTTACAGCCTTAATTGAGTAAGGTGTTTTGTTATTGGATGTGGACTGCTGTCACTGATGCCAAGCTCCTTGCTGGCTGGCAGCCAATCACTGCCTTCATGTTTGAAGACTAAGGCCCTGTTTAGACTGCAGTCAAATCCGATTTATTTCTCAAATTCGATCTTTAGGGCCGACTGTTCACACTGTTATTTGTAAGTGATCAGATCTGTGTGTTCAGACTGATTTAAACAAAGTCAACCCAGAGCCGCCCTGTGCGACTTATAGCGGTTTCACACTACGGCCCCGGGTGCGCACCCTGGGCCACTTGGCTGATGTTGTGGTAGTGTGAACGTTGCGTATCGTTCCCCGAAACGGATCCCCGTTCCGTTCCCGAAACCACCTCCGGAGGCAGTCTCGGATCCGAATCATGCGTCCTCGGAGACGGTACGCTGCAGTGTGAAAGCAAGCGTACTGTTTGACGGAAGTGGCCCGCTATTTGGAATAGGTGACGGTATATAAACTCGACAAAAACAGTCAACAAAAAGACGTCGCAGATCAATCCACAGGGGTTCAACCATGGCCGGATCCCGCGGGTTAATTTCATCATTAAATTATAAAATGAACCCGCGGGATGATGCGCTAAAACCCGCAATATTTATATATAAAACT
Source organism: Gymnoscopelus microlampas (assembly GCF_963454915.1). NCBI lineage: Eukaryota > Metazoa > Chordata > Actinopteri > Myctophiformes > Myctophidae > Gymnoscopelus > Gymnoscopelus microlampas. The sequence continues at coordinate 15,359,517 of NC_139943.1, forward strand.
TATTTATTTATTTATATAAAACATTACATACAGAAATAGAATGAGAGCGCGAGATAGAAAGAGAGGCCGTGTCATGGCCATATAATGACAGCAACAATATATATATATATATATATATATATATATATATATATATATATATATAATAGTATATCTTGTGGATATCTTGTGGAGTTTCAGCTACTATGCATCCCAGAAATATATAGCTTATAAGGCTTTGTAATTTGAAATGTGTAAGTAAATATAACTCATTTAGATGTAGGCCTACGTAGGTTTATGGTTTCCCAAGGACTATAGCCGTTTCACTCATGATGCAATTTCTCTTTCATAACAGATACATACATGTGCCAGATAATCCCCACACAAAGAGAGTAAAAAAAGAAAAGACGTTACTTTATTTAGTAAGACATGAGAAACAGTACATGGAAGTACAATTCACAATACAAGGTTTCAGTCATTCAGTCCGACTTCACTGTATAGGCTAGTTGCCTTTTCATAAATTATATATTTTTGTACTTAAGCTGTCGTGAAAGTTTATAATATTTAGAGAAATGTAAGGTTTCAAATACAAAAGTAGTAGTTGTTGTGAAGGTTAGCAAACTGGACATTTAGACTGAATGTTTCCTGTATCCTCATCTTGCGCAAATGCACACAAGTGTTTCACCAGGTTTTATTTGTGTTGTTTCTCATAAGCGTGCATCCGTTGTCTGTCAACAACACGCGCGCCAACAACACAGCAGTCTGTGCCTTGACTTCTGTGCGCTCGCGTCGCTGTGCGCTCAGTGCGCTCCTGACTCTCTCCCCAGCGGCAACCCTATATTTATGCGCGACCAGCACAAACATTGTCGCATAGTTGATGACGTCTGTGTCCACTGGGGAAGCACTATGTGCATGCCGCCACCTATAGGATCGGGGGTATATATGCAAGTGTATTCGGGCGCGTTAGAGACTTGGCCAGTGTGAATGCTGGCCAGCCAAGCGCACTCGGAAACGGAGCGGTCTGGAGTGCGCACCCGAAACCATAGTCTGAAACCGCCGTTATCTGCTTTGGTTGCTGTGGTAACGACTTAACAACGTCATGACGTAGGCTCTAGTTGCTTGCTTACGTTCAAGAAACGCAACATAACAGACAAGTGACAACAACAGACAACACAAGTACATGCATGAAAACGGTGGAAAATGGACATATCTCAACTCTGTGAAATAATACCGCTATTGTTTTGTTTTCATTACGACTACCCCTCGCACTCGTAGATCAAAATCAATTCTCGCACTCTCTAATGACGTCAGTGGGGCTTGGGTCGTGCTGCAAGTGATGTTTTGGACAGTTGGATATGCGACTTAGGGTGGTTAGAGCACGTTAGAGCGTTCAGACTGAGACGCATCTTTAGAATTCAGAATTGAATCGCGTTTGAAACCACCTCTGAATGCGTCTCAAGTCGGATTTGTAAAAATTTGATTCCATGTGACTTTTTTCAGTTTAGACTTCATGAAACAAATCGGATTCCAATCTGGATATGGAAAAAAATCAGATATAGGCTGGATTTGGCTTCCAGTCTAAACAGGGCCTGATAATCCTAACAGTGTAACCAACTTCTGTCTGTCTGTCTGCATCTGAAACAACAACGTTGCTTGTGTGTGTGTGACAGAGAGTGATAGTACTCAGTGCCAGGCAAGAACGTGTGTTCCTTTCTACCCTACTGTGTGTCAACCTTATTGATTCCTCCCCCCCTCCTACTAACGCTTGAAATAACAGCATGTCGTCATATGTGTGTGTTTGTGTCCAGGAACACTGTGTCTCACTCTTTGTAACAGTCATTAATGTCTCACTTCCTTTCTTCAGAACAGCCCGGTCTAACTTCAACAACCTTGGAAGTGCCTGCTTCCTACTCTCTGCTTTACAAAGAAAAAAAAAGAAAAAGCTAGTTCCCTACTTCCTAGAAACCTCACCTTCCTTGTTTGCAGTTAATGTCTAGTGTCACATTTCAAGTCATGTCAAGTCAAACTTTGTGTAACACACTAATGTTCAGTGGAACCCACATTCAATCGGAAATGCATACAGGAATACATGCCAGAAATAGACTATTAAAATATGCATAGATATACTGTACTGTACATAGATGTTTTTGCGGGGGGGCCGTAACTGAATGGGTAGAGAGGCCGCCTGGGAAACAGAATGTCCCAGGTTCGATTACCGGCTCCAGAAATGTGTCAAGGTGTCCCTGAGCAAGACACTTAACCCCTTAACTGCCACCCCACCCGCTGTCTGTGTCCACTCCCTTATTTGCCAGTAATCAGATCGGATTTGTTTTTTTTATTTATATTTATTTTTTATATATAAATATCATCTTGTTTTCGACCTACAGTATATCTGCATTAGTTGCTGTGGCCTAAACTTATACTCTGTCATACAACAGTGTCGCTCACTAAAATAGCACATTTGCAAGCTCACAGCTTTGTGAATATCCATTTCAATGTGTTTATTTCTTTCTTCTTCTCGTTGTTCAGAGATGATAAAACCAATCTGATTACAATCTGGATAGGCCAAAAATCTGAATTGGGATGCTGGTCTGAACATGGCCTTAGTCTGAAGACGACCCTTGCACAGATCTGGTTAACTGTTAACGACAGCAGGTAGCAGATGTTTAGGCCTACTTCTAGACTCAAATTTATCTTAACAACATTAACCCTGATGTACCTGTTCTGAGTCATTATAATGACGCCATCAAGGTCTGCCAAAAATACATTTTATTTGACTAAATCAACTGTAGATTTAGTTGGTTAAAATGATATTTAGTCAACTAAAACTAGACTAAAACTAAAACATTTCAGGTGACTAAAATTATGACTAAAACTCAATGGAATCTTTATCAAAAGACTACGACTAAAACTAAATAAAATTTGCTGTCAAAATTAACACTGATTACGTTGTGGGCATAAAAAATAAAACACACTTTCTATGGACAATGCCCCTACTGTTGTCAGCTTGAAACCAGTGAAAACAGTGCAGATTAATCTCTGTTAACTTCCTACAGTGTTCTTATCAGGTCAGGTTTAATTTCCTTTCTTCACTCCCCAGCTTCCTACGTTCCTCATTTACATTTACTTTCTCTCACTTCAGAGTTGAACGGAGGTCGCTTCGCTTCCTGTGTCCCAGATTCCATGGGCACTTCCTATCCTTTCTAACCATCCCTATTAACCTAATTAACACTCTGGCTTCCTAAAATAAATACCCACTTCCTACTTGCTGTATAATGTGTTAGGCCTATACTTTACATCTGACATTAACATTAATGTCAGACGACATTAATGTTGCATGCATGCATGCAACATTGGAATCAAGTCCTTCCCACACAAAATGAAGAAGGCTGCTCTCATCTCTTCCTTCTAATACTTAATGTACATCATGTAGAAAATAGGCTGTCATTCAAGTCCAAGTTTAAATTTCACTGCTTGTTATTTCCCGTCATATACGGTAGTTGATATTGTAATCTGCATTCTGCAATCAGTCTGTCAGCCAATGCGTGTTGGCTGCATTGATACCTGGATTTGTACTGTATGTGAATATTCGTTATCTGAACACCCAAGACACATTTCACTTTTCTGGTTCTATTTGGTTGGTCGTCCTGATTTCTCACTTCCCTTGCCAACCTGCCTCAATGTTAATATTTACTTTATGTTCAATGCCCCCAGTTCCTTGCAGTCCATTCCGTCTTTCGTTTCCTAGGGTATAGGTTCTTGCTGCCTGTTTCCTGGTTGACTCCCAGGGTTGTGGTGGGCAGTGTGTGCTGACCCAGTTAGTTTGTGTTTGGATTCCTCTGATTGGCTACAGTGACCAAGGTCAGATAGCTGCACTCAGGAACAATGGGCCTCAGTTCTCCTCCAAGCCTGGACAGATAGACAGACAGACAGACATCTCATTGCCTGTCTGTCTTTCTTGTATCGTTTTGTGTCTTTATTTTCTCTCCTCCTGTTCTCTCCATCGCTCTTTGTATCTCTTTATTTGCCTTACCCTCTCTGTCTCTGTCTTTCTTCTCTAACCCATTAAGACCTGTGGCCGATTTTACAAATGTCTTCTAAATCCTAACAGTTTTCTGAAAAACCTATGTTTCTATGTCAGTGGTTCTCAACCTTTTTCCATCTCAAAGACCCCCAAAATTATATGTATTTGGCCACGGACCCTCATCTCAAAATATTTTGTTCCAGGGACTCTCAGAAGCAAATATTTGAAAATGTTAAATATATTTTAAAAAAAATCAAAAATAGCAGATCTACAAGCTCGTAGTGCGGCACGAAGTGCCCTTACTTCTACCCATCCGTCGCTGTTCCCTTTTCCTAAGCGCAATTCTCGGAAAACCAACACGGGAATGCACTCCTCTCTACCAAGATAGATGTCTGTTCGCCTGCTCACCTCTGTTCCACGCGCTATCCAAGCTGCCTCTCCCCCGTGTAATGACTTATTTAATGGCTCAGACTTATGCACCCTGTCATTCTATCCTCGTATTTCTTTCCAATGCGGCGCCATTCTTTATCGTCCCCGAAGGAAACGGTTCTCAACCCACAATACTGCAAGTTTGTGTTTACCTGGAAATTAGACCCTGATTACACAACTAGAACAGAAACCAGCTTCCAGTTGACAACCAGTGCATTAAGAGTGTTTATAATCACATATAATACATTTTAAAAAGATATATATACTGTATATATATATATATATTTTTTTTTTTTTACGGGAACATAGCCAATCTTAACAACAAAAGATATATAGACAAACATCAGTTAATATAGGCGCATGAAGTGCAGTGTGAAATGCAAATTTGTCCTTGAGACATGAGATACTAGATCAGTTCTTTTGACGTGTGTCTATTTTTGAGAAGAGAAGAAGAGTTGATTCTCTTGGCGTTTGACGTCCAACCACAAAGCATCAGGGGATTCCTGACATTCTCTGGAGAGAGAGAGAGAGACAGGGGGAGAGAGAGAGAGAGGGACATGGAGAGAGAGAGAGAGGGGTTGAAATGCTGGTCGTGAGGAGGTTGGAGCCTCTTTGTACTTTTTACTTCTCCTGTTGACCTTTGACCCCTAAAACCCACCCACCTCTCTCTCTCTACTGCAGGGGTCTTCAACAGGGGGTCCGGGACCCCTAGGGGGTCCTCAGAGTTACTACAGGGGTGCCGCCAAATCTTTGTATGATAGCATTCTTTTTTACATTAGCCACTTGAACCCTATAGCATCCCTATTCTGAGGGGAACATTAACATGAATCCAACACAAAACTACACAATGAGAGTGTTGTCAAACAAGTCTATGAAATCTATGAAAATAGATGTAGTGGGGGTCCCTGCTTCAGCTCTCAGCTTGGGTCCTTGGCCTGAAAAACGTTGAAGATCCCTGCTCTACTGGCTTTGGATTGTTCTTTAGATTTTTTTTGTTGCTAATGTGTATTTGAATCTCTCTCTCTCTCTCTCTCTCTCTCTATCTCTCTCTCTCTCTCTCTCTCTCTCTCTCTGTCTCTCTCTGTCTGTCTGTCTGTCTCTCTCTCTCTCTCTCTCTCTCTCTCCCTCTCTCCCTCTCTCTCTCTCTCTCTCTCTCTCTCTCTCTCTCTCTCTCTCTCTCTCTCTCTCTCTCTCTCTCTGATATCACTGGTCTGGTACTGTTACATTGTTTATTATTTTTATGTTCTATGAGCTCATGGCAGGCTGTCACATGTAGTGCAGTAACTGTGACTTCTGGTACTTGTAGACATACGCCCAGTTGTTCATCAGAGGTTTTGTTGTGATATGATGTGATGTTGGATTTAATTCGAAGTTGATTTTCATGAATGGTGCAGGAGGTCTCTCTAGTGTGTCTCTCTTATGCATGCAATCTTTATCTCTATGTGTCTCTCTTTCTCTTGTCTATGTTCCTACCTGTCATTGTTGTTGAAGTCATGCTACAGTATATTCACGTGTCTGTTTTGTGAATGCATGATGGAGTCACATTCCTGCTCTTTGCTATTTTAGCATTTCTTCTTCCTGTTGCTTTTAACAAACACTTGAAACTGCTTCTTTGCTTTTGCTTTATTTAGTTTTTTTGTTTTTGTTACCCCGGCAAGGGCTAACTTAGGTCAAGGATGCTCCACCATACTTCAGTCTGATTGGAAGTTGAGACCAGTATCAGAGTCTATCATTGGAGTCACACCTCTTCCTACCTTGTCCTGTAGGCTACTCTAGCTGTGGTGCCTAGTTGCTGTGCTAGTAGCGTAGTGCTTTCAACCTAACTCTTAATGTATACGTGTGTGTGTGTGTGTGTGTGTGTGTGTGTGAGGGCGTAGTTGTACTGTATTCATTGTAGTTGATGTTGCATACCAGTTGTAAAACCCCAACCAGGTACAGCTGGTATGTTGCCACTGTCTGTGTTATAATTTTAATGAAATCAAGTAATTTTGAGTCAGAAACTGGTTGTGTGGGTGTGATCATTTTGGTGGGGGGGGGTCTGGGGTCAGGCTTTACTAGCATGGGAAAAGTATGGGTAAATGTTTTAATTTCATCCATTAAAAAGCTAAACAGATAAATTGATTTGATAATAATGAATTGCATTTTATGGCGCTTTTCTAAGTACTCAAACTTACTCAAAGCGCTTTACAATGGTTCATTCATTCATGCATACAGGGGGGGGGACATTGGGAGGTGAAGCGGCGAACAGTCAACGGAACGCCAGCGTCCTCACTTTTCCCACATTCATACACCAATGGTGGAAAGCTAGCGCAGATGAACACATTGGTTTGATGACAATTAAAGAGCCATCTTTAATAATAACTCTTATTATTTAATCATATCTCTTTATGATGGTGAACTAGAGTGTATCACTTAGGTATCAAATGGAGTATAATTTGTATACTGTATGTGGGAATGCATGGAATGTATTCACTGTCATAATAAAGGAGTAGTGACCGTAGGAGTCGGTGTAACAGCCTGTGTAGAGATGGTGCCTCTCCTATGGTGCACCTTGAGTCAAGGTTCTTGACTGATGTATGCACCAATGTTTCCTATTCAAACGTCTGATTGCTAAGAAAGACTGCATCACAAATTATTCTAAATGGTTCAAATCCCTTTAATGACTCACCTCAGCAATGGAACTCTATCTCGATTCTCTCTTGTTAGCTTGTAGAACAGATCTCCAAGCTAAACATTTTTTTTGCTTGAAGATCTGTTCTTTTTGCACACGCATGCATCCAAAGGTCTCTCCCCCTTTTAACTGCTTGTTCTTGGCAGCGCAGTAGCAATCAATGGACAGACAGACAGACACATGAAGTTGGTCCCTAAATAATTTGGCATTCATCGAATTAAGTAAATAAAAACTAATGTTATAAACTTGACAGAACAGAGAAAATTCCATGGTACACCCGGCAGCTAATATTTTGGATGTGTAGAATGTGTAGAACATTGAAGATAAGATCTATGTTGATCCTCCTGTCAGCGACGTCTGGTGATATCATACTGTAAATGATCAATGAAATAACACGTGCCTAAATGCGCGCAGCGTCCCTCACACGAGACTCACACACGCACCTATCATTTCTGCTTTTCACGACAGTTAACGGGTGGGGCAACTTCAGATACAATAAAATTCCCTTTCTCTCAAATACCGGCAGAAGTGGATGTGTCAGTGGTGCATGAGTTGACGCAGTTTTACACTTGGGGTGATTTGACGGCGTGAGAAATAGCATGTGTGGTGTGAGTGCGTGTGAAGAGCGTCATTTACGTGTGTCTCATGCTCATTGCGTGACAGTTGGCAGCTCTGCTCACAGTGTCTCCATTTCACCGAGCTGTCCTCATCCACAGCATTCCGATTATTATTTTCATAATAAACATCTTGTCACTGGACTCCGTTAGCAGTGTTTTGTTGTGTTACAGACTTTAGGAGTATAGAATAGATATCCTTTTTTTTCACGTTTTTTATTAAGGTTCTGCTACTGCTGTCTTGAGATAAGGTACAGCATTTTTTCAGCTACAGTACCACAACTCGTCTGTTTTGTTTCTCTCATGCAGTATAATATGGTTGTTTTCTGTCCCGCTGCCGGGTATCCTTAGTTGTCTCATCATTTTCCCCCTTTTCTTCCATGAGACATCATAATCACAATTCTATTCAACTTGATTAATAATAATAATAATAATAATAATAACTTGAATTTATATAGCTCCTCTCAAAAACCCAAGAACGCTTTACATTAACAAAAAATATTAGTTATTGGTCATACAGTGCACACCCATCATGACGCATCGGTTCCAATGTCCCGTTTCAATAATTACATTGATTAGCAAAACAAAATACTTGGTATAAAGACAAAATTAGGAGAGCATTTAAGAAGAGAAAAAAGGGAAAAAATAATTCTATGCTGCCTCTGGAATCAATGTATAACTCTACAAGCATAGGAAAATACAGCTGAAAAACAATGGTAATGGTTTACCTTACTCATCATGTGTTATGGTAAATGTCTCCTCCCATTTCAGCAGTTATTATGCTACGACGTACTGTATCATAGCCTTGTAATTATTCAGTTTTATTCTGTTTCGTTTCACCTCTGTTGTGTTTCATTCTATTTTGTTCTGGTTTATTCTTCTCTATTCTACTCTATTCATTTCTGTTCTATTCATTCTATTCTATTCAGGTCCAGTCTAACGCTAAAGAGAGGGCCTATCATTCCACTGCTGGGTGTGTGCTTGTTATTTTGGGAGACGAGGGTGGTCTCCCCTTATTCTGTGTGTATGCGTGTGTGTGTGTGTGTGTGTGTGTGTGTGTGTGTGCGTGTGTGTGTGCGTGTTGTGCGTGTTGTGCGTGTGTGTGTGTGTGTTTGTGAGTGTGTCCAGTCAGTTCAGTGTGTGCTTGGTCTTAATGTCTGTCTGTGTGTATAATAGCATTTGTAGAGTGTGTGTGTGTGTGTGTGTGTGTGTGTGTGAGCATACACATGTATGTCTAGTCGTATACACACATGCACAATACATGTGTATTCTAGGGTAGATCAGTCAAAAACACAAGTATGGATATTATAATAGTGGTTAATGGCAATTCAGCTGTACTTAACCAAACTATAAAGCTGCAAACCAGTATTTAACCAATATGTATGGTAGAGTATGTTAAATCAATATAACACATTTAGTGAGAAATTATGTTAGGTTTTCAGATTAAGCAGTGCAGCAAACAATACTGTATGTATTTAATGTTTTGTCCTCTATTTTGAACTATGGAGGCTGTGTACTGGGCTGTACTTGTCATTCAACCAGAGTGCTTTTCACAGTATGCACACACACACACACACACACACACACACACACACACACACACACACACACACACACACACACACACACACACACACACACCCCATCCACATCATTATACAGTACCATCATCATCATGACGTTTATTTAACTAGTAAACCCCGAAATAGAACCCTGTGGGACTCCACATGAGACACGCAGTGTATGTAGCTTTTAAACCAGCCTATTAGGCTCTAAACCTTAATGAGAACATTGAACATTGAAGTCAATAAATAAAGCAACACAGAAAGATTTCTTATCAAGAGCGGCCCTGATATCATCTAAGACATTCAGGCATGCCGTAACAGTAATATGATTTGTACTATGAAAACCAGACTGCCTAGAGTTTAACACACACACACACACACACACACACACACACACACACACACACACACACACACACACACACACACACACACACACACACACACATGCACACACAATGTGACCAGAGGGACGTTCTCAGCGCAGATTGCATAATTAGCTGCAGCTTGTGTAAATTAGATGTTAGTTCCACGGAATCCACGCTCATTGTGACCACAATGAATTCTCTACCAGTCTGCTGTGTTGCTCTTCAGACCAATCCAACCCTGTGTGTGTGTGTGTGTGTGTGTGGTCAGAGAGCATGCCAAAGACTCCTAAGAAGTGCCAAAACAGCAGAGTAATGTGTTTTGTGTTGCGTTACATTCACACCCAGTGCATAGTGCTTAGTGTACTTTTTATACAAACAACCAGGGCTGTCCACTAATCCCTGTTCACCACACCTAGATCGAAATGAAGGCTGCAGCATACTCCAAATGAACCAGAACGTTGTTAGGTTAGTTAAGATCTATCGAACAAAGTTCTGAAAGTAGTCAATTGGTTCTTATTGACTTACCCTAGCTCACTGCTTCTCTACCTGTTGGCCGGGAACCATTGGTGGGCGCGAGGGTATTGTAAGTGGGCCCCCAAATAATTTCCAAAACACATAGATTATAATCATACTATAACATTAATATTAAAAACTTCATGACAATAAATACGAATTTAAGATATACTATGTTAGTTCCATTGAACCAAGGTGGAACACAATCGATTCATTGATCATTAAAACAAACATGCTCTGAAGATGCACGCTGTGCAAAATATTTCTTTAGCTTTCAAGTGGGCCATGATCCAGAAAGGGTTGAGAACCTTGCTGAACGAAGTTTTTGTTCAGCTGGAGTATGCTACAACCTTCAGAATATAAATTATCTATGATAAATATATTAATATGTACTGCGATAATCTTAGCTTTATATTTTGTAATGTATAAAGTTAATGTTGGTGTCTGTTTTCAAAGTACATTATTTTCTGTATGGAAGTTTTCCAGACTTTAAACTGAGGGGCTGTATGTATGAACTCAACATTCCGACTCTATAGGATCAGACATGCAACAGACTTTATGCTGGCAGGACTCTTGAGTTAAGTCTGGGTAATGTCCGATTTGGCTTAAACCGCTCTATGTGTGAGTAGGCGCGGTGATTGTCTGGTGAATTTACATTCGGCGAGTGGACGTGTTGATGACGCTCCTATTGTCGAGACGCTCCTCCCGAGGTGTTTGGAGAGAGACAGTTAATAGAAAACAAGTTTATTCATTCCGCTGATTTGGAAATATTCACCGATCAAACTGCCATAATCAAGGACTCAGGAGCGAAACAAAACACAGATGCCGCCCCCACTACTTATCAAACGGAGTATTTACCTTCATGTGTGAACGCATCTGAAACGGACATTCTCCTGTTGCATGCTACATGTGTGAAAGGCCAACACCGGACAATGTCCCGACCTGATGCCCCGGACATTTTCCAGTGTTCAAATGAGAAAGGGGCTTAAGTATCCTTACAGGGATCAACTTAAGTATACAGTAACTTAACTACAGAGGCCTCTTGTTACTTGGCTTTAATAAAGCTGCTATTACAGTTGAGAAGACATCAGCCTGCTGGTCTTCTATCACTAAGCTGTGGCTGTGTAATGCAATTAATTTGAGATGTCTATAATTTATATTTTCACATTTCTTTCTGCTGTTTCCGTCTCCTCCCCTCCAGTGAATTCTCCGGTGGAGTTGTTAATCAGCCAGACATTGTGCTGGGTTCATGACGATTTGGATCAGGTTGACATCTCCAGCTATCTCCTCAAAGTCTGTGGTCAGGAAGAGGTGTTGCAGAAGTAAGTACACACACACACACACACACACACACACACGCACACGCACACGCACACGCACACGCACACACACAATATTGACAGTACATTTTCACTTCCCTTTCCTTTATTCTCTTTGTCGCTGTTACTGTCATTAGAGTGTATGAATAATGGTTTAAAGTGACTTGAATGTATAACAAATTCAATTCTTAGAGCTATACCTATATTTGCTAAAGCAAAGTTGGCAAACTCGGATACTAATCCAAAGTACATTCAGTGGCATTCTACATGGCAATAGTAAGTACCGTAATAAATTAAAAGAGAGAGCCAATCTTTTAATTATATTACAGTTTATCTAAATGAATGAATCACATTAATCAGTCATGTATTTTGTGCTGATGGGTTGTGTGTGTGTGTGTGTGTGTGTGTGTGTGTGTGTGTGTGTGTGTGTGTGTGTGTGTGTGTGTCAGTAAACACAGCCTAGGAAGCCACGAGTACGTTCAGAACTGTCGGAAATGGGAGAATGAGATTAAACTACAGTTACTCTCTCACTCCACCATGAGGAGAGACCTGGCCCGCAATGTAAGTAGTCTGTCTGTCTGTCTGTCTGTCTGTCAGACTACTGGTATGTGTATGTCACATTGTGTGTTTGTTTATGTCAGTTTTTCTGTCAGTTTGTTTGTCTAATTGCCTGTCTTTCTGTCCAGGTATCTATCCGTCTTTCTGATCGTCCGTCTGTCTGTTCCTGTCTTAGTCAGTCCATTCTAGTATAGTTCGGTCCACAGTCCAATTTTACCTGACAATTAATTGTCATACAAATTTTTGCGATTAACTATTTAATTGTGTTTTTGCCATTGAACATTGGAACGTATGAATACAAAATTACCTTTCTGTTTGTATTTTAGGCTTTGCAAACAAAAATCGCACAGGGCAGATATGACGAAGAACTTAAATACTGTACATAAAGAAATTACTGAAATATTATACTTTTAGAATATTTAACAATAATGGAAATAGTCCCCCCGACCCACAGGTTGAGAACCACTGGCCTAGTTCACAGAATGTGAGGGTTTCTGTGGTTGGTTTTCTCTGCAGGCAGAAGATGACAGTTCTGTGGTGGATGTGGACAAACACTTGGCTCAGGTAGACAGACCTGTCAGAGAAAACATCACCAGGTAAAGAAGACACTATATATCGTTGCTGTTGGGCAGGAACCTCATTTGGATTTGGATTTTTGTACACACTTACAGAAAATAAGATTTTTTAACAGCCCTTCTATCTTAGTATTTTAATTCATCTCTCTTCTTTCTGTTATAACTGTCATAAAGTCAGTAGACAAATTATATGTTTAAAATTATTTTGTCAGGCCTTGTTATTCATGTAGGTCCATTTCAGCACTATCTGCACTAATGTTCTATTCTCTCTCTCTCTCTCTCTCTCTCGCTTTCTCTCTCTGTCCGTGTGTGTGTGTGTGTGTGTGTGTGTGTGTGTGTGTGTGTGTGTGTGTGTGTGTGTGTGTGTGTGTGTGTGTGTGTGTGTGTGTGTGTGTGTGTGTGTGTGTGTGTGTGTGTGTGTGTGTGTGTGTGTGTGTGTGTGTGCGCGCGTGCGCCTCTCTCTGTCTTTGTCTGTCTGTCTCTCTCAATCTGTCTCCTATCTCTCTCTCTCTCTCTCTCTCTCTCTCTCTCTCTCTCTGTCCGTCTCCATGTCTCCTATCTGTCTCTCTCTTCCTCCCTATATCTCTGTCTGTCTGTCTTTCTCTCCATCAGACAAGGTCTGGCAGACTATATGGAGGGCTATCACAACCAGGTTAACATCTGTCTGCAGAACGAGGTACTGCCCTGCTTTCATTCCACTCATTCATGTTCCCTTTCCCCACCACAAACCTTCTTTTTATTGTCATTTTATTGTTGTTGTTTTTTTTCTTTTCCTTTGAGGTGAGATGGTTTTGTTGTCCACTGGTTTCCCATCTCTCTCTACTGCCAATATACAACAAAAAAGAACAAAACATGACATGATGGAAAGAACAACAACACTTATCCAGAGAGTGGGTGGAGAAAGGCGTTTATGTCTTGTTAAGTGATGATTTGGCAGCTGTTGTTTGACCATTTTGGCTGTAGTGGGGATTTAACCTGCTGTGATATTGTGGTTACACAAGACAGATCATTTAAATAATTTGCCACCGCTCTTCTGCCTTGGGGGGAGAGAGAGGAAAGAGGTAGAGAGATAGAATGGACAAAGAGAGAGAGAGTGAGAGAAAGGGTGATGATGAATGAGTCATTGGATGAATGGATGACTGAGAAATAAATGGACAGACGAAGAGTGAGGTTCCTGGAAAGCTTGCTTTCTAGCAACTGAACATCTGTTTTTCACCACAGTTTACTGTTGTGGTGTAATTGAGTGCAGATTGAGACTTATAGCAGAGCCTTGATTTTACAAACCAACGCTCTCCTCTCCTCCTCCTCCTCTTTTCCACTCCTCTCAGCTGTGGAGTTCACTTTAATTGGAGCTGGCCAAAAATAGAAACACGGCATACAGTGAATGTACAGTATACTATAGAGGACTAAGTACATGTGGAATGTGTACATTTCAGTAAAATGCACACATGTGTATGTTACACGCATGCATGAATTTAACTGCCTGACCCACAGTTTCCAGCATAAAAGTGCTAGCTGTGTTAACATTTGTGTTTGTACCTGAACAATAGATAGTTCAGTAAATGGAATTGACAGTGATACATTCAGTCAATTAAAGTATTGTATTGATTGTTCATATGTTGCCTATGGTTGTAAAAAAACTACCTTGGTTTTTATTTTATTGTGTTTCTTTAAAAGACACATACACGTACATACAGTAGAACACCAGATATAGTTTGCAGCAACACAAATACATTATGGATATTTGATAGCATAACATAACCGATTAGAACAGTGGTTCTCAAAAGTGAGGTGGGGTCCAGGGACCGTCTTGGGTCCATTTGAGCGGGTTCCAAATGGACCTTTACAGGTCTGTAACTCTGAGAGTGTACAAATTGTGAACATTTGTACACTCTCAGAGTTATGGGGTCCTTGAAATAAAGTTTTAGATTAGAATGTTAATTTAATAATACACACAGATGTTATAATCTTTGTATGTGTGTACTTGCACCTTTGTCTTTGTCTTGTCTGTGTGTGTGTGTGTGTGTGTGTGTGTGTGTGTGTGTAGAGTACTCAGTATAAGACAGTAGACAGGGTCATACAGACGGTGAAGAATCTCTGCTGTGCACTGGACGAGGTGGAGACTCAGCCAATCACAGAGGCCGTTAAGAGGCTGCGTCACGCTGTTAATTTGCCCAGGACCCGCTCACCTGAGGTAGGATGAATAAACACACATGCTAGGCCTGTCACAATTATTACATAATCGCCTGATCACAATTATTTGGCGATAATGGCAATTATTTCGCGAAATAATAAGCTCACAACACGTTGTGAGCTTTTAGAGCGGCTATTTCCACTATTCTTTTAACATTTTGTTAAGATTATGAAAGGATGTCAGTAATTTCTTCTCTGGCCTGTGCAATCAATTTCTGTTTACGAAGCATAAAGGCAAACATAAATGACATTTTTATGTAATATGTTACAATGTTCAATGCCAAAAACACATTAAGTTGTTAATTGCAATTATTTGTGTGACATTTAATTGTCAAGAGAAATTACGATTACGATTGTGACAGCCCTAGCACACCCACACACACACTTACCCACGCACACACCCACGACCCACGCACGCAGGCACACAAGGCTCATAGTTTATAGTATACTGTATGTACTAATAGCAGTTCATGTTCATCTATGTTGGGAAGTCAAATCGACACACACAGACACACAGACACACACACGTGCACATCCTTGTTTTGTGTTTGTATGTGTCTATTCCAATTATGTCATTGTGTTTCTGATGTGTAGATTGGGTCCAGGTCATCAGGAGGATCATCAAATGGTGAGTGTCATGCATCTGTCCTCAGTCTCACACACACACACACACACACACACACACACACACACACACACACACACACACACACACACACACACACTCACACTCACACTCACACTCTCTCACACACACACACACACACACACACACACACACACACACACACACACACACACACACACACACACACACTCTCACACACACACTCACAACTACGATCTTATTCTTAATCCTAAGTGCATAGCAGCACCGCAGTAGGTCAAATGTAATGAAGATATTTAATATATAATTAATTTGTTCCAGAGTAGTTTAGATCTAGAGAGATAATAGTTGTAACTTACATACTGTAGCACTTTAGTGTAACTGAGAAAGTTCAAGGACCACACATTGACGTTGGACTGGAGATATCATGCATCATAAAACTACTCTAGGTGTGACGCAATAGACAGATGCCAGGTCATTGTTGACCTGGCATCTGTCAGGTCAGTTTCAATGTAGGCTGATGATAGGTTCTTGGTTTACGTATGTATTAGTTATTATTAGATTATTGGTTTACTTATGTATTACTTTATTATTAGATGACTATTTTTATGCATTAGATGTATTATGTGTATTATGATGTATTATCTTGTGTCCTTTCTTACTGTAAGTCGCTCTGGATTAACCCATTAAGACCTGGAACTGTGTCATTTTTAGATTTGAGCTAAAAAGCATTATTTTACACTTTGGGCTATTCAAAAATAGCAGATCTACAAGCTCATAGAGCGGCACAGAGTGCCGCGCTACGAGCTTGTAGATCTGCTATTTTTGAAAAATCGTGAAAATGTGTGCAAATCTTTGAATATATATATTTTAAAGCGAACATTTTTAACTCAAATTTTTGCTTCTGGGGGTCCCTGGAACAACATATTTTGATGGGGGTCCGCGGCCAAATACGTATCATTTTGGGGGTCCTTGACATGAAAAAGATTGAGCACCACTGATATATAGAAACAAACGTTTTTCAGAAAACTGTTGAGATTTAGGAGACATGTAGAACGGCCTCAGGTCTCAATGGGTTAAGAGTGTCTGCTAAATGCCTAAACTGTAAACTGCAATAGGCATACGTGAGAATAAACAAGTTTTCTGAGATGAGATGACGACGAGACCCGCCATGACCTTTCCATTACCTTTGAACCCGCATCACCCCAGGACAGGTTAGAGATGTATGTTGACGGTGCAGAATGTTGCACATGCGCTACGTAGAAAAACACTGGAGCACTGTTTTGGGCAAACAGGAGATCAGGGGGTTTGTTTTGTGTGAAGAAGCAACACCATGACCCTTCCATGATCCTCACTTCATTAATGGTTCCCTGTTTGTCATTGTAGCCACCTACGAATATTCTGGCATAGGGAATGGATGATTATATGGAAAACTGAGGTCTTCTTGTTTATCCCTATGGATAAACATGGAAAATTACGATAAAGAAGCAGTTGTGTTTCCAAAGAAACGAACTCCCTTGCGGCAACTGCCCCCGTGTCCCCATTCCTTGTCCATCAAAATACCCACGCACCCAAGAGACTACAGCAGTTAAAGAGGGACAAACATAGCTAGACCGCTAGAGTTGTTATCATGTCAAGTGATGAGATACAGATGGTAGATTAAATGTACTGTTTGAAAAAAATAAAATTGTATGTGAATGTGGTTAAGTCTGTCGGTGGGTTTTAACCCATTAAGACCTGAAACTGTGTCATTTTTAGATTTGAGCTAAAAAAAGCATTATTTTACACTTTGGGCTATTCAAAAATAGCAGATATACAAGCTCATAGCGCGGCACCGAGTGCCGCGCTACGAGCTTGTAGATCTGCTATTTTTGAAAAATCGTGAAAATGTGTGCAAATCTTTGAATATATATATTTTTAAAGCGAACATTTTTAACTCAAATCTTTGCTTCTGGGGGGTCCCTGGAACAAAATATTTTGATGGGGGTCTGCGGCCAAATACATATAATGTTGGGGGTCATTGACATGAAAAAGATTGAGCACCACTGATATAGAAACATTCGTTTTTCAGAATACTGTTGAGATTTAGGAGACATGTAGAATCGGCTTCAGGTCTCAATGGGTTAAATGAAAAACACCTTAGATATTTTATTTAATTTAGAAATTGTTCATCTTTTACTCAAGTTGTGACGACCGTCACAAGTTGATGATGTAATTTGTCCGTGTGTGGTCCAGCCCTATGGAATGTATGGAATGCATGTGCTAATAAAAAAACGATTTGATAAGTCCTATGGTTAATATGAGCATCAAAACGATATTTTAAATAGAATGCATTTAGCAAATGCATTCCATACATTCCATTGGGCTGGACCGCACATGGCAAGCATCAACTTGCTACGGGCGTTCCGCTTGAGTAAAAGATTAACTATTTCTAAAATAAATACAATATTTATGGTGTTTGAAATTATGGTTATAGTGGGCAATTATAATGTGTTAAGGCATATAAGGCTTATTAGCCAGGGATCCTTTTAAGAATATGTAACCTATGAGAAGAGCTTGTGACTAAATAATAACTACATTGGATCCACTGGAACAGTCTTTTTTTTCCTATTTTCTGAAAAGTAACTTTTTGGACATGCAAGGTTTCCACCTGACAGTGACGACATATTAAATTATAATTATATATCCAGGCCAAACATATCATCCCTCAATGCAGCTTTAACCCACTTAGACCTGGAAAGCCTATACGTTCATGTTATATCTTTAAATCCGGGAAAGCATCTGTGTCGTTTTTTATTTTACCTTTATATAGAAACATAGGTTTTTCAGAAAACTGTTAAGATTTAGAAGGCATTTCGTTGCTGTCGGGCAGAAACCTCTTATCTCCATATTCTAACTTTTTGTGTTTTTTCGTAAATGAATGCCCAACTTCATCACACTACAGCGTCACACAAAAGTACCTAAAGTAGCCGATCTGCAAGCTCGAAACGCGGCGCGAAGCGATGCGTTTTGAGCTTGTTGATCTGCTACTTTTGCTATTTTTGTTGAATCCTGAAAAGTAACAGTTTTGGACGTATGAGGTTTCCACCCGACAGAGCCCATTCGCAGAATCGGCCTCAGGTCATAATGGGTTAAATTCAGCGTGTGAACACACTGCTAATATTGAATTTCCTCCTTTTGGGATACTAAAAAAACTGTCCTCCCCACCACCTCACTACCACCATCTCAGGTCACACCAGCGCTGTGGAGGAAGGCATGTCTCTCCTGACCGAGGCCGTCTACAACCTGGCCAAGCTCTACCTGCGCTCCTTCTGCCCCGCGTCCTCCTCCTTCATCATCGCCTCCTCCTCTTCTTCCTCTGACTCATCATCCGCCTCCTCCGCTCCCAACGCTGGCGTGGAGGCGGAGCTCTCAGAGGGGAGAGGCAGCCGGGAGGCCTCCGGAACCACGGACCACCTGCAGTTCACGCTGTTCGCCATGCACGGCATCCCTACCAACTGGGTCAGCAGGTAATATAAGGCAGAGAATTAAATAAACGTATTTTGACAGGCACTTTGCTGGGAATTAAGTTAAGGCCTGGGCAATTAACCCAAAATATATCAAAATGTAAAACCTCTAAACCACTTAACACATTGAGTGCCATAAACGGTCCGGACCGTTTTGGCCCATTTTTTAAATATATATTTTTCCCACGTGGGGCGCTCTAACGAAACTTTGGGATCATCCAAGGAGTCTCTGAGAAGGAGAGGCCGGATGTCGATCCATGTCAGAAATGCTTCCGGTCGGCCGCTCCAATGTTCTCCTTGACTAAAAGCTTAATATCTCCATTTCTTTTTAACGCGGTGGAAGTGAGCCGTTTTCGATCGGCGATCACTCTGCAATGGAGGATCGCGTTAGAAATATTATTGTTCCAGGCGTTAGTCGGGACCCTCCGCCGTCTCGCACACACGCTTTGTTTACATGCACTTCCGCGTCGGGGCTTCTACAGCACGAAACATATCGACGTAAGTGGATGGAAGATATGCTGGCACTGAACGTACCCTATTTTAATAAACCTCTGGCACACAATGTGTTAATCTTGCTCATGTATGTTAATTGATTAATCGAGAAGCAGGTTTTTTTGTGATATTCTTTTTATTTATTTTTATATTAACAATGAATTGACACAAAAAAATATGATAGATTACTTTAGTAATCGACTAAATCGTTTAGTCTGAATAACCACTTGAGCCCTGTATTACACAGAACTTCGTACAATGGTGGCGTACGTCGCATGGCGTACGAGCTTTCAAATAATAGTTCATCAAGGCAAAGGTTTTGAAATAAATGTGATATTGATTTGAAGTCATATCGCCCAAACCCTAAATGAAGTACACACAAATTAAAAGTCCTGTTTAATCTGTCTATCCCACATTAACGCTGGACACAATGGTCGACATTGTAGAAGGCCCATTTCATGTGTTTACCCTGAATTGGTCCCTTTTATTTGCACTTTATAAAGCGGTAGTCAATATTCCAGTCACCCTTCATGTATTTATCCTGTTTTCATTCAGCAGCAGCACTGCAGTCAGTTCATCTTATTATTATACGTACTGTACATATTATACAGAATTAGCAACTAAGTAGAAGCACTAACTACTGTTGGCCACAGGAAGCTGTCTAGTGCAACCACACTCGTGTAATTATGGCCACTGAAAAGGTTTGGGGTTAAGTGCCTTGCTTAAGGCTTGTCCAAAGAGAGAGTTCTTTTTGACTACTAGACTACTTGATATATACATTTCTATGTGCAGGCCAGGGTCAGTTAGGCCTCTTCAGATAAATCCTTTGATGAATAAAGTTCTTAATAACACACTCAGGGGGTGTTATTAAAACCTTTCATCGGGAACACCCACTGGCTCAGTATTATTAGAGCCTCCCACGCTCCACTTCACTTCTCAGTGCTCATATACAGGATGAGTTCTCAAACATCCTCTGTGTGTGCGCACACACACGCGCGCGGGCGCGGTGTAGCAGTGACATGACGTGCTGTGTCTCTGTCTCTCTGAGATGGTGTTGTATTTCTCCCTGAGAATGCACAGTTCTGTGCTGTCTTCAAAAACACATATTTGTGTCTTCAGTCACCTCTAGCTTTTAGACTTTGACAGAAACGTAATCGGCTGGATAAATTAATGAGAAGTGCCTGTAACTCCCACACGTCTTTGAATGTTTATTATTAGTGCGATTGATGAGCTTGTAGATCTGCTATTTTTGAAAAATCATTGAAAGATTTTGCAAATCTTTGAAATATCGTGGAAAAGTTCATTTTCTTCCATAAAATAATTCAAAAAGTGAAACTTTCTTATATTCTAGTAGTTTTAGCACTGTGGGCAGGTGCCAAGTCCTGCCGGAAAAGGAAATCAGCAACTCAATAAAGCTTGTCAACATACGGAAGCACAAAGTGCTCTAAAATATCCTGATAGATGGCTGTGTTGACTCCAGAGGGAAGTTTTCACTGTCAGTAATGATTTTGGGTGCCATGTCATGTTATGGTATTGGTCCACTGTGTTTTATTAAGTCCAGAGTCAACACAGCCATTTATCAGGATATTTTAGAGCACTTTGTGCTTCCGTATGTTGACGAGCTTTATGGAGATGCTGATTTCCTTTTCCAAGCCGGACTTGGCACCTGCCCACAGTGCTTTTGCACCTGCCCACAGTGACCCCTAAGAGAATATATTCTATTGTCAAGAGAAAGGTGTGAGACACTAGACCTAACAATACAGATGAGCTTAAACATGGGCCTCCATAACGCCTCAGCAGTGCCACAGGCTGATCACCTCCATTCCACGCCCCATTGATGAAATCATTTGTTCAAAAGTAGCCCAGACCAAGTGTTGAGTGCATAAATTAACATACTTTTCAGATGCTCGACATTTCTGTATTATAAATCTTTTTTTGTGAGTGGTCTCATGTAATATTCGAATATCTTCATCAGCTGGATGCCATAATCATCAAGAATAAAACAAAAAAGGTTTTAAATATTTCACTTTATTCGCAATGAATCTAGAATATATGAAAGTTTCACTTTTTTAAGAAAATGAACTTTTCCACAATATTACATTTTCTTTAGAAGGGTCTGCATATACATATCTTTAAAGTGAACATTCTTTAACTCAAATATTTGCTTCTGGAGGTCCCTGGCACGAAACATTTTCGGATGGAAGGGGTCCGGTCCGCACCCCAAAATACATAAGTACAGTATCAATTTGGGGGTCCTTGACATGAAAAGGTTGTGAGAACCATTGTGCGATAGTCCTGTTGTTGTCTTCCACTCCTTGAGCCCGGTGGTGGCTCCAGTGTTGTCATGGTGCGTGTCTTATTTTTCCACGACGGTGTCTAGTTACACCCTGCTGGTTTTATCTGCACCGTGTCTGGAACAGAGCTGAGCCAACGTTTCCACTCTGCACCGTCACACTACAGTGATGGAAGAAGTACTCACATTGTGCACTTAAGTAAAAAGTAGAAATGCTCTGTTACAAGTGAAAGTACCAGTGTTGAAAATGTACTTGAGTAAAAGTACAAAAGTATTGCAATCAAAATATACTCAAGTACTAAAAGTAAAAGTGCTCATAATGCTCAATGTCCGATTTCCCTGCACGGAGGTTCAGTAAAACATTAGGCAACAAAGTCCTGGGGACTTGTTTCCATTGTGTCTAAAAATAATTGATCTACAAACTGACAATGTGTTAGTAAAATCACTATAAATAAAAAGGGACATTTTTTAATGTTTTTTAAATTATAGCTTGGAAGTGGTTAATGTTCGTCCGTGCATGTGGAAGAGATTCTCTTCCATCAAGCTGTGCTGAAAGCCACCATGCCCGCACCAGCTCTGGTCATGTGCCATTACTCAGTGCAAACTCCTAATCAAATTGAATCTAACCTCTACCGCTTAAAGGGTCATGAAAACTACTTAAAACAGATAAACAACCATGTAAGACAGTCCTGTCGGAAGAGGGAATGATAAGAATCAGCTGGTGTGGTGTTTGGTTGCAATGAAAACATCTCTGATATAAGCCGTCCACTCAAGGAAGGAAAAAAAGAGAAACGCCATACAGTTGAGCAGCATTTTGTTTTAAAACCAGACAATAGAAGAGATGTATTTCTGACCGTCCCCCTTCTCAGTGGGAGACCAGTTTAAATAGCACTCTTCAAAGCCCTGTCGGTGGTGTAGTGGTTAAGACCTCCACCTCCACACACATGTTGATAGAATAGAATAGTCCCCACTCCTTGGACTGTTTTTTTGTCACTGTATATTTGCACATACGTGAACTTTGTCCTCTGCTTTTACCCATCCTATAACAACCAGGAGCAGTGAGCGCCGTTCGGGGAGCAAATAGGGGTTCAGGGTCTTGCTCAGGGACACACATCGACACATTGCTGACCTGGCCTGGCATCGAACCTGCAAACTTGGCTTCCCAGGCGGGCTCACTAACCACCCAAATATGGCGTTGATGTAGCATCAAACTCCACCACAGCTTTCTCTATTGTAATCCTACGGTCTGTTTCTCCTACACTGTCTCCCTCTCAGCTCTCCTACGGTCTGTTTCTCCTACACCCTTGGTTCTCAAAGTGGGGTCCGGGGACCCTCAGGGGTCCTTGAGGGAGTTCCAGGGGGTCCCCAGCTAAATCATGGATAGTAAGGAACCAAATGGACCCTTATGGGTCTGTAACTCTGAGAGTGTACAAATGGAACCAAATGGACCCTAACAGGTCCATTTGGTTCCATTTGTACACTCTCAGAGTTACATTATCACTGATTTTAGGATATAAATTGGGGTCCCAGAGATAGAAATGTCATTAAATGGGGGTCCGTAGCCTAATGCATGTCAAAATGGTTGAGAATCACCGCTAGAGACGTAAAAATCTTCTCTTATGGGGGTCCCTGGCATATCCTTTTAAATGGGGGTCCGCGGGCTAATAAGTGTCAATTTGGGGGTCCTTGACATGAAAAACTTTGAGAACCACTGTCCTACACTGTATCCCTCTCAGCTTTCCTACTGTCTGTATGTCCTACGTTGACTGCCCCTCATCTTTCCTACTGTCTGTCTCTCCTGCACTCTCTCTCTCTCTCTCAACCTTCCTGAAGTCTGTCGATATAAAGATAGAAGCATAAAGGGTAGTTGAATGACCATGTTCCTTTCAGGAATTTACAGATATGAAATATAAGGTTAGTAGACAGACAGATGGATACACAGAAAGACAGATGCATACGCAGACATATTGACTGATACATAAAAGCCCTTACGGGTCAATTTTCATCCATTATTACCCTGTTTGGGTTAAATTACACTCGGGATGTTTCTGGGCATACAGACACATAAATGGACAGACAGACAGACAGACAGATAGATATACATGCAGATGGGAAAACAGGTAGGCAAGTAGGTAGACAGTCAAAAAAAGATAGATTAATTGAAAATAAAATAAAAAAGCTTAACCAATTAAACCCTATATTGTTGTGCAAGGTTCCCCAGGGTTACGTTCTTGGTCCCCTCCTTTTACCATTTATAGTCACCGAATGTTTGCCTATTATGACATGCCCAAAATAGGGTCGCTATGGTTTTTAAGTGGTTAACATAAATCTCTTCCTACAGTTTTCCAGTGCCATCCATTGAGTGCGTCTAGCAGGCAGTGTAAAGACCTCCATAAAGACAGAGGAACTAGTTAATGACAGCCTGTATAATGCCAACAGAGCCTCTGCTCCAAGAGCTATTTATAATCCTGTACTGTTGAGTGTTGCTGCGGAGCGCTCATACCAAAGACACCAATCATATTCAGCTCATCGTAGCACCAGAACAGATATTCCACTGTCCCCATGTGGATTTATTGTCATGTTTCAGCCTATTAAATATAATGTTGTAATGCTGCTGTTCCTTATTAACTCAGGCAGTGTGTCTGAGACTGTTGTCTCAGCTTGGCAGGGGGTTGTGTGTCCTTGTTGCTGCACTAGCGCCTCCTACTGGCTGGCCGCGGCAGAATCAGAATCAGCTTTATTGTCACATCACAGGTTTACAGAAGTAAAATAGTGGGTGAAATGCATTTTTGTCGTTTTTGTTATTTCCATAGAAAAAAGGAAAAAGGGGGGTAAGGGGGAACAGAGATCAATCAAAGAAAACAAACAAATTATCTATATATTTACACATAGTACCTGAGGTAAGATTAGGGGTGTCACGATTCACTTACTGTACCTCACGATTCGATTCAAAATCGTTTCCTAGGGTGCCGATTCGATTAAAATTGCGATTCTGCGATTAATTGATATTCGATTCGATTCTGCGATTTATTGCGATTTTCTACCCCAAATCACTTTGCTTTAATTATACTAGAACATTTTAAAACAATTCTGAACAATATAACCCACTTCAATGCAGCCAGATCATGTCAGTCAGTCTTTCTGACATTGATTTCAGACAAAGTGCCAGTGAAAAAGGTAATACCTTTTTCACTGGCACTTAGGTAAGAGTGACAGGCCTAGGTAAGATATAAAGGTGCATGAGCATAGCAGCAGATGTATATACTGTACGTGATACTATGGACGTCAGTTAAGGTCCGAGAAAGACACAAAAACCAACGGCACCTCTTCAACTGGGAGATCAATTGGGAGAGAATGTGTGAGCCTCTTTTCAAAGCCTTTTATTATGTTTTTTTTACCACATGTAAATGTGGAAATGTTCAAAAATGATCTCAAATAATTGCGATTAGACGATTATGTAATAATTGCGACGGGCCTAATAGTAAAATACACAGGTCTCATGAAAACCAATGGGTCTCTGTTCTTTGACAGTGAACCTCCTCACTGTCAGGTGTAAAGAAGCAGCTGGTGTCTCTGTGTGTATCAGAGAGAGCATGTGTTTGATGTCTACAAACTCCACAGACCAACAGTGCTCGCCAGCAGTGTTGCCATGTCCGCTTATTAAGCAACTTTGGGCTTGTTTTTCTGTAAATTTGCTTGTAAATATTGGTTGTTGGGGGTTGCATATTTTTGGGCTTGTTTCTTAATTAAGTATAGTTGCTTATTTGGGCTTGTTTCCTAGTGTTGTTTAAACCAACAACCATAAATGTCAAGGACCCCCAAATGAATATGTTTTTTATAAATATTTTGTGCCAGGGACCCCCCCCCCATACAAGATTTGTGTTGTTAAAATGTTTCAAAAAATATTCCAAATATTACTTTATTTTCGAGATTCTTTTGAAAATAGCAGATCTACAGGCTGTCGCAACGCATTGTGAGCTTGTAGATGTATGTAGCGCTTCAAGCGGGTAAAACTGGTCCCTTCTTTTGGCCTTGTTCTCGTAGACCTGGCCTCTTGTTTCTCGCAAAATCTGGCAACACTGGCAGGGACCACATACACATGGAGGGAATTGGCATCAACTAAATGACGCGGGGGGGGGGGGGGGGACAAAAAACCTAAACCCAACCACAAAGAAAATGTATTGTAATGTGTTTTGGACCAAAGTGCTCACTATGAAATGATATGATGTTTTTTATTAGTAAAAACATTTAACCACATGAAGTATAATAGTGTCCCTATTCTGGGGCGAACATTTGGCAAAAATAGTTCACAGTTGTGAGCTTGTAGATAATCTATTTTCGGGAAAGAGATTTGGTGTAATAGTGCAAAAATCTGGGTGTTATCAGATCGTTTTTGTCGCTCCCTCTAGTATTGTGGCTGTGGGTGTCACTCACTTTGGTGAGGTTAGTCAGGTATGAGGGTATTGAGGGCATTGAGGGCAGAACACCCCTTTGACTATCTTGAAAACCAATCCCAGCACGTGTTAGCTAGCGTGCCATCTGGTGCCCCGGTGGCTTGCTGTGTGGTGTCACCCCATTCACCACACAGTATTGCGACAGCATGGCTGGCCATAGTGCTGCCAAACACACACAGATGGCGTTGGGTAATGGATGAGCCATTTTTCCTACAGAAAAATGTGTCACTTGGCCACGCTCGTATATAATATTTTTGTTCTATCTTCCTCCCATGTGTGTATATGACACTGTGAAATTCCTCTGTGTTAATTTAACCCTGAGAGTGTACAAATGGATGAATTACCACTGGGGATTTTACTGTGTACGTGTCACTTGCAGCCAGGGAGAAGTGGTAATATCATGCAACAAAAATGTGGATTTGATCGGGTTTTTTTATTCAATTGGTTGCATCATTATTTGGAGTGGAAAATTTTACAAAAGGCAGGGAAGAGCTGTGAAGTGAGCGAAAACTTTTGTGTACAGTTATTAATGTTTGCTGTTGTTGTTTAAGTAATAGGCCTATATGTAGTAATATGTTGAAAAGCAATACATGGTTCTCTATATAGAAATTGACACTGAGTAAGTCGGTAGTTGCTAGGAAATAAGATACAATCAATTAGAAAAATGTAACATCTTATTTCCTGATGTTTACTTTTCAGTTTTGAGAAGTACTACCTGATGTGTGCCCTCACCCACAACGACAAAAACCTGTTTAAACCAGTCCAGTCCAAGAAAGTAGGAACCTACAAGAACTTCTTCTACCACGTCAAATGGGATGAACTGTAAGTTACCTCTCTGCTCCTCTCCTGCTCTGGATGACTCCTATCTTCTCCTCTTCACCTCCTCTTCTCTTCTTCCCCCCTCTCATTTTCTGCTCCTCTTCCTCTTCTTTCATCTCGACTGCTCTCCCTTCCCCTTCTCCTCTCCTCTCCTTTCCTCCCTGTCTCCCGCACATCAAGACAGTAGAGTTCTCTCATAAACAAATAATCAAGCAATTAACACATCCAAGAGTAGCCTAAACGTCGGCCCAGTGCCGCATTACATCTCCAACATTCTGCCACAATCTTAGCTCCATGTCTTCTTCCTTCTCTCTCTGTCTCAGAATCAACTTCCCCATCGCGGTGGCTCTACTGCCTCTAGAGTCGGTCCTGAGTCTGTCTCTGTATGGGGTGTTGAACCAGAACACCAGTGGCTCTCCGGACTCCAATAAGCAGAGGAAAGGCCCTGAGCTTCTGGGGAAAGTCTCTATGCCCCTGTTTGACTTCAGACGGTGAGAGCGAAGTTTAAACATTGCCTGTTGTTTGTATTGAGTGAATGTTTTTGCAAGTATCCATGATGTGAGTATACAATATGTATATACCAGTGGTAACCAACCGGTCGATCACGATCGACATGTTAATCTTCAAAGCCATCACAGTTGATCACTAACAGGTTTGTGTAATGGGAGAGGAGGCGACGGACGTAGCCACCCGTGCCCGTTCATTTCAATGAAAGTTGCAGGCGCCGTGGCTGTCTGCCTTCCTGAAACTGAGCCAATTGGATCTCAGTAAAAATGTGTATTAGTCCAAAGACGGAGGGGCCGCTCGTATACTAAGAATATACCCCCTCAAATTACTGAAGGTGGTTGACATGGGCACATAGCCTGTTGTCCTTATGTTCATCTTATAGCCTACTAATGCGTGTTATTGATGTGTTAATAAAGTGTGAGTGTGTTTCATTATAATTCTCTCCCATCTGTGTGTATGTGTGTGCGTGTGCGTGCGTGTCTCAGGGTTCTGTCCAGAGGCACCAAGTTGCTGTGTTTGTGGACATCTCCCCAGGGGACAGCAGCTGCAGCAGGCCCCACAGGGGGGCGCCGGAGAGCCCTGGCTGAGAGAATCGTGTTACAGGTCAGTACTGGTTATACTAAACCATTAAGACCTGAGGCCGATTCTACAAATGCCTTCTAAATCAGTAGTTCTCACACTTTCAAGATTTTTCTAAAACAAATCTAAAATAGCAGATGTACGAGCTGATTATACAATAGAAATGATTGTATGTATGTGTTCAGGTGGACTTCCCCAGCCCCACAATGGATGTGCTTTATGTGGAGCCCGCCCCGCCCGCGGCGCCTAGCCCAGAGCCCCCCACAGACCTGGAGGTTCTGGACCCAGACCTCCGACGCAAGCTGGAAAAGATCTGCAGCCGAGCCTCTAACTTCGGGTAGGAGACAGTCAGATAATCTGAAGGATTTACACTGGAGGCCAATGTTGCTCCATGCGGGAGATGAGTGTAAGAAGAAGACAAACTGAAGGAGATGAAGAGATCTAGAAGCTCACAACGTGTCGCACCGCGACACGTTGTGAGCTTGTAGATCTGCTATTTTCTTAGAAGTTTATCTCGGGCTTAAGAAGACAAGTATAGAGCAATCTTTGACTGGGGACCAATTCCACGTTAAGTGCTATTACTACTATAGTACTATTATAATTATTAATCATATTAATCATCATAATTGCATTTGTATCCCCTATCATAAATTGGTTGATTGATTTACATTGTGTCAAGAGAGTAAAGAAAATTGTTGACAAATGAGTACAAGGAGCCTCTTCACAGCTTTTCATCAGCTTACATGCTCAAACTACCAATGAAATAAAGCTACATGGGACCTTACATACTTAAAGCAAATACAAGCTCAGCCAGAGAGTCAGTAAACAGGAGCATATTGTGTGTGATGTCAGCTTACATGCTCAATACACTTACGCAAATGTAATGCTGCACTGTGACTGCATTAGCAGCATTTGTCAGCTGTTTAACGTTTTCCAGTGCCGACCTGACAATTCTTTGACAAATAAGTGCATTTTGAAGAGTGTGACGTTTAAAATGCTCGCGCAATGATGTTCGGCTATAAGTAACGCAACATGTTCCACCTGACACGTCGACTTTGAATCGACTGTGACAATTGACCTTCTAGGGTGTGACGTACGACTTCAAACCACAAACCCTTTATGCGGCTGGATGAGAAAATTAGGGTGACACCAGGAAGTAAATACGTAATTTAATTGCACTTAACTGGGAGTCTAGCAGAGAATGAGAGAATTCTGTCAAACACATCCTACTTACATTTATGTAATTGCACGAGTGGAAATAAAAGCCACCAGGACAGCCCTGTGTGTGTGTGTGTGTGTGTGTGTGTGTGTGTGTGTGTGTGTGTGTGTGTGTGTGTGTGTGTGTGTGTGTGTGTGTGTGTGTGTGTGTGTGTGTGTGTGTGTGTGTGTGTGTGTGTGTGTGTGTGTGTGTGTGTGTGTGTGTGTGTGTGTGTGTGTGTGTGTGCGCGCGCGTGCGAGCGAGCGAGCGAGCGAGCGAGCGAGCGAGCGAGCGATCCATCCCAGCTGTCTGCCATCTAAATGCCCTCTTATCCCTGCTGCCAGCCAGCACTCTGTCTCTCTGCCAGCCTCCTAAACACACAGAGCTCCATTCAATGGATATGATTGGATTCGCCCACTTTTCGAACACACTGAGTGTGTGAGGAGAACTTGTAGCTGACTGGATAGTGCACCGAACACATAGTCGTAATCGCAACCACCCCAGTTTGATTTTGCCTGGAGACCTGTATTGCGTGTCTATCTCTGCGAAAGACAAATACACGGCACATTCAGCCTGTCCCGATAAAGGCTTGAAAAGATAGTGATTCTGAAGTGAACCCGCCTTTACAAGGCTGTTTTAGGCTTCTTTTGGATTGGCCTTGTTTGCATGTGGTATTAAGATGTGTCTTGAGTAAACAGATTGTGATTTGAGTGTGTCTACCCACATAAATATCAAAGTGTAAATACGGTGAAAATGCATTATAGACTGATTTAAATATGATTGCTCAACTTGAGGAATCGTATTTCTATACACATTTAATTGAGTATTCTGTGCTTTTATACTTGGATCTTTAAGTGGTTAGATACTGTACAATCAGATGCCTGTCTCATTTCACAACACACATTTTAATGCTATAATAAAAGAAAAAACCTGTTAAGCTAGATGCTACCTCTCAACAGCTCAGCAACAATCAGCATAATTATTTCCTATCTTTGTGTGTTAATGTTCTGCTTATCACTGTCAATTTAAGTGAGCCTTGTGGAATGGACAGGTGATGGAATGAACAGTTTCACATCCAGTTGAGTTTCATTACCCTAGCTCAACTCAGATCTCTATCACTCCTCCTTCTCTGCCTTCACTTGTCTCTCTCCCCGTCTCTCTCAACTGTACCTTCCTTGGTTCTGTTTTCACTCTTTATCAATCTGCCTAACTTTCTGCCCCCCCCCCCTCCTCTTTCTGTCTGTCTGTCTGTCTCTCTCTCTCTCAGGTTGAAGCGAACAGAGCAACAGTTATTATGGGACCACAGACTCCACTGTCTTAGGGACCACCAGGCCAGCCTCCCCAAGGTTCTGGCCAGTGCTCCCAGCTGGGACTGGGCTAGCATTGCCCACATCCACTCCCTGGTCCACCACTGGCCTCCGCTGGCTCCTGTCACGGCCCTGGAGCTCCTAGATTCCAAGTACGCACTGCAGCATGACAGGTTTTCTCTCATTACACAGGAGACACATCCAGTCGATTGTACATCGTGACTATGAGTGTGCGGCCTTTTCTTCACTTTTATAGCTGTAATATATAACAAGTTTACTGTAACGTTGGCGTACAATAGAGGGTTG
This sequence comes from Gymnoscopelus microlampas, assembly GCF_963454915.1. Classification (NCBI taxonomy): domain Eukaryota; kingdom Metazoa; phylum Chordata; class Actinopteri; order Myctophiformes; family Myctophidae; genus Gymnoscopelus; species Gymnoscopelus microlampas. Next base: position 15,390,393 of record NC_139943.1, read on the forward strand.
GGGAGAGAGAAGCCCACAAGGTAATTTCTCCCAGTGTCATTTATTTGCATCTTAGCATAATGACTACTACTGGAAATTATAGCTTGTTTGCTAAGTTAACATCTGGCCACCAAGGCTTTTTTAATTTGGTATCCATGAAACAATGGGGTAGTTTTAAGGGTTGGAACAATTACACTTTTTATTGTTGTAATTTAGAAAACAATAAAAGTTGGTGGTTTTACCCACTTAGGCCCTATTTTATATTTTGACTATTCAAAAATAGCAGATCTTTTAACGTGTCGGGATACAACTCTTTATGAGCTTTTAGTTTATTTTATTTTGCTAGAATCTATTATGCTAGAATGGACAATTCAATTTGGAGAAAATGCTTTAGTTCTTCCAATAATGTTATAGAAACTAATTCCCCCAAATTATGTCTGATATTAGTCAATGGAGGCGTACATTGGTTTATGACAACATGCGACTATACATTGTTTGTTGAATTGCCATTAAAGGAAGTTCAGAGCGGTAACATTAAGGATGTGAACTTTTGGTCTATAAACACTTCATCATATTACCAAACTATAGATGTTTATGTTCCCTAATTTAGCTTCCTGTCATGAGAACTTCCTGTTACATAAGTCCCTAAATTTGGATGGGATCAGACGTCTGACATCAGACGTTATGGCTAAAAATTATATGTACGTTTGTGTTGCCCAATATTTGGCATGAATTGAGGAACAAAAGTATTTTATTGTGCTCTGTTCATCAATATCTCGTTTTCAACCACAAATGTTCCAAATAAATGAAATCAATGTTTTTATATGACCTAATTCTAGAATTGGTCTTAAAACTAATATCACTATCACACTATTGCACAATTATTAAACCTACAGTGTTGAGGAGTTAGCCTCAGTAATCTAAAAGGACTGTATATTTCTAGGTGCTGGCGGATATATGACCGCTGTGGAGTGTTCCACAGGCCCGGGGAATTCCCTTAATCACCTAAGTAGTTATGATGAATGGGCCTAGTTTCTAAGTATATTATGAGTATTTATGACTCTTTCTATTGTTATGGATTATTGCTATTTATCACTATGGAAGCCGCCGAACTGCCCGACTGGCTTCTCAACTGATGACCGTAGTATTATGGGTAGGATATGATGCCATGCTGTCGTAAGACTACGTCACGCTGGCGTTGTGTCCATATACGGACGCAGTGCCGGATATCGCTAACGTCCTTCGTAACATACAGTATATACATACTGTACATGTAGAGTAGACAGGCGTGACTGATCTTCCTTTAAAAACTGACAAACGAGTTGTTTTGATTTCATACCATGCATTTCACCTAACTGTGTGTGTGTGTGTGTGTGTGTGTGTGTGTGTGTGTGTGTGTGTGTGTGTGTGTGTGTGTGTGTGTGTGTGTGTGTGTGTGTGTAGGTTTGCAGACACAGAGGTGAGGAGTATTGCTGTCAGTTGGATAGAGTCCAGTACAGATGATGAACTAGCAGATTACCTGCCTCAGCTAGTACAGGTATACACACACACACACACACACACACACACACACACACACACACACACACACACACACACACTCTCTCTCCTCTCTAGCTCGATCTCTGTCATTTGTTCTCTCGCTTGCTTATACCAGTGGCTCTCAACCTTTTCAGGCCATTACCCCCCAAAATAATCACTTTTGAACTGGGGGACCCCCCACCCTGACAAGCACTAGGAATGTACTTGTTAAATATTGTGAAAATAGACGATTGGCTATTTATTTATTTTTGCCTCTTTCTTATATTATTTGACAATCTGGCCAATGTTTGACCAGTTTTTATAGTATAGTTTGTTGATTACTTTTGATGCAGTCAGTAATGCATCAAAAGTTTTCTTTTTTTCTCATGTATTTAAAGGGTCTTAAAAGTCCTTAAATTGTCACTACACTGTCATCTGGGGGGCCCCCCCAAAAATCATGTAGGGACCCTCCTGGGGGTGCCGACCCACAGGTTGAAAACCACTGGCTTGTACTACAGTAAATCTCTGGCTCATAGTTTTTGTCTCTCTCCCATGCCCCCTATCTCTTTCTCTCCCCCCTCTTCTCTCTCTGTCTGTCTCTGTCTCTGTCTCTGTCTCTGTCTCTGTCTCTGTCTCTGTCTCTGTCTCTCTGTCTCTGTGCAAGGCGTTGAAGTTTGAAGTTCATCTCCGGAGTTCTCTGGTAATCTTCCTGCTGTCCAGAGCTCAGGGAAACATCAACATTGCCCACTACCTCTACTGGTAAGAGACCAATTAACCAGCACCAAGGCATTACGCATTCTCCTCTCTGTTCTGTACAGATGTGGAATTGGCAGTACTGTCGGAAACTTCGCTCTAAAAACTGGGGCTTGTTTGTTGACGCTGGGTCGTCCTGATTAACATCACATACTTTGAGGATGAGTTTGATTTAGGGCTGAGACACACCGCACACAAGTGCATCACGGAACGTGTTGTGTTTTTTCCCTTTCAGTGTCCATGTGAACAGGTCAGACTCGCCACACTGCTCATGTCCCAATCTAATGTAGAGTTTTGGCGTGACAGTTTATTTTTACCACGGGCCGGTCGTGGGAAAATATCTAAATAATATTAGCACTATTTACATAACTGGTTCCTTTTCACTATTATTTCAATTACTAACTAATTTATATCCTAGTTACTTTGTAGCAAAAAAAATAAATCTTAACTCATTCCCTGCCTAGAACGACTAAAATGACTTCTGTCCTATAAGCCATGCCTGCCTAGAACGACTAAAACGACTTTTTATTTATTTATTTATTTTTTACATTTTTTTTTTTATTTGACCCAAAGACCAAGGAGATATGATTTTTCGAAGATCTAGACTCCCATCCACTTCCTTGTTAACTTTAAACTTAAAAATTCTGTATCTCGGCTCCTGAGTACTATTTTTTTTCAATGAAAAATCTTGGCAGTGGGCAAACGCGGCCAGAAATAATTCAGGCAGTGAATGAGTTAATTAACTTGGTTTCAGAAAATATGAATCAGGTTGATGTATTGGCAGCGCAGACCGTATGGAGGTACTGTTCCAGACGGAATAGAGAACCAAAATGCACACAAAGAGTGAATTACTTGAATGTCCCCGGGGGGTCTTTGTCCTCTCTCACAGGCTGTTGAAGGACGCAGTGCAGGACGCGGCCTGGGGGAGGCGCTATGAGCAGGTCCTTGGGGCATTGTTGTGTCTGTGTGGAGCAGGGCTGAGGATGGAGCTGGACAAACAGACGCGCCTCGTCACCCTGCTGGGGGCCGTGGCTGAGAGAGTGAGACAGGCTGGAGGGTCCACAAGACAGGTGTGTGTGTGTGTGTGTGTCAGAAACAGAATCAACTTTATTGTCACATCACAGGTGTAACATTTTCAGTGGGTGAAATTTTGTTTTTGTACAAGCTCCATCGTTATTGTTATTTCCATTAGAGAAAGGGAAATAGAAGAAGGGGGGGGGGGGCAAGGGATAAGAGAGATCAATAAAAAACAAACAAATTATCGTCATATTTACACATGGTACCGGATATCTATCCGGTGCTGTAAGTACCTGAGGTAAGACATAAGGTGCGTGAGGCTGGCATAGCAGCAGATATACTGGTCTGTTTTGGGGAAAGACAGCAGATTTGGGATGTATTCCATTAGTACTTTTATGAAGTGACCAAAAGTTGTGGGGGAGAAATGGAACTGATGTCATGGAGTGACATAGCAACACAGTAAAAAGCTGTGTGTGTGTGTGTGTGTGTGTGTGTAATCTAAGTATTTATGTGTATCCGTTTGTGTTGTGCAGGTGGCTCTCCAGGAGGGTTTAGAGAACATTCAGAACTTCTTCCAGAGGGGCAGCTGTCGTCTCCCCCTCAGTCCCAGTCTGGTGGCCAAAGAACTGAACATTAAGGTACCCGTCTCCCTCTCAGCTCTCCTGCTGTCCAGTCTCCCCTACACGGTCTCCCTCTCAGCTCTCCACCTGTCTCTCTCCTACACTGTTTGCCTTTCAGATGTCTTACTGTCTGTCTCTCCTACACTGTCTCCATCTTGGCTCTCCTACTGCCTGTCTCTGCTACACTGTCTCCCTCTCAGCTTTGATGCTGTCTGTCTCTCCTACATTGTCCCCCTCTCAAAGTTCCTACTGTCTTTTTCTCCTACACTAATCTCGTGTAGCCAGATGATCAGAACTCTCTGCCCACAGATACATCTGGTGCCATCTAAATTGGGCTAAAACAATTCAGAAATGTAACAAATAACAGCATTGCAGAACCAGTGCAAAGACTTTAGGGTGGTACGTCATATTGGGACAATATCAGGATTGTTTTTCAAGGCAGTGGACAAGCCCCTACATTGAATTTAGATTTTCCCATACATATCATCTGGCTACGCATGACTACTCCTATACACTCCCTCTCACCTCTTCTACAGTGTCTGTCTAATCTAGAGCAGTGGTTCTCAAACCGTACAGGCCACGACCCCTCAAAATAATCATATTCGAACTGGGGACCCCCCACCCTGACAAGCTCTTGGAATTGAGTAGCGAGGTGTTGTGAGCATGTACTGTAGATCTGCTACAGGCGTCATCAACATGTCCGTACACGGACAAACATGTCCGTGGCAAGACCTGTCCATGTCCGTGGCACATTTCTTCTTTTGAAAAAAAGAAATCTAGATATAGCCTATTTCTTCATTATAATGGAGAAACATATAAAAATATGTTTGAATAACTTTGGTGACTCGTGAAGTAACATGCTCATTACATGAGTTGCAGGATATTTTTAGTAGGCCTATTGCACATGGTACCTGTACACACAATTGCATCAGATGAAGACAACAAGACAGCTAAAGGAAATGATTTCTAATAGCTGCCTCAATTCTGTGAAAATGGCAAAATGTGCTTTAAAAAAGGTAATATTACCAGAATCACATAGGCCTAGCCCTAAATATATAATAATGGACTCCTGATGTGCCATATTGTCTACTCTATTCCACAGCGCTACACATTTTAAAACAAGCCACTTAGTCCAGGGGCCAGCACTGATATTCAACACAAATTGGTACCACCTAAGGTGACCGTAAAGTTTTTGTATTTTTGTCTTCCTACATGTCTCTAGTTTATATTTTGGTATGATAACCCTTCCAATCTTGTAGCTTAATGGCAGTTATCACTACCTACCGGCTAATGTATCCGGTAGGAGACACAAAGTAGAATCTTTGTGTCTCCTACCCCGGGCATCAAATTATTGCGACAAAAAACAAAATATATCCATGTATTCAAGGCTTCATGGGGTGTGCAATTGATAGAAAATAAATATTTTTTTGGGTGAACTCCTCCTTTAAGTTTTTCAGGGGGACTCTCTACCCATTCAGCTATGACCACCCCAGACCGAAGGAGGGTCAACTTTTACAAGCTTATGGAAAGCAGTCTTTTTGCAAACACCAAAAATCTGAGAAGTTATCAATTGCACACCCCATGAAGCCTTGAATACATGGATATATTTTGTTTTTTGTCGCAATAATTTGATGCCCGGGGTAGGAGACACTAAGATTCTACTTTGTGTCTCCTACCGGATACATTAGCCGGTAGGTAGTGATAACTGCCATTAAGCTACAAGATTGGAAGGGTTATCATACCAAAATATAAACTAGAGACATGTAGGAAGACAAAAATACAAAAACTTTACGGTCACCTTAGGTGGTACCAAAATATGTCTTGGCCCCTGGACTAACTTATCAAATAAATAAATAACATATTATTTGGGGGGGAAAGCCGATCTACAAGCTGGATTATTTATATCCAAATCAATCAATCAATCAATCAATCACAACAAATCACAGCATGTTGTGAGCTTGTAGATCAGTAATTTCATTATCTTTTTAGCCTATAATGACATGCCCAAAATTAGGATGTCAGGGTTAAAGTGGTAGCTATACTTTCGAAAACCTGGAGACTGGGAAGTGTACCACTGTATACTGGCAGGTGGCAGTCCTGAGACAGGCATTAAATGTGGCATGGTCCAAGTATATTCCATGTTTGGGATTTCAATAATTGACAACTATAATAACATTCCACAATCATAATCCATGGAAACCCTCATCCACAGCCTAGGACCTCCTCCAACCTAAAAGTTAGCTCACGTAATAGATATTTGTCTGGAATCTCTGCGTGGAACCTGCATTTCCGAAGGGCAAATTCCAAAAATGCCTCTGGTGATAAACCCGCCCCATATTTGCATACTGGGCCCTGTTTGGTCCCTCACAACTTAGACTTAGAGGCAGAGAAATACTATCTCTATTGAGAGGGGCCAGAGCAGACCTAATCTGCCGAGGATTTTTTTTTTTTATGCAATGGCAGATTCATCTGGAACCAGGCTAGAACTTGATCTCCTTCTGTCCTCAAGTAACACTGTCTTTTGAAAAGCCAGCAATCTCTATATTAGCCATATGATGTATAATGCGCACCCACTCACCTTTGCAGCTAAGTGGCCCTTTTGAGGTTGAAGCACTGTCTGTACTGATGAGACTCAATTATTATTATCCAAAATAATTAGGATTTAATCTGTTGGTGGTTAAGTGGCTCTGTAGTTAATGCAGACATACAGTTGTTTTAAAATGTGCAGCACATTGGAATAGACCCCATGACACATTAGGAGTCCATTAGTATACATTTAGGGCTAGGCCAATGTGTTTTTGGTAAAATTAGTATTTTGCATGTCCGTGGCAAAAATGAAATATTAATGAAAATGTCCATCACAAGATGCCATGGTGATGACCCCTGATTGGCTATTAAAAAAAATGTTGCTTGTAATATTTGACAATTTGGCCAATGTTTGACCATTTTTATAGAATAGTTTGTTGATTGCTTTTGACGCAGTAAGGGTGTATGTTGGTTTGTTTACTGTTGAGTGAGAAAACAATGTTGCATATTAAGCAAATCATCTAGGGACCTCCCGGGGAAGTGGCCCCCCTGGGGGTCCCGACCCAATATCAAATGTATTGTGTTACTGCTGCTCTAATGTTGACATATGTGTGTGTGCAGGCCTGTTCCTTCTTCAACTCCAATGCAGTGCCTCTGAAACTGGCTCTAGTCAACGCTGACCCACTGGGTGAAGAAATTAATGTCATGTTCAAGGTACACAGGCATACATACCACATACATACATACATGCATATACATACATAGAACATTGCACCCCCTGATGGTCAGAGTGTGAAATGACAGATAATATCAAATTGGCATGCAAAAAATGTGTGTGTGTGTGTGTGTGTGTGTGTGTGTGTGTGTGTGTGTGTGTGTGTGTGTGTGTGTGTGTGTGTGTGTGTGTGTGTGTGTGTGTGTGTGTGTGTGTGTGTGTGTGTGTGTGTGTGTGTGTGTGTGTGTGTGTGTGTGTGTGTGCGCGCGCGCGCATACACGTGCGCAGGTGGGAGAGGACCTTAGACAGGACATGTTGGCTCTTCAGATGATCCGAATCATGGACCGCATCTGGCTGCAAGAGGGACTCGATCTCCGTATAGTGAACTTCAAATGTATCAATACTGGCAAAGACAAAGGTAACATGCACATACACACATGCAGTATACAGTATATGTCAATTCAAATGTATCAATATCAATCAAAATATGAAAAATAACAAAAATGTGTGTTTGTGTACGCGCGTGCTAAAATGTGTGTGTGTGTGTGTGTGTGTGTGTGTGTGTAGGCATGATAGAGTTGGTTCCATCATCGGACACATTAAGGAAGATCCAGGTTGAATATGGAGTCACAGGTTCTTTCAAAGACAAACCGCTGGCTGAGTGGCTCCGCAAATATAACCCCGCTGAGGATGAATATGACAAGGTATTATCACACAGCGCTGCTGACAACAAAACAATTTATCGAATTTAAACAAACTATCTTTCAGACAGTGTTTAACTAAATTAACAGAAATCATCTCTATCTCTCGTACCTACCTCCCCTTTTAGTCACTGAATTCAGTGGATAAAAGGGGAAATCCGAACATGTACTGTATATACAGTACACATGACAACGTGGACCATTTATCTACAAATACCGTGATATATTTTGTCATACTGTACCATGCTCTGCACAGAGCAAACATACGCACACGCATACCGTTTCTGTCGGTAAACTGTCCAAAACTGCTACTTTTCAGAATTCTAATTCAAAAGTAGCAGATCTAAAAGCTCAAGCTTTCGAGCTTGCAGATCTGCTACTTTTGATGCTTTTGTGTGACGCTTCAGTATGATCAAGTAGGCCTTCATTTACGAAAAAACAACACGCCTGACGGCGACGATATGTATGTGTGTACACTCATTCATGCTGCACACAGACAAACACACCCACAACTATACAAACTGCTCAGCCGAGCACAGACCACAGACCTTAGACAGGTCTTCCAGCAGGGCCCATGATAAACCTGTTCTTTAAGTATTGTGATGATAAGGTCATCTGTTCAGAAATTATGTGCATTTTATGATGTCAAGCAACAAACACTCACGGCCCTTTAAAACTTTTTTCATAACTGCTCGTGATATCCTGCGTGACAGTTAACCAGACAGACAGACTTTGGGAACATTATCTTCTTGGCTGAGGTGATAAACTCAGTACCGCTGGTATTGAGTTTTTGTCGCTTCATAAACGTAGCTGACACTTTGGAATCAGACTGGCATTTGCACTGTGAAATATTTCTCTGTCATTTAATTTTATGTTCCTTGTAAGAACAGATAAGCATTTTCCTCTTCCAACACTTTTGTTGTTTTTAAACCCCAGAGGTTCTTTAATGTTACAACCATATGACCTTTAACACCTTTTAAATGTGAGACCCTTACTCCCTACTTCCAAACACTGACCCTGGAAATCCACTGAAACACTGCCAACCCTACATACACGCGCGTGCGCACTCACTCACTCACTCACTCACTCACTCACTCACTCACTCACTAAAATGTGTTCTTTGGAGTTACACAATTAGTTTTTAGTTAGAGTATTGATTATCTTGCACTGTGTGTTTGTTTGATACACTGAAAGGACATGGTAGAAAATGTTCTTCTGAGATTACTTAAGTATTGCAGTATGCAGGCCCTGTTGTCTATAAAGAACCTTGTAACTTGAACATCGACTAGAAGACCTAAAATCCAGCCAACAGTGAAAATACACATTTCAACGACTTTCACATATTACTGTCGCTGGCGCTGGCCTCCACTCAAACTGCAGGATCACGTCCAGATTTGTCCAGATACCAGTCATAAAAATCAAATGTGCTTGATAATCAATTGGAATGTGACTGATTTGATTCCTAAACCCCCACACATCTTCAAAGCCACATCAGGCTTTAACAGCCTAAGAGGGTTTCTTTCAGAATATTCACAATTTCATTATTTTCTGCTTTGTCTCTCCCCCCCCCCCCCCCCCCACCTCTCTCTCTCTCTCTCCCACTCTCTCTCTCTGTGTATGTCCAGGCATCGGAGAACTTCATCTATTCATGTGCGGGGTGTTGCGTGGCGACCTACGTATTGGGTATATGTGATCGCCATAACGACAACATCATGCTGCGCTCTACGGGTCACATGTTCCACATTGACTTTGGCAAGTTCCTGGGCCATGCGCAGATGTTTGGCAGCTTCAAAAGGTACAGAGTGTGTCTGATGAGTTTTCATTTCTTTATCACATACTCATAGCCTTATTTATTCATAAGGACAACGTGAAAATGAGCATGTGACATGTAACATGAGTCTATTAGTTAAATACATTTTTTTTTAAATGCTATTTTCTCATTGTCTTTGTGAATAAATGAGGATATGGGTATGTGATAAACAAGGTATTAACCTGCACTCATCATACAGTATTTTTCGTTAGATGCCTATTCTTAGTCTTAACACCTTTGGATGCAAATCCTACTCTCATCTTCAAATAGGTTTAAATCCAGCACCCCGGTGTGCTATATCATTTCCTCTCTGCCTGCCTTGTCTTTCATAACATTCCTTGTTGTGTTGTCCAGCAAAGCAACCATTCTTTAAGGCTAATTTATTTTAAACGGTGTCTCTGCCAGGGACCGCGCTCCGTTCGTCCTGACCTCTGACATGGCCTATGTGATCAACGGGGGAGAGAGACCTACCAGTAGATTCCAGCTGTTCGTAGATCTCTGCTGTCAGGCCTACAACCTGATCCGCAAACACTCTGGACTGTTCCTCAACCTCCTAGCACTGGTGAGACACGCACGCACACACACACCTGATCCATCATCACCAGACAGTTAGTCACAGAAAGGCAGACACAGTCAAAACACAAACCAAAACATGCAGAGACACAGACACAACAAGCATATAAAAATCCAACAATATAAGTAAAAGTACAAAAATTGGTATCAGAATATACTTAAAGTACCAAAAGTAAATGGACTCATTATGCAGAATGTCCCATTTCAAGTTTTCAAAATGTATAAAAATCTTTTGAAAATAGCAGATCTACAAGCTCTGCTATTTTCAAATAGCCAAAGTTTAAATAGGGCTGAAGTGGTTAATGTATGTTTTCTAATAATAATCAGAATCTAGTTTCCAAATAATTCTAATGAAAAAAAGTACAATATTTGTCTCTGAGATGTAGTGGAGTAGAAGTAAAAGTATAGAGAATTGGAAATACTCTGGTGAAGTAAAAGTACCTCAAAATTGTACTAAAGTACAGTACTTGAGTACACGTACTTAGTTACTTTCCACCACTGATAACGAACACGTGTTCCTCTGCATGCATTATGTCCTCCCGGTGAAACCTCTCACTTAAGTGAGAAGAAGCAGCTGGCGTCTTCATGTGTAACGTATCTTTTTTTTGACCAACATGACCAACTGTAGTGGTCAGCGATGAGAGGGACTACATGCGTGTGGGGGAATTGGGAATTGGCATAACTAATACAAAATAAAATAAGGACTCCAAACTAAACCAATACTCCATTTAAGTCAAGTCAACTTAGTCCAACTTTCTTCTATGTTTTTTCTCTGTCTGTGCTATGTACTGTATGCATGTATGGAGAGAAAGTGAATGTGCTTGTCTTGCATTGTTAACACCTGCAACAACACACTGTCCAACAGCATGATAAATGTCTCCGGATGGTTCTGTGGCTCATATGCTGTCCTGGATGTGTCCCAAAAGTATGGGACATGTTAAATGGCTTGTCATGAAACGGGGACATTCCATGATACTATAACTGTACTGCATGTCCTCTATTCACAGTGTCCTACTTATCTGCTGGAGGATTTCTCTAATTCGTAGTTTTGTTGCACAAACCGTATTAAAAGTTTTTGTAAGAAACACTGCACTGTGTGTGTGTGTGTGTGTGTGTGTGTGTGTGTGTGTGTGTGTGTGTGTGTGTGTGTGTGTGTGTGTGTGTGTGTGTGTGTGTGTGTGTGTGTGTGTGTGTGTGTGTGTGTGTGTGTGTGTGTGTGTGTGTGTGTGGGGCATTGGGGGGCATGTGTTTGCGTCTGCATCTGATTGTATATGCAATCTAATAGTGTCTGTAACGTGTCTGTCCCCGTCAGATGACGTCATCAGGTCTCCCAGAGCTGACCGGTTATCAGGACCTCAAGTACGTCTATGACGCCCTACAACCTCACAACTCTGATGCTGAGGCCACCATCTTCTTCACCAGGTACTGCGATAAAACGATGGACAGTTTAGAGCTGTCTAATCGTGTTTGTTTCATGTCCTACCCGGGTTTTGAACCCGGGTCTCCTGCACGAGAGATACAATTTCTACCGCCCATCCAAGAGGCCTTTCATACCATTTAATAAATTGCACATTAGGACCTGGCCATACAACATTTTCAGTTGAGAGATTTTATTTTGCTTTTAATCCATGGCGCTCTCTCTCTCTCTCTCTCTCTCTCTCTCTCTCTCTCTCTCTCGCTCTCGCTCTCTCTCTCTCTCAGGTTAATTGAGTCCAGCCTGGGCAGCGTTGCCACCAAGTTTAACTTCTTCATCCACAACCTGGCTCAGCTGCGTTTCTCCGGGCTGCCGTCCAGCGACGAGCCCATCCTGTCCTTCTCGCCGCGGATCCACACCCTCAAACAGGACGGACGCATCCGACACGCCTCCATCTTCTCCTTCCAGAAGCGATACAACCCTGACAAGCACTATGTGAGCTGCTCCGCCCGCACACCATGATGACTATAATGATCAATACAATACAATACAATGATAACGTTATTGTCCATGACCATGAGTTAAAACTCCATCTTTATGGATTCAATGAGGATATTACATGTTGGATAAAACACTCATTAATGTAGAAATACTTGACTTGCAAGCAAAGAAATACCTGTCTGCACATTCGCAGTTGTCAACTTGTAGATTGACTATTTCCGCTATTCGTCGTATGACTGGCAATTTTACGACACCTTATTAAAATTATCTATAATAGAAGGAAGAATATAATTTCACAGGTTGCCCCTTTCAATTTTAACCCTTTCCTCTTCCTCCCCTTCTCGTCCTCCTTGTTCCCTTCTCTCTCTCTGCTTCTGTCTCTCCCTCCGTCTGTCTCTGTCTATAGGTGTATGTAGTGAGGCTTCTGAGGGAGGGACAGACCGAGCCTCAGTTTCTCTTCAGGACGTTCGATGAGTTCCAGGAGCTTCACAACAAACTCTGCATCCTCTTCCCGCTCTGGAAGCTGCCCAGGTGTGTGACCCTCTGCTGCCCTCTGCTGTCTGTTCCGTGTTCAGTGAGATGGACCTGGAAGTGAAGTTTAGTGGCTGGCCGTTAACAGTATCTCAAACAAAGAGATAACATAATTTCAGCAGAACGTGTTGGAGTGGGGTGTGTGCTGGCAGCTGCTTGGATAGTGTGTATTTCCTCCGTTGTCTCTGCACTGCGTCTGTAGTCGGGCGTTCACAGACGATCAGAGATATCCGCCTACTGATTATGTCTGGTGACGTCAGTATCCAAAGTAGCTCTAGAATATTAGTGAAAATGGCTACCAGCAAATCTACGGCCGCTGGTTTGGAAACAAACCCAATATGAAGGACCACCCTAGCCTCACCCTTAGCAACAAAGGAGATAGTCACCAGTCTTTATTGTGAGCAAAGCATTTAGAGACTGGCTTGATGTTAGTCTGTCTTCTACTAACCTAAGTAAAGCTAAATATTGCCTAAAAATGTAGGTTATTTATGCTTCCACTCCTTCTGATTTTAGGGGCATTCTTTAGATTTCAGAGGCATGGCCAGACTTGGTTGTGGCAAGACTATTTTGTCTTTAAAGATATTTCTAATAAAGATCTTTTATATTGATTTTTTTTTTGCTATGATAAGGTTTTTGAATGAGCTGAGAACAGAAATGGAAAAACATGAAATACATCACAGGTCTCCAGCTAGTATCAAATCGGAGACGAATAGTTAGTTAACCATTTAAACCCTATGTGGTTGACCAGAGTCCCTAAGAGCTCTATAATAGTGTCTTTTCTGTTTTCTGTTACTACCCGTGTTCCCCCTTTTCAACACTTCTTTGTGTATTTTTAAACATTTAATATTTATTTTTAGTACCTACAACAGATACCAGTTTTCTTGTCTGATGCCAGAAATGTTCCAGAAAAAGGTTTGATCTAATCCAACCAATGAACCTAGTTTAATCGGTCACTGTGGTGATGGATGGTCCTATCACAGGCTGTGACCGTGTCATCTCTTTCTCTGTGTAGTTTTACAAATAAGATGGTGCTCGGGAGAACACACATCAAGGACGTAGCATCCAAGAGAAAGGTGGAGCTCAACAACTACGTTCATAACCTGATGAGAAGTTCCACAGAGGTCACGCAGGTCAGAGGGGAACATTCGTACATATACTTTACACACACATACAGTATGTAACACACTTGTTATATACACATGCAGCGTACTAGTTTTTATCTAATGTTTATTTAACCAGGCACGTTATTATTATTTAGATACACTAGACACAAACTCATATGGGTATGCACACATTCACATACTTACACATTATGAGTTTGTAGAGTTTTCTTTCTTGCACACAGAATGACTGACACATACTCATACACACTGTGTGGGTGTAGCCTTTAAAATGTTTGGTGGTTATTGTGCTCTGTATGTTTGTCCTGATGAAGGTCTAATAATAATAATAATACATTACTTATATAACGCTTTTTTAGTACCCAAAGTCGCTTTACAAAGCAAATACAAATTAACAACTTTATTATGAGCGAAAATGTTAAAAGGCTAAAAACATCAAGCTAAGAGGGAGGCTTTGAACACGGCAAGGGTCTAAGGACCGAAACGTTGTTTGATAAATAAAGTATTTTTTGCAGGTCTTAGACAGTGTACGTGTGTGTGGAACCTTTTCCCTCATTTCTTGCACACAGTAACATATTGTTCTTGCTCATGTAAGTGAAAACAAAGAAGGAGTTGTAATAATTCCGTGTTATCTCCCTTCAGTGTGACCTCATCTACACATTCTTCCATCCAATCGCACGAGACGACAAGACAGAAGCTCTAGTGGCCAAAGCAGCAGGTGAGAAAAACAACATCTGTATACTAACCCACGTGAACCCTATGCACTCCTGTTCGATCCCGGGCTCTGCCAACTCAGCAGTATGAGTAGCACGGCTTGGGTGTGGCAAGTTGTGTGGGAAGTACGTATGGGGAGCTGATGGTAGGTGTTGCGCTCCACCTCAGCAATTCATCTCCCAGGGGTCTAGCGCACTGCAAAACGGGGATAGACTCCTGCGCTCTGGGGGGGGTCCCCAGATGACAGTGAAGTGACAATTTAAGGACTTTTAAGACCTTTTTAATACCTCAATAAAAAAAAGAAGAAAAAGAAGACCGTTACTGCATAAAAAGTAAACTTGTGAAAATAGCTGATCAGCTATCTTCACATGATATATCTGTGGAACCGAGTAAAGAAAAATAGAATGTCCCCAGTTCAAATATGATTATTTTTGGAGGTTCATGGCCTGAAAAGGTGTGGAACACGATGTGTTGCATGGTCGTGTCGTGTTGTGCTGTGTGGTGTGTCATTGTGTTGTTGTGTGTTTTGCAGAGCCTCCACCTGTGAGTCCTACGTTGGGTCGAGTGGAAGGAGAGGTGAAGCTGTCTGTTTCCTACAGGAACAGCACTCTGTTCATCATGATCATGCACATCAAAGATCTGGTACTGACACACACACACACACACACACACACACACACGTTATTACTACACTTGCGAGGACATCAACATTTTAGGTCGGCGATGTTATTGAGATTTTCGTCACCCTAATGTGCCTAATGTGCACATTCATTGTCTTTCATTGCCATCTGTCATCCAACCAAATTAATTATATTATCCTATTTATAGATCTGCACGTTATCCTCAGCAACCACAGCTAAAACCACGATCCGCGCATCTCTATTATGAATGCCTTTTTTTTTTACTGAATTCAAAAGTCTGTTAAAATGATTATTGTCTAGATTGATTAGTGTATAAAGAGGTATACATACCGGATAGACTATTAATTATGCAGACAAACAGGAAGACAGAGACATACAAACACATCTAGACAGAGAGACAGACGGCACACGAAAAACAGACAATTCCATTCAGAGACATATGCATGCTGTATACTGTATAATCTAACAATCTTGCGTTGTTTAACTGTCCTTTTGTCTCTTGGTAAAGGTCTTTGTGATAAACCTGTTTGCATAAAGCATACCATGATTTTGTCCAGATCCCCACACTGCTCTATGAAATAGTTTGACCCTCTGATTGTGAATGAATCTCCTCTTCAGGTGTCTGAAGATGGCACAGACCCAAACCCATACGTGAAGACCTACCTGCTCCCGGACCCACACAAGACTTCCAAGCGCAAGACAAAGATCTCCAGGAAGACCAGGAACCCAACCTTCAATGAGATGGTAATGGACATGCTAAACCAGTGGTTTCCAAACTGATGGAAATTAGTAGATTTTTTCATTTTATTCATGAAATACTTTTGGAAAATGTTGGAATGGTTTGTAACATCCTCCTGTTTGATTGATTGATTGAATACATTATTAGACAGAAATGTATACAGCACGAGGTACAGTCATACATTTGAGCTAAAGGGATAACACAAAAAAAGTCCTGGGGACTTGTTTTCATTGTGGTCCTATGTATTCAATTAATCAACATAAAAAATAACACCAAAATACAATATCGTCAACAAATATAAAACACAGAGTAGAAATGGGGCGGGGGGGGGGGGGGGGGGGGGTGTAGGCAGTGAATGCCATCACATTTTTATGGGAGAAGTGAGATTTACCTCCCCCTTTTCAGGCCTGTTTTGAAGGAAGTCAGTGATCCACATTTTTGTAAGGGATGGTGTAAGAGCATTCCACACTTTGGCCGTGCAGTAGAAAGAGAATTTACCCATGTTTGTTTAATAGTTGGGTGTTACCAGATTGTTGTTGTCACTCCCTCTAGTATTGTGGCTGTGGGTGTCGCTCACTTTTATTAGGTAGTTAGTCAGGTATGAGGGCAGAGACACTTTGACTATCTTGAAAACCAAACCCATTTTTAATTGCTTAAACTCTGAGGCATACTAGACTAGCAAAATGTGTTGGAAATAGGTGGGTCATGGGCCCCAGACTGAGAAGTAGTCGAATCAGTTTGTTTTGGGAGGTCTTCAGTGACATTGAGATGTTGGAGATGCTGTGAGGTGAAAAGAAGCAGCTGGAGACTTCACGTGCACATCTACACCCCAACAGAGCAACCGGTAGGGGACAGCAGCGACAAGGGGCTACAATACAAGGGGAAGTGGGAATTGGCAGAGCGAATGAATAAATGAGCACACAAAGCAGATAGTGCTGCTACTGGTGTTTTACAATGAAACCTTATGAAAAATGTTGGACGTTCACTTGTTCACTTCACTTCATCTTCCACCTCTCTTCCTCAGCTGGTGTACACCGGCCACAGCAAGGAGAGCCTGGCCCTGAGGGAACTGCAACTGAGCGTGCTCAGCGCCGAATCCCTCCGGGAGAACTGCTACCTGGGAGGACTGACGCTGAGACTGAAAGACTTTGACCTCAGCAAGGAGACGGTCAAGTGGTACAAACTCACAGCCGTCCCCTACTTCTAGACGACCCACCCCCCCATTCCAGGAACCTGTGTGTCTGTAGTCCTCCCAACGTGCCCTTGAAAAGGACAACTGGACTGTGTTGTTTTTTCTTTCGGAAAACAGAAACGGATGTCGGAAAACTGAACCTTTTATCAGGCACTCTTAAACGAAAAGCGGTGACGTTTTTTTTTTCCCTGAGGTTTCCATCCCTGAAAAAGAACATCACCACCTCCTCACTCCATCTTGTTTCTCTCCCTCTCCTCTCTCTCCTCTCCCTCCTTCTCTCTCATTCACTAATTGAGATTGTTTCTGTGACCAACAATCTCCACTCACATTGTTGCTCCCTCCTCTCTCTCTCTCTCTCTCTTTCTCTCTCTCATCCTTAAAACCGCGCTGCAGAACTGTAATGTTTTGTACATTATTTTGACGTTAAAGGACCAAAAACAGCTTACTTTCTGAAGAGATATACTATATAGACTGATGCATTTATTTTTTATGGAAATAGGAGAAAAAAAGGCAGGGGTTGAGGGATAATCTTTACAGGGTTTTCTTTTCCTTTAGATTTTTTAATTAAAAGACATAAATTAGATAAACTAGGAGGCACACGCGGAGGTGGGGGCGGGTGCTTCTAGTAAGGCTAAATGAGTTATGTCTTTTTGTAGGCCAGCACGTATAAGTTAAGTCCACTGTGGGTTCCCACCACAGATTTTAGTGGAATTTCTGCATTGCGTTTCAAAAATGTTCAAAAATAGCTGATGTACAAGCTTGCAGCGCGGCGCAAAGTGAGGAGCTGTGAGCTTGTATATCTGCTATTTTTTAATAGCTAACGCTAAAATCTAAAATGACACAAGATTCTTTCCCGGTTTTAATGGGTTAAGACAATAAGCTCTGCCTCAAACAAAGGAAGCAAACAAACCAATAAATACATTATATTCAAATGTTTTCTTAAACAAGATTATTTCTGCAAACCAACATTTTTGTTAACCACGTGCAATTAATGTAAGTAAAAGAAGAAGCACATACAGTATCATGTTGTGAATTAACAAAATGTTAATCTGTTAGCCACATACCTTATTTTCTACATACATTTCAAATCTGTTGACAAAAAGCATTGGACATAATAGCGAGGGAACCCACTGTGAACTGACTTCCACGATTTAGGACTACAAACTTTTAACATTCTGTTCCCTAAATCATCATGTGCCAAAATGTTTTAAAAAGGCATTAAAATACAACTACTCCACCCTGACAGGGAAATGAACCGAGTGCCTTCGTTTGTGCTCACAATCTCAACTTAATCTCCACTGCCTGGCCTTAATATTGCCGTAATCAAATATATATTTTGTTAACATTGTGATATTTCCCTATTATTATTATTATTAAAAAAACAAAGAGAAAAAAATCTGTATTCTGTAAAGCTATGTCAATAGTTCTTCCAGAGCGAATCAATGCACTGGAGCAAGATTGTATAAGGATCATTTTGGAACTTCTTGGAATTTATGGACTGCTACTAAGAGTACACTACCAGGTGTTTTCTCCTTGTCATGGTATCCATATATACTTGACTTCCTCTGGCATACACACACAAATACACAAAGAGTTTTTTTTTATCATATGCTTTGAACACACGCTTGTTGGCGCTTCAGGATGGCCTGAGGTTTAAGTTGCCCTCAAATCATTGAGCTGCATGTCACTTTGAACTGTATGGTTGAAATTAACTAAAACCAAGCACTTTGGACTTGATGAAAGTGTTCAGGAACTGTAAAAATAGTGGAATCTATAAGCAAGAGCACATCATCGCACTAGAAATGTGTAGTGTGTGTGAGACATATGTACGTACTGTACAGAGAAAACAGGTTACAGGATAAACAAATGAAATTGGGCAGACACCTTTTAAACTGGAACACTATAAAATTGAAGCTGATTAATGGGTCCTCTCCCCTGATTGGATAAAATTGGCAACCCACCTGAACATTCATTTTCTGTTTATTAAAGAGTCGGAGAAACGGGGAAGACCCCTGTTAACTGAACAAATACTCTATAACAATCGTGTGTGCGTGTGTGAGAATGAATGAATTACTACTAGAAATTATATTGCACATATACAGTATATGTATATGAAGTGTATGCACTAACTCACTACCTGTGTGTATGTGGGTTGTGTTCAGGCTACAATACCACAGTCTCTCACCAGAGGGTACCCTCCCCCACGGTGTAGTGTTTTCGCCATGAAATGTCAAGTTTTACAGACCAAGACCATCATTAGGAATATTGTAACTTCTTATTTCATGGTCAGCACAAATTTGGGGTCCCAATCAGACTTTTAGAGATTCCATTCACATGTTTAGATTTCCTATTTGATGATTATCAGATCTATGAACACTTTCACCTGCTCCATGCTGTGGCAAAATGTCTAGTCTTCTGCTTGTAGATCAGCATTGACAGGGTAACTTTGTCTCAAAGCACCAACCCCCACCCCCGTGAGACTTATTTTTTACAAAAGGGAACAAGATCCTGAGATTAGCTGCTTTCCTCTCCTAACAAACTACGAAATCTAAAGATGTTTAATAAAGAAATTTAAGAAGAATTTATCTGAGACGATTTTTTTAAAAAACACTAGTATCTACACGGTAAAACCCTCAGTGTTCATTTAATTTATCCATTTGTAACTCTCAGAGTTGGCCTAAAATTAACACAGAGGAGTTTTACAATGTACAATGATCTGAGAGCTTCACTCACAGAGATTTGATCCACTGTTAGCTGACACATCGGGGCAGAATTTGTATTAACATGGCCAGTTATTTATTCTTAATTGGTGACTTTAACCAGGTTGGATCAGTGTGTGCTGTAATCCCTCCTTCCTAAAGCAAATTAAATGTTTTTTTGGAACAACGTTGGTGTCAAACTGTGTTCTGTTCTTATATAAGTTGATGGATAAACTGAAGGTATTGTGGACATGCAATGCCAGCTCCTTATATATTAGCTCGGTTCTCATAACTGGATATTTTTGGTGTAATGGGCCAGATAAGACGATTGCATTCAACTACAGTGGTCTTGATCGTGGGCAGAGGGTTAACCTGGTGTGAACCCGGACCTGTGGCAAGATGCTAAATGCCTTTCCACTTGCCAAGTATCCATGGGTAACATGGACACAGCTTGTTTTCAAAACAACCGGCCCATTCCCACAGAAGTTTCACTGAAGCAGATGGAAGTTAAGCGCCCCACCCCCACTTAAGCCCTATTTGACACTTCATCCTACGCCTACAGTATGTACAAACTCACAACATCGTGTTGTGAGCTTGTAGATCTGCTGTTTTAACTGTTTAAAAAAAAAAGTAGGGACACCAGGTTGGAAGTGGTTAAGGGCACAATTGTGCAGAAGTTAAAGGAGGGAAGAGCATTATCAATCTACACTTCCCAGCCCCTCTGGAGGTTGTAATCAATAACATTCCAACATTCGCTCCTCCATAAGCTTCAGACTATCATTGAAAACAAGCTGAAAAATAGATCTCCTGTTGATGAATTATCCTTTAGGATTTATCTGTATCAAATTGTTAAAGGAATGAATACTTTGAAAGTTTAACTGATGTATGCAGAGTGCCATAAAACCAAGTACAAGTACAATTACATGTAGTGAAAATAAAACATGTTGTATGCTAGTTTCTTAACATTATGGTTGGAATTTAAAATGGACCAATAGCTAGTTTAGTCTATTTAATGTATCTGCTGCATGCTGCTACATTAAATGATCTTACAAGGGGAGTTACTCTCTTGTGTTTCAAAACAAGGCAGATTTCCCCCTCTCGGCCTCTCCTGTGGCTCTTTCCCCAGGTCCCCCCATTCTGTCAAAAACACCCACCCAACAACAGTCCTAGGCAACCAAAGCGTGAGAAACTTTGCTACTACCAGCAGGCTATTTCAGCTTTGTTTTGTCGTGTCAAGTGAAGAGGGGGAGGTAGTGTAAATATATCTACCAAGATGTTGCAGAACGTCTGGCAGGTGTTCTGTGAAGGGCGCCAGATTTGTTGTCAAAATCTGTCTCCCTTCACTGAACACCTGCCAGATTTGTGCTGCTGTAGACACAGAAGTGACAAACCAGAGCTGGACAAGACCAACTTATTTTCTAGAGGGGGTTTCCTGGGGGAATATACTGTAGCTACTCGGAGAATAAAGAAGAAGGGGTGTTTTAATGTTATTTATCGAGTCGGCTACCGCTTTAATTTAGAAGAACCCAGCAGGTCTCCCTTATCTGTGAGACAATATATATAGACAATCTTCTTAGCTATTTGAGTACACTCAGCTCTGGTGGGATTGGAGCAGTGCTCAATCAATGACTCATTAGCTGCAGCAGAATATCTGATTGGGTTCTCTGTCCAGTGGTGGAAAGTAGCTAAGTACATGTACTCAAGTACTGTACTTAAGTACAATTTTCAGGTACTTTTACTTTGCTGGAGTATTTCCGATTTTCTATATTTTCACTTCTACTCCATAACATCTCAGAGGCAGATATTGTACTCCACTACAATTATTTGAAAACCTTTAGTTAAGAGTTACTTATAGATTTTGATTGTTATTACAAAATATACATTAGCCACTTCAGTAGATAGCCGCTGAAAGCCGATCTACAAGCTCACAGCGCGTCTCGGTGACCTTGTAGATCTGCTACTTTCAAAAGATTTTTATTTTGAAAACTTGAAACGTGAAAATGGGACATTCTGCATAATGAATACTTTTTACTTGTAGTACTTTAATTATATATTGATGCCAAAACTTTTGTACTTTTACTCAAGTGACTTTTTGATAACAATGTTGCATTGATACTTTTACTTAAGTTTGAGTACTTTTTCCACCACTGTCTCTGTCCTTCAGTCACTGACCTGCAAAGGTTGGGGTAATCATCTCCTGCCTACAGCACCTGACACTTTTATTGGCATTGGAGTGAGGGATTTATCTGTAGTCCCACATGGAACAAGTGACAGGGATGGTGAAGATGGAATGGTTGGTTCTTCGTACATAACAGAGAATCTTTGAAACTCTTCCCTCCCCCATAACAACTGTTATGGCAATTTTCAGAATCGCAAATACACAGAGTGTCCCAGACCCCCACTCCTGGCACTCCTAGTACCCCATGAAGACAATGGCATACATGATTTGCACCACTATAGGCGAGGGTCGCTCTGCTGAATGGATACGGTAGTGATTGGCTGCCTGCCCGCGTGAATGACGGCCGCTGTCTGTCAGTCTTTTACTTTATTTTCTAGGGGTGGCGAGATTTTAGTTGGGCAGGCGGCCGCCTGCCTTGCCTCTATGGTGGGTACGCCACTGCCACCACCTTAGCACCACCCACCTGTCCTAGTCCCTCCTCCTCCTCATGCCCACACCTGTTGTGTTATGATAATGAGGGGGAGGGCATATTTTTACTATGTTGCTAAAGGCTGTTTTTCTATTGGCACGTTTGACCCTCAAGGTTCCAGCCTCCAGGTAGAAACTCAAAATAGTCAGAGAAGACATAGAACACCATAAAAACACCACCAGGGGGCTTAATGAAGTTCTATCAACCTCATAGACACGTGAAAAACAGAAAAAGTGCAAAACCATGGCACCACCTCTTTTTTTTTTTTTTTTTTCTTATAATTTTTGTCCCACGATTTTGTAACCCACATTTTTTCACCCAGTGCCAATTGCCTATGTAATCCTGGGCACTACCTACCCTCTGCCAGCCTAGGGAGAGCCCAAGCTGAAGCTCATGCCTCCTTCAATGCATGAGGAGCAAGCAGGCCGCTTCTTATCACCCGACAGGGGGGAGTTTCCCTGGTTGGACATAGCGCGTGGAAGGAACACGTTATTCCAACCAGTTCCCTTCTCCTCCATCAGGCGCCCCGGCTGACCAGGGGGAGGCAGTATAGTGACCAGGATTACTACATGTTTTTGTGAGGGTATTAACTACCCTAGGAGACACGGGGAGAACATGCAAACTCCACACAGAGTAGGCCCTTTCGCCAACCCCACCTAGGGTATGGGCGCCGATGACGTGGAGGAGAGAACTGCACCACCTCTTTAAATTAAGATCTATTACTGAGTTAATATAAAGTATTGATGAGGTGAAGAGCAATAATAATATGTTGCCAAATTGGACTCTGTAATGGAAGTTTGGCTGGGGCTGGAAGGGGATTTCCTGCATTAATGGCATAAACCTGCTCAAATGACAGATTCCCACTATGAAGCTGTTTAATTTCATGAGAAACTGGAGCTGAAATCCCTCCCGAAGCTGGATCGATACAACAACGCTATGCCTTTTAGAACCCCCTCAGGCTGTTGTTTGTGATCAACCCAAATGTACTGTCAACTCAACTAAATCCATCTTAAAGGGATATTTCACTTTCAAAAAAACTTTTGGTCATTTTATGGTCTACTCAGGCTTTAGTGAGCCCTCCAGACCGTTTTTAAGTTGCTTTATTCAGTATTTAGATATTTGATATTCATTTTACCAGCCACGCCCCCTTCCTATACAAACCCATTATAACTTAAAACTCAATTTTTAACCTGTTTAACCATCAAAAACACCCGTCCTTGGTTCTGGTGACTCACCCTGCCCTCCTAATGCGTGAGGGGGCCGTGTTTTTTTGATTACTTTTTTCATTTATTTTTAATATTTTTTTTTGGAAAATGAAAAAATTAAATACAAAAAATATATATTAAAAATAAATGAAAAAAGTAATCAAAAAAACACGGCCCCCTCACGCATTAGGAGGGCAGGGTGAGTCACCAGAACCAAGGACGGGTGTTTTTGATGGTTAAACAGGTTAAGAATTGAGTTTTAAGTTATAATGGGTTTGTATAGGAAGGGGGCGTGGCTGGTAAAATGAATATCAAATATCTAAATACTGAATAAAGCAACTTAAAAACGGTCTGGAGGGCTCACTAAAGCCTGAGTAGACCATAAAATGACCAAAAGTTTTTTTGAAAGTGAAATATCCCTTTAATAAACTGAGCTACGGTACGTACAGTACGTACTAGAACAAGTCTGTTTTAGAAGATCTGACACCATATGATCTTTATGTTCAGCATCCATACTGTACTTAACTTTGCAATTGTTTTAACAACAATAATAAATATTACATTGTTATGACCAAAAAAGGTATAGGCTGAAGCTAATTAGCAGTGGTTCTTAACCTTTTCAGGCAGCGACCCCCCCAAATAATCATATTTGAACTGGGGACCCCCCACCCTGACAAGCACTTGGAATCTTATATTATTTGACAATTTGGCCAATGTTTTTGTGGTATAGTTTGTTAATGTTATTGTTTTATTTCATTTCTTTCTTTTCTTTATAGGTATTAAAAATGTCTTAAAACTCCTTAAATTGTCACTTAATTGTCATCTGGGGGACCCCCCCCCCCCCCCCCCCAGTGAGAACCACTGCTACACTGCACTATTAAACACAACCCAAAGAACTGCCCACAGCAGATTAACCAGGACAGAAACGTGGTATCGTGCATCACACAACACACAATGCAATGGAGAACTGATTCAAAGAGCTTGTATCATTCTAGTGAAACTAGCTTTATGATTCCAATGCTTGGCTTTTTCAGCTAAATGTATTTGTGTCTTTCATGCTATGGACAAAGAAGCATTTGAAGTTAAACAGCATCTTATCTGGCAGCATCACTGTCTGGTACAGCAGCCGTTCTGCTCTCGAACACAAGGCTCACAAGGAACACAGATAGTGATGAAGACAGCCCATAGCAGCACGTCACCAGGAGTGAACTACCAGCCAATGCGGGAGTGGGACATCTACTGTACTCCAGGTTCCGTCTGAAGGGAGGATGTGGAAGAATATCATTGCCTCAATTGAAAAACTCACAAGACAGCACTGACATGTGTTAGTATAGATATTGCCGGTAATGTGCTGTGTCTCTGCAAAACTGTGGAATAAAATGTGAATATGTAGATATACTATTTCTGATACTTTTGTGTGACACTGTTGTATGATCAAGTTGGGCATTAATTTACTAAAAATAATGTAATAGACTAAATACTCAGGTGTCTCTGAATAATTTCCCTCAACATCCTGATCCTGTCCACAGTTCCTTGACAAAATCATGCTGAAGTCTCACTCAGTATGATTATTTTTTCAAGCAGCTTGTAGAGAAGCACAGTGGTACAATGTTCCCTGGAAAGGAAAAATACAACATATTTATGTGGTCTTGAGTTACACAGTAGACCACCGGCAGTTGTTTCATGAAAGAGGAAGATGAATTCCTGAGTTATGCTCCGTACCAAATAGTCAGGACTCATTTGACCTTAACAGCTGGCTCGTTGGTCTAGGGGTATGATTCTCGCTTAGGGTGCGAGAGGTCCCGGGTTCAAATCCCGGACGAGCCCGGTTTTAGGTCTCCAGTCTCCATGAAAGCACAAATTCCAAAAGTCCAAAACTTAACAATCATACAAGGAAGATAACCTTGTGAAAGTGCCCTCGTGATTTCACATCTGAAAGAGGAATAGATCATACAAAGGTTACACGATGTTCATAACAGAGTTACAACATAGTCACATACAGTAAAGGCTGACAGACAGACAGACAGACAGACAGTCCTTCTTGTCTTTTTCTACAGTATCAAACACAAACAAATACTAAACAGTTCAGACTGGATGTCTTGTGTAAAAGTGGAGGTTACTTTATTTACAGTGTGAATAACTGTGGGAACAAAGCTACTGCAAAACATGGCCTTTCTGCACAGAAGGAAGCTAGGTGAAGTGCTGGTAGAGTGGGTGGACTGTTTGGGTCACATTAGCCTGAAAAACAGACGCACCTGCCAGTGAAGAAAAATTCAAAAGCAGATTACGTAGTGATATTAGTCTGGCCATGCCAGGATAGGGTCACATATTATGTGAGTGCTCATCAGGGAGGAGTTGGATTGCATATAGCCTGTAGGAATAGAGAATAGAGTATAGAATAGAGAATAGAATAGAGTAGGAAAGAGTTTGCTGACTAAATGGGATACAGTATATTTAAAGAGTTTGCTTTTATTGGTGACAGTAATAGCATAAATATGTCATAACATAGTATAATCGGATGGACGTTTAACATATAACATATTACACTATATAACATATAGTGTAATAACCAATAATGATTATCAAACCTGAAATGATATCAATATTTAAAAATGAGTGCCCCATCAGCTAGCTCAAAATAACACTAACATTGTAGGGTAGGCTATATATTGATACAGAGTATCAACGTGTTGTTACACTTTATTACTAGTATAACAATTTGCTATTACAGTGTAACAACACCGTTGTTAAACTTTTACCTTTATTTTTTGATGCTATTCGTCCTTTTTTGCTATTGTTCAGGTATAATTATTGTAGGCAAGGCTATACTTTTATTTGATAAGAAATTGAGTATATCCTTGTGGCAACCAGAGGGTATGGTTGATCAAACCCGCTTTGGTACTCAGACTTGGTACAAACTTGCCACATCACTAGTTAATCACTTCTTCTCTGTGTGGAATGGACTCTTTTATCGTAACCAACAGGCTCGTTGGTCTAGGGGTATGATTCTCGCTTAGGGTGCGAGAGGTCCCGGGTTCAAATCCCGGACGAGCCCGATTTTAGGTCTCCAATCTCCACGAAAGCCTGAAATTGAAATCTAAAATTTACAGTCGATTATCGCACAAGATCCCATAAGAGAAATGCTCTACACGGACCCTACAGTCTCTCTAGGTCACAGTTTCCCAAGCAGTGGGTCGGGACCTATTTGTAAATCGTGGACACATTTTTATGGGCCACGAGTACATGTCAAAACATATATTTAAAAAATAATAATCCATGTGAGCGTGTAGATCTGCTATTTTCACTAGTTTGGGTACCGGGCAAACATCCAATTTCTCTTTTAGGTCTTGAGCTAAAAAGTTTGGGAACCACTGCATAGATAATATGCCTTGACTGCAGTTTGCAATGATGTCCACTGGGTGCCGCTTAAACCTCAGTTTACATGGACTCGTCATTTCAAGGAAGCTTGGTTCATTCCAGGAAATCATTTGCACCATTTATTTCGTGTGCAAATTTTGCACACGAAATAAATGGTGTCTTATGTCTTAGAGAAAACTTTGTGATTTGCACTGGTTACTGATTTTTTTGCACCGTATCAAGCTATTGACGCGGCGTCAGAAACTTGAGACACAGCATCAATGACGCCAGCTCTGCATCATGTGTCAACGTGTCATCAACATTGTGCTATTTCGTTTTTGATACAAGCCATTTTAACCATTGCTAGGCTATACTTTACAGCATTCATTTCAATGTTAGTTATATCCTTTTTTTCCCCATAGGCCTATTAGGCTAGGGTCTAGGCTAGCCTAGGCTACTAATTGAAAATCCACATCTAGATAGATGTGAGGTCTCTCTCTCTTAACTCTTAATGATAGAGCAGATGGAAGGCATATTCAAATTATGTTCTAATTGATTCAATTCATTCATTCTTTCAAATTCAAGTAGCCTCAAATGACCTAGGCTACTGAATATATATATATATATATGTATGTATGTATGTATGTATGTATGTATGTATGTATGTATGTATGTATGTATGTATGTATGTGTGTATGTATGCATGCATGCATGCATATATATATATATATATATATATGTGTGTGTGTGTGTGTGTGTGTGTGTGTGTGTGTGTGTGTGTGTGTGTGTGTGTGTATGTGTGGACACAATATGTGGACAAATTAGCCATAATGCACTTGTAGCCTACTGATACTACTTTGTACTTCGTTTGTCTATATATTTAGCCTATGTCTGCGAATCTGCACCCCCCAAAAAATGTAGCCTATATAATTGTGTTGCTATTTATGCAGTTTTTAGTCTATTATTAATAAACACACCGTGTCCGTGTGCTACACACAATGACCAAGCATTATTCCATGTGGTCGCACGTGAGTTTCTAGAACATTACTACATCATGTCTGCTTATTCACGCCAAGTCAACGGGGTTGCGGGGCTGGGCGCAAAGTCACCATTGTTATCATCATATAATTCATTGTGTTTGTTTATCTCTGCTCACGGGCCGTGCTCGATGTAGAGCAGTGACCATGAGTGGCCGACCGGCCGAGTGCACAACCAGGGAGGGAGGGAGCACCTTGGTGTTGCCAGATTTGTGAAAGAAATAAGCAACAGGTCTATGTAAACAAGTCATAAAAATTGCACTTTAAACATATGCATCGGCAAAAAAAAAAAAGTTTCCAATATTTTGTTTTAAA
This sequence comes from Gymnoscopelus microlampas, assembly GCF_963454915.1. Lineage (NCBI taxonomy): Eukaryota > Metazoa > Chordata > Actinopteri > Myctophiformes > Myctophidae > Gymnoscopelus > Gymnoscopelus microlampas. Next base: position 15,418,722 of record NC_139943.1, read on the forward strand.
TTTATACGGGGATCCCTAGAACAAAATATGTATACATCAAGGGGTCCTGTCCTGGTGGTCCTTGTTGTTGTTGTTGTTTTCAGAACCACTGGTTTAAACAACACTACGAAACAAGCCCAAATAAGCAGCTACTCTTTAAAAGCAAGTCCAAAAAACCACAACCCACAATATACCCACCAATATTTACAAGCAACTTTACAAGAAAAACAAGCCTAGAGTCGCTTATAATAATAAGCAGACATGGCAACACTGGCGCGCCCCCGAAAAAATGACAATAGAGCTTTGAACGGATGTGTACCGTGTGCAGTCAGTCAGTGTGTGTGGTGTGTGTGCACACATTACAACCCAAATCACGGGTCAAAACAACAGATACTAGCTGTCGCTGACTAAATTATTGTAGCTTGAGAGCCTCTGTATCAAAGAAAAATAAAACTCAAGAACTCTCTTCTCCCCATACAGTCTTTGAATTTGATTTATGGGAATTAATATTTTATATTTTTTTTTAAAGTTATAGATTTAGAAGCCTTTTCATTGATTGATTGCTTGAATACTTTATTATACAGAAATATAAACAGCACCAGGTACAGTCAGACAAATTAGGCTGAAAGAATAACACAAAAAAAGTCCTGGGGACTTGTTTCCATAGGATTCTATGTGATTGCACAATCACATAGGATAACGCAATCCTATGTGATTAAAAAACATTTCGGGTGCAGGATGGGGGGCCGGGGGAGGGGTAGGCTGGATGAAGTAATCTCTTGTATATATTAGCCTACCATGAGAAATGTGGCCATTGTCCTCTTATAAACATATGCAGCCATATGCATAGCCTTGGATCAAGACTATCATAGATGTATTTAATCGAGTCAGACTGTTATAGATCTATATGCAAATGTCAAAATCGATAAAAACACATCTACTATGATAGCCTTGATCCAAGGCTAGACATGAATAGTTATACAATCAATGGTGCTTTCGTGTTCCTCTAGCCTCCATGATGTGTTAATTAGAAATCCACTGTCCCCATGTACATGTCAATAGCCCCCCCATACGTAATTAAAATGCCATCTCGCCTGGTTGCTGACCGCCTGCCCCCGTCGGGCAGACAGACTCGCAGTGGCGTAAACTAACTAAGTACATCTACTCAAGTACTGTACAGCACTATTTTGAAGTATTTCCAAATTTCAGTACTTTTACTTCTACTCCATTTTTATATGTTTTATACATTTGAAAACTTGTGAAACGGGACATTCTGCATAATGAGTACTCTTGGTACTTTAAGAGCATTTTGATACCAATACTTTTGTACTTTTACTCAAGTGTAAATTTGGAATTCTTTTACATGTAACAGAGTATTTCTACGTTCCAGTTGATATTTTTTACTTAAAAACAAATTCCACCACTGAAAGACTGGGCACATTAAGTATCGTGTGCACAACTCTTTCATTCAATCATTCATCTGCGAATCATGGGAAGAAGGCGCGAGACAGCCCGACTTTTGCACCCGGTCCACTTCCGCCCCGCACGCTATAAAAGCTGCGTCGTGACCGAGTTATCATCACAACAAACAACACAGTCTCAACCCAGAGAGAAGAACACCAGTTACTGAAGACTTGAAAGAACTTTGAGAGAACACTGCTCAACATGGACAAGTGCGACTGCAACAAATGTAAGTGATCCAGAAAACAAAGTAGCCTATTGTATTATAATTGCTCTTGAATTGTACTGACTTACTACATTTCTTGCCTTTTTTTTTTTTTACTTGAAATAACCTGTGGTTTTCTCCTGTGCTTGTAGCTGGAACCTGCAGCTGCGGTGGATCCTGCTCCTGCGTCAACTGCAACTGCACCTCATGCAAGAAAAGTAAGTCTTCCTAATACTTCACAAGTTTAATTTAACTTGCTCATTTTCTAGCTGCTGTGAATTCAGCATTGGTCTGGGATGATATTTTAACATCCACCTACTTGTGTGTTTATCCTTTTAAGCAGCATTGTATAATCGTACCACTGTTGTTGGCAAACTGTTTCAATTGCAAACCATTCAATCATTATTGTCTTGTTTTGAGGCAAATATTGTACTTTTTACTAATTAGGCTATTTGGAAACTTTGTAGATTTTGATTATTACAAAAAATACACTAACCACTTCAGCCCTGTACATTTTGGCCATTTGTATAGCAGATCTACCATCTCACAAGTCACCATGTGTCGCATTGTGAGCTTGTAGATCTGCTATTTTCAAAATGAATAATAATAATTTGAAAACTTTTGAAATGGGACATATTGAAAATGCCGTTAGAGACTGCATTTCATGATCAATTAAATGCTTGCTGTAATTGCCTTGAATGATCACATGTAGCTTTTCTTGTAGGCTACACTACACAAATACACAGGTGTGTTCACTCAGCCAATCCACTAACTAGCTTACACTCTTATCTCCCCCTCCCCCCCCCCTGCAGGCTGCTGTCCATGCTGTCCCTCTGGATGCGCTAAGTGCGCGTCTGGGTGCGTGTGCGAGGGCGGAAAGAGCTGTAACACCGGCTGCTGCAAGTAGTAGCTTCTCGGCTGCTGCCCCAAGTGAGAGGATGACATGACCCAACCTGGCGTGTGTGTGTGAAGACTGACGAGGAATGGATGTGCATCACCTACTGTCACTGAGACTGCCCCTATTTCAGTCACTATTGCAGTCACAATCGTTTGTGTGTTTTTGTACTTCATGTAAATGTGATTAATAAAATGCATTCTTGGAAAATCTGGTACATATGACTTGGACTAGTTTAATCCTTAACTGGCTGACCTGCCTATTATGCTCCATATCAGACTAGCAGTAGATTGGTTGACATCTGTATTGAAATGTATGGTACATTGCTGTTAAAAGGATGACACTCAAAAGATGTAGCATTTGAATTTCCTTGTGGTCCCAGAGTGGGGGATTATGACAGTGAAATGCATCCAGACAATACACTCACAAAGGCAATATGAATGTGCATAATACAACCTGGACTCTATATAAGGCCCAGTTGTGAATTGTTCCATAATGTTGGCACGGTCGTATCAGTTTCATTTTAAAAGGTGTCAGCAGAAACTTAACACTGGCTCTGTACAAGAATAACGCACCTATAGAACTGGCTGCACTAGTTGACCTTGACATCACCAGACATTGACACTGGATCTGTGAAATACACCAGTGGGCCTCAGTGCTGATTTAACATGTTACAATTAACAGGGATATGAAATTCAAGTAGCCTACTCAACAAATGTTAATAGAATATTTTAATTAGGTGTTAAGATTATCCGGTTTGAAAATCTGCAGTCTAATCCCTAACTTCCATTCGTGTTTGGGTGTCGTTTATGAGACCTTTCTCCCACTTTAAATTCCAGGGGAGATATTGTGATATGAATGCAGATATAGCCACTGTCATACAGATTGATTAGAATAAACTTTTTCATAAAAATAAGTCCCGGAATGCGGATTACTGTATCAGTTGGCGGAGACTGGGTCATTATTTTAGAGTAAATGTAACGGTTTGAAGAAGCGGAACTGATGAAGAAGCGGAACTGACGGAACAAAAATGTGTTACTATCAGGAATATTTACATTGACGCACACACCGGAAGAGCGTTGTGTGAGCTCGACGACGATGTTCGGTTGTTGTTACTAGGTTTTAAGATTATTTACGACGTTATCAAACAGCTTTGTTCAGGCTTGTGTTCGTTTCGTTTCCTTTCTAGTTCAAATTAAACTAACATAAACATGCCGAAGGTCGTGTCCCGCAGCGTGGTGTGTTCCGACACCCGAGACAGAGAGGAATACGACGACGGAGAAAAGCCTCTCCAGGTCTACTACTGTCTGTGTGGTCAGATGGTCCTGGTTCTGGACTGCCAGGTAGGGATGGGCGAATAGGGCAATAGTACATTTCTGGCAGATTATCGATATCCGATATAATATTAGCCCCGTTTGGAATCTCTCCCTCCGCTATATAGCTCCGAGACGAAGTTCCACAGTCTCGGGTGCCGAAAGGGAGTGACGACACCGGTGAATATTGGCCAGTGTGGTCACTCACTATGCATGATTCTTACCTTTTTCCGCACATTGTATCCACAAGGTAAAGGTCGGCCCCCCTGCTCTCGCTTGTTGTACAGTTTAGCGCTCAAGAAAATCTAACCGACGTGTTGAAACAAGCGTTTAAATCGCTTTTTTAGTCAGCCTGTGCCATGTTTTCCAATGCAATCTTACGGGAGCAGTACTGCGCATGCGGAGTTTGCGGACGGGGCTTGACTGGCCACAGGCTGACTAAACAATCTATTTAAACGCTTGCTTCAACCCATCGCTTAGATTTTCTTGGCCGCTAAACATTTAAACATCTGAGAGCAGGGGGGGCCGACCTTTACTTTTTGGATATGATGTGCGGAAAAGGGTAAGAATCATGCATAGTGGCCAATATTCGCCGGTGTCGTCACCTTTTGTCACTTAAGACTGTGGAACCTCATCTCAGAGCTATATAGCGGAGGGAGAGGTTCCGATTGGAGCATATAACATAATAATTGCTGTTATGGCTGATAACCGATGTAAACCTATGTCGATATGATCTCATTCTGTATAATAATTCTTTCTGAGATAATGCTAAACACTGAATTTGAAAAACCAATGCCTCGACTTTATTCCAAAACTAGGGATGCACTTTTATTGGAATGTTGGCCCATATCCCAACATAAACAGCTTGAATGTAGTATTTTTATTTGAAAAGTTTCAACTTGTTGACCCTTTTGAAAGCTTCCCCAGAAAACACTGATAGAATCTGCAGCCTTCATCATCACAAAAGGCTTTTTCAGCTACATAATTATAAAATAAAATATTGTCTAAAACCGATATTATTTTGATATCGGTTCGATACCGATGTTGCATTTTTTTTAAGGTCGACATCGGCCGATGCCGATATGATGACCGATTAATTGTCCATTCCTACTGCCAGGTGGAGAAGCTGCCCATGCGGCCCCGGGATAAGGCCAGGGTGATCGACGCGGCCAAACACGCCCACAAGTTCTGCAACGTGGAGGAGGACGAGAACGTCTACCTCAAGAGAGCCGACGGCATCGAGAGACAGTACCGCAAGAAGTGCGGCAAGTGCGGCCTGCTGCTCTTCTACCAGCACCAGATGAAGAACACTCCGGTCTGTTTACTGTCCATATTTTTCTTTTTGATTACTACTCGCTTATAGAGATGTTTTTGCAGATTGTTTGTCTTAAAATGTTTCGATGAATTGAATACACAGGACCCCATTGGAAACAAGCCTTAAGGCTTTCTTGGGTTATCCCTTTATATTAGCATCCTTTTGTATTAAACTACCACTGTGCTTTTTTTTTTACAAACTGTTAATAAAGTATTCAATCAATTCAATCAAAGGTCACCTTCATCGTGGACGGGGCGGTCGTGAAGTTCGGACGAGGCTTCGGGAGCACCAGCGTCTACATGCAGAAGCAGCCCGAGGCTCCCAAGAAGGTCCGCGTGATGATGACGAAGCGGACTAAAGACATGGGTAAATTCAGCTCTGTCACAGTGTCCACCATCGACGAGGAGGAGGAGGAGATCGAGGCCAGAGAGGTGGCGGACTCCTATGCCCAGAACGCCAAAGTGATCGAGAAACAGCTGGAGAGGAAGGGGATGAGCAAGAAGAGGCTGCAGGAGCTGGCCGAGCTGGAGGAGGTGAAGAAGGCGAAGATGAAAGGCACCCTCATTGATAATCAGTTCAAGTAGTAGAGTATACTATACCCAGGACAGGACAGTTTCCCTGGGGGATGGGGTGCAGACTTTTGACACACTAAAGACTCCTTTCAGTTGGGAACTGAAGTGCAGTGGTTTGACAAGGTGGGATGGATACAAGAAGAGTGGGCACTAAGGAAGAGTGGACACCTCAATGTAAAATTAGCTATTTTGTCCAAAATGTTTAAAAATATATACATTTGAAAAAGTCTTAAAGGGGCTACACCATGAATTAAAAAAAAATATATTATATATAAATATTGCCCCCTAATACGTTTTAAACAGGTTGTAAGCCTAAAAAACATCCAGATATTTTTTCTCACAATCTGACTGTCTGTCATTCCAAGCTTTTTCAGCTGCAATACCAAAACGTCCTATTGGGCAGGGGGGAGCTACTGAGCAATTCTGTCTGGCCATCATCAATGCAAAATCAGGGCAAGTGACATCACTTGCCCTGCCATTCTGAAATGGCCTGTTCAGACACGCCCATTCAGGAAATCCATGAAATGAGCATGAACGACTGAATGTTAAAAAAAATATTTTTTTGGGTACAAGAGACACTGGGGAGCCCAAAAAATACTAAAAACCTAAAAAAAAAATGAAATTCATGGTGTAGCCCCTTTAAGTAATGTAAAGTATACGTGATTTGAACATGCACGGTACATCATTATCAGACTTGAATTTAGCCTTCAACTTCTTGTTTATGCCCAAAATGATTGGATTTACAGATTTTGTAGCAATTGTAGAAATATTAGACCTTAACACATTGGACGCCAGAGGTTAATCTCATAATGTACCTACCAGTGCCAAGCTCTTTTTGTTGTTTTTTTGTTTTTTTCATGTCGTCATAGCCCCCGCTAAATCCGTTTAAAATCCGCGTTCATTTGGTGTTCATGTTCTAATCATGTATACTTTACGTTACTTAAAACCACTTTCCACTTTATTACATTTTGGACCAAATAGGCAATTTTATAACGAGGTGCCTACTCTTACTGTCAACTGTGCGACCAGCAGTTTATCTGGGGTATCTGCAGGACATGAACCACTTGTTTCATACTTCGTTGTGCGACGGTGTCACGTGAAAATTCAGAAAATACAAGCATAGCTTGTGGAGCGGCTATTTTTGCTAAATTCTTTTTTACGTATGATAAGGTTTCCCTGTACTACATGCCCAAATTAGGGACACCAGGTTATAAGTGCAAAGAAAAAGAAAAAGGCATTCTGACATCTGTGTGGGTGTGTTTATGGGTGCTTGTACATTTGAAATTTATATATATATATGGTTGCTTGTTATAGTTTTGTAAAATAAATTGTTTCAAAAGAGCTCTGCCATTTTTCTAATTTTATTTCCGGTGTATCTGCTCTTGCTCTTCATAAAGAGCAAGAGTTTATATAAACCGAGATTAAAGCTACAGTTTTATGATTCAATTCAAATCCTGCCTAGTCATTGCTTTGGGTGGCCTCTTGGTCTGTCACAGACTGTGGAACAAAGAGAACAGTTGCAGGATTTCCACAGATCCATATCCACGTAAACCCTCGAGACCCCTAGACCTAGTAAACAGGACCTAAGTTGTCTCTGTACTTGGACCGCTTTTTTCTGTCTACACCAAATCTCTTTGCTAAAAATAACCGTAGTTCGTAGTTAAGCTATTTTTGGCTAATGTTCCCTCCAGAATATGGATGCTTGGGTTGAAGTGGTTAAAAAGTAATGGCATAATGGTAAAGAAATGTACAGAAATGTCCATTTCTTAAACATAACTAGATGCAAGTCTTACAGGGTTGTGCTTATCTAAAGTAACTCCATAGCTTGGCCCCAACCTCATAAATTGCATATTTCCATACAGTTCATTGGGCAGGTTGTAGGCCTGTCACAAAATAATTATGCTTATAGATTGGTTATTTCCACTATTATTTTTTTAAAGTATGAAATGATTAAATAAATGATGGCCTATTTTGGCCATAGTACATTATTTATTTTGACTGTTGATTCTAAAAACTCAGCCTTCATTGGATGAGACATGGTTTGTTCGGTATTGGGGGGTCAACAGGAGAAAATAAATGACTGCCAAATATTTGGTCATATTGGCCTATATGATTTGTTTATATTGATTTGTATGGCAATAAAAGATGAGAGCAAGAATTTCATATCAATGAAGTGACATGATGCAACATGATGCAATCTCTTAGAGGGTTTTTTCCCCATTGCATAACAGCAAACATGGACCACAAGGACAAACTAATCAGTCAACACAGTTCAAACATCTTGTCTATTCATCTACTAACCTACACTAAACTCCTGTGACCTTATATATGTGCCTGTCGATGTAGTAAGTCTGACCTCGGTGTTCAGGGTTGTAGACAGTGCAGATGGTTGTTTTCACCCTGGGATCATTAACCCAGCCACATGACATATGTGAAATGATTTCATCACAAAACCTTGAACGTATACATATTACGTATGTATATTATTGTCACTTAAACCCTACAGTATATACTTTGTTGTATGCTGAATTGTGAAACTAGCTCACAATGCATTCCATCGTGAATCCGAATGATACACTGTGATCTTGTAGATAGATTGGCCATTTTAGCTATTTTTGAGAATATTCGCAATATTCTAGTGTTGTGGCTGTGGGTGTCACTCACTTTTGTAAGTAGTTAGACAGGTATGAGGGTATTGAGGGCACTGTCTCTTTGACTATCTTGAATACCAATCCCAGTGATATTTGCTTAACCCTGTCTTCTACCCTGAGCCATCCCAATCTAGCAAAACGTGTTGGAATTAGGTGGGTCATGGGCTTAAGGCCGAGAAGTAGTCGTATCAGTTTTTTTTGGGAGGACTGAAGCTTAGTTTTGAGTGACATTGAGATGTTGGAGAACCAAGAGGTGCAAGCATAATCAAAATGACATTGAATGAGGGCTTCAGCTAGAGTCTTGAGAGCATGTTTGGTGACAAAAGAGGAAATCCTGTCCAATAATCTTGTTCTTTGATTGATGCCATCTTTTCACCTGTCAGTTTGTTGTCAAGAACACTGCCCAAATAGGTAACCTCCTCTTTGCTTATCGTCAACCCTGACCTTGAAATCCTTTGCATTGCTAAGGGTATGTTTGGACCCAAAAATAATGGATTCTGTTTTACCAAGGTCTAATGACAGTTTGTTTTGCACTAATAGGAATCTTTAAATGGGGTTTCCCATGGTAAGACTACACTCCACATTTTGGGACAGTACCATTTCTGAGTTTATCAGCAGTCCTGTCTTCCAGTTGGCCATCTGGTGATCTGTGAAGAAATATGACTGGTAAAACATCCTGGCTTGGTCAGAATCGATAAAATAAATCTATGATAGTCTTGATCCAAGGCTAGAAAATGGCAGATAGACCTGTGTGGGGATGTCATGTCAGAGGAGCCTGTAGTTCTGAGAGGGTACTGTTAGATACGTTTTTAATTAATAGGATACATCATTTGTATGTGTGTGTGTGTGTGTGTGTGTGTGTGTGTGTGTGTGTGTGTGTGTGTGTGTGTGTGTGTGTGTGTGTGTGTGTGTGTGTGTGTGTGTGTGTGTGTGTGTGTGTGTTTGTGTGTGCACGTGCGCGCGCGTGCGTGCGTGTGCGTGTGTGTGTGTATGTTAGATCGTATTTGTCTAACTCATTGGTTCTCAAAGTGGGGTCCGGGGACCCCCAGGGATACTTGAGGGGGTTCCAGGGGGTCCCCAGCTAAATGCATTCCATTTGTACACTCTCAGAGTTAGATTAACATTGATTCTACGATATGAATTGGGGTCCCAGAGATATAAATACCATTAAATGGGGGTCCGTAGCCTAATGCATGTCAAACTGGGGGTCCTTGAAATTAAAATGGTTGAGAATCGCTGCTAGAGCCGTAAAAAATCTTCTCTTATGGGGGTCTCTGGCATATCTTTTCAAATGGGGGTCCGCGGGCTAATAAGTGTCAATTTGGGGGTCCATGACATGAAAAAGTTTGAGAACCACTGGTCTAACTAACTAGCCTGGTAAACCCTCCCTCCAGAAATCTCATTTCCATTTGATTTCTGGATGGAAATGAGATTTCTGGAGGGAGGGTTTACCAGGCTACTAACTAACCGTAAGAAGGTCTAAAACCACACTCGGGAAGGTGCAGAAGGTGGCGCTAATGCGCCAATAAGCCGGATGCAGACCGTCGCAAAACAACACGAAGAAGAAGTGAAGCAGTACAACATCCGGCGATTCGGACCAATCAGCGTCCGGTCCAGAAGTGCCGGGATGTAAATGCATGTCAAACACTCTACAAAACAAAACCAAAACACAATAATACCAGCTCTAAAGCTTCCATCTGTGGAATAAGGACATTACTATACATATATAACTGGGACGGGGATACCAGGTACGTTGTTTCACACATAGTTCCACCCCGTCACACCACGTCAACATGTCCAATGTTTCAAATTCAAGCTCAATCTCTGTGAACAGAACTAGCTTAACATGTGTATATTAAGCTAGTGTGGCTAACTCGTTAGCTCATTCATTTACCTTTCCAGACAGCTAAAACCACGGCATGATATAACGAGGCTGGCGCTGACCTGACGACCCGCATGGTTTAAATGTCCCCTTAATGTCCCAAGTCCTCCGTGTTTTGTCACATAACTCTAGTTTACTAGTTAGCCTGGGTGCCAACATGGTGCTGCTAAGCTAACCCCGGGATAGGGCATCATGCGCGCGCTGATAGTGACAGTTGCTGCTAGCCTCTCTTGGATCAAGACTAATCATAGATGTATTTGATCGAGTCTGACTTTTAAGTCAGACTCGGTCAAAAACATCTATGATGATAGTCTTGATCCAAGGCTTGTCTCAGTTGCCATAGCGAGGCTGTTGATCTCAGCTTAACTGCAAACAGAAAAGTCTTCAGCTTTTATTTAAGAGAGTTTACTGTGATATCAGACCAGTATACTTTTCAAATAATGTTCCAGATATGTGGTGCAATTACACAGATACTTGAACGTATCCTCTTTCGGAATCCTGTAGAGTAGAGCACAGGTCTAAAACGTTTTTCAGTCCAAGGACCCCTTATGAGAGAGAGATGAAGCAGGGACCCCCCCCCCCCCCCCCCCCCACTACATATTGTATAAAATTGCGTTGCAGATTAAACTTTTTCATAGATTTCATAGAAAGCTTCATAGACTTGTTTGACAGCACTGAGTCTGTCATTGTGTAGTGTTGTGTTTTCAGACATTTAACCTAAACAGTCAATTCTTAGTAAACTTGACCTTTATCTGTACTTGGTCTGCTCTTTTTTCCCCCTCTACACCAAACCTCTTTGCCGAAAATAGCCGATCTACAAGCTCACAACGCCTCTGCTTGTAGATCTGCTATTTTTTGGCTAAAGTTCTTATCAGAATAGGGATATTAGGGTTCAAGTGATTCACGTAGAAACAAAATATCCTCTCTCACAAACATTTGGCAGCCCTCCTTTAGTAACTCTGAGGACCCCCAGTTGAAGACCCCTGCTGTAGTGTAGTGTATAGTATACCGGTGTTACCAGGGTTCTGAAAGGCACTAAAATATAACACTGCTTTGCCATATTTAGTTCTGACTCTCAGTTTCGACAAAGTATCATTATATCACAAGATCAGATTCAGAAATATACAGTATTTGGGACTTAAACCATTCAGTGCTTTATAAACCAAAGTTCTGCAGTATTTTTGAAAAAAGGTATTTGACAGACAGGAAGCCAGGGTAAAGAGTTGACAACTAGAGTGGTTATTTTCTTGGTTTTGAGAACTAGGCAGACCACAGTGGGGTTTTGTAGTCGGAAGAACCAAGGATGACTGCCATTTTCTAGAGTCTGCTCCTGTTTGTCAGTGATGTTCAAATGCCAAACATGAACGGCGTACCCCACAAACTGAATGTTGAATACATCAGCTGTCGACATAACATTGTCTAAAAGCATAAAACGTTTCCTGCCCTTTCTGCTCATTATCAGATGGGCTGCTATGGCAACATTTGTCATCATGAGCCATAATATGAATGGGGGCTAATGACCCAGCCAGGTGGGGGCAGCCAACCCCTTTCAACTGCATAGACTTCCAAATCCTCAAATTCCTTGCCCGGAAAGAGGATATTGATTATTCTATCTGTGCCAACCACGGCTAATGTCTGTCTGTGCAGCACAGCTGAGTGCAACTCTTAGATGCAACTCTTAGATGCTATAATGCTATCTGGCATCTAGAGTTGCAATACCAACCCTTGACAGCCCATTCATTCAAACAGAAAAGGCTTATCTGATTGGATTAAACAACGTTAAACTCACCAAGATTGCAGCTGTATGGAAAGCTTGGATTATCCTCTTTCTATCTGTCAAGTTTTTGTTTCATAAAAATCCACCATAGACATGTTATGAGCTACTTTCTGTCGATAAATTCCTTGCAGGTGATGATTACATTTCTGAGTTTGGAAACGATCGTTTTCAATAACGCAATGTTCTGCTGCCTCCTGCATTATGTGCAATTTCGAAACAGGTGGTATGCTGGACCGTTGAGTGATTTCTATTCCAACGAGCGCTTCCAAACTCAAACACTTAGAAAAATTATCACCTCCATAGAATTAATTAAGCTTTCCGTACAGCTGCAAATGTTGGTGAGTTTAACGTCATTTAATGCAATCAGATAGGACTTTTCTGTTTGGATGAATGGGCTGTCAACTAAGGGTTGGTATTGCAACTCTAGATGCCAGATAGCAGCATTATAGCATCTAATGATAATAATAATGGATTTTATTTTATATATGCACTTTACATTTGTGAAAATCAATCTCAAAGTGCTACAATAGGCAGTTGCATAAAAAAGAATCATCACACCATTAAAAACATCTAAGAAACTGAAACAAAACATTTAAAACATGAGGGCATAAAGCCTAGAGGTAAAACCAGTTAATACAACTAAGAGTTGCTTGCGGCAGTAGTGCAGAAATTATGTCGGAGCTAATTCACACAAATACAGTCTTTCTCATCCTTTAGCTGCTATCCTCTACTCGTTGTTTTCCCTGTCTCCCCTTAGAGCAAAGTACACTATTAGTGAGCTCTTGCTGAGGCAGAGTTGGAATCGAATGTACTGTTTCTTCATTCTCTTTGACTCTCTCTGTTTCTCTCTCTCTCTGTTAAGAGTTATGGATGCTGAGGGTTTTGGGGAGCTACTGCAGCAGGCAGAGCAGCTGGCTGCAGAGACAGAAGCCGTGTCTGAGCTCCCGCACGTGGAGCGGAACCTCCAGGAAATCCAGCAGGCCGGGGAGCGCCTTCGATCTCGCACGCTGACACGCACCTCGCAGGACGCAGCTGACGTTAAAGCGTAAGAGATGTACACACAGGTGCATACATGCACAAGTAGCTCCTGAGTCTGCCCTTTAAAGATAGCAGAACATGTGAATAGTAGATCTTTTGAATAGTAGTCAAGTCCTACAAGATGCAGGTCAGGCTAATTGAACCTATTATTTGAACATAATCAGTACTGTGTGTGTGTGTGTGTGTGTGTGTGTGTGTGTGTGGGTCAAATTTCTCACCTGTAACTTCAAAAATAAAATTGGCATGCAATAGGTAATTTAAGCAAAGCGTTCTTAATGCCTGATGATTTATACTACACAAAGAAAATAGCAGATCTACAAGCTCACAACGCGTCGCAACTCTAGGCTCTATGCACAAGGACCTTTATTTCCCTCAGTGATGCATGGAATCATGCATTGGACATATCATTGTTTACCCTCTAGATAGATGTCACTGAAAAAAAAAAAAAAACATTTCTGTTATCTGACTATAAAATAAGCTGTTTGTTTATAAAATTGGGCTAAAATGAAGCTTGGCCGGTCATTGAAAACAAAGATGGCTGTCAATAGCATTAAACAGCAGTATTATGAGGGGGAAGCCAAAATCATGGTTCGATGACGGCACTGTTTAGAATATGGTTACAGTAAGACCGTGGTGCGTCGTCATCAGGTCTGATTTCACCGCCCCAAAAAATCTGACAGCGGGCTGTTCATGCTGCAGGACGACGCTCCTGTAATCATGCAGCTGAAATTATTTGAAGGTTATTAATGTAAGCAGGATTACATCTTAACCTACGTGTTTTTAATCTCCCTCCACACAGCTGATTCATGACAGCTGACATTGTTTCAGACAAATTTCAGTGCAAACTGACAATAAAGTATTATCGTATCGTATCGTATTGTTGATAGAACCCATGTCTTGTGTTGTGTGATACGCGGCCACTTCGTCACCTTATGACTAATATGACTATGATTTTTGTCAGGTTTGTGTTCCTGCATTATTATTGACTGACACGTATCACTCAAATGAATTGAATGAGTGACAACCGGAAGTAATGCCCATCATTTGTGCACTCTCGTTTCCCCAGTAAGCTCCCTACGAAACTTGTGAATAAGGGTCCATTTCGCCAAATCTGTACACACTCTCAGAGCATTGATCGATTGATTTATTGAATACTTTATTAACGGTTTGCAAAGATAAGCACAGGGAAGTACAGTTCAATATAAGGTCTGCTAAGAGGATTTGAAACCCAAGAAAGCACCATGGCTTGTTTCCATTGGTGTCCTTTGTACTCAATTCATCGAAAAGCAAGCAATCTAACACAGTTCTAATCTCACCCATTCTACACCAGCAAAATTAGACATTGCGGACATCCATCCATACTTGAGTTAAAAATGTTAGCTTTAAAAATATTTATATACAAAGATTTGCAAGAATTTTCAAAAATAGCAAATATACAAGCTCATAGCACGGCACTCGATGCTGCGCTATGAGCTTGTATATCTGCTGTTTTTGAATAGCCAAAGTTTAAAATGGCTTTTCATGGGTTAAGATTGAACATAAACGAGTGTTGGACGGTAATGCTGAGTGCAGAAGGTATTGCATGTTGTTTGAGTTCTGAGAGGTTTGAGAGAGGTTCTGAGAGGTTCTGACCTGTTATTCAGAGGGTTTAATGAAAGACCATTATTGGAGTTAATAAGCCTCTAAGTTGTCTTACAGGGGGAGTTACGTCACAGCACTTAACTCTGTGAAATCAATGCCAGCATGGATGACTGGCTTTAGGGTCAAATTAAAACATAACCTCTTGTATTTGGGAATATCATGGGTTTCACCCAGATGACAAAGCTGAAGCATTAAAACGATTGAAACTACGGCTCCCTTTTAAAAGGTGCTTGGTGCAACAATATCATAGCATCATGTTCCATTTAACATTATTATGGTCTAGTATCTTTAATATCACAATTCAAATCATATCCACAACATTAACTACTCTTTATGGAGCGCAGCAACGTTTTGGTGAGCAGGCGTGTGGAAAATGGAGATCCATGAAAAGGAGACTTTATGTTTTGTGATCTCCGCCAGCGAACTTTTGTGTTGACTTAGGCGTACTACTAACAGTCTCTTAACGCTGTGTTTATCCTCTTCAAATAGTGCAGCATGTTTGCGAGTTCTACCTGACTGAGAGGATGATCAGTACTTGTGTGTGGGTCATGTGTAAGCCTGTCACAGTCAATTATTACATAAATCGCCTAATAGCAATTATTTGAGATGATCACAATTATTTTGCATAATCGCCATAATCGTTTTGTCGATAAATGTTCATACATTATTTTTTACATTTTCCAAAAATAGCAGAAATAGCAGATCTACACGCTTGCAACACTTTCACTTTTTTTGAAAGTCTAAAATTAGATTAAATGTGTCAGTAATTTCTTTGTATTTAAGTTATTTGTCAGCCCTGTGCAATTTGTGACTGAAGCCTAAAAACAAAACGCAAATTAAAATTGTATTCATATGTTCTAATGTTCAATCAATGCCAAACACACAATTAAATAGTTAATCGCAATTATTTGTGTGACAATTAATCGTCAACTTAAATTTGTAATTGTGACAGCCCTAGTCATGTGCAGTGTTCTCGTGCTGCGAGTTTGTGCAGTGTTGGCGATGATATGTGAGTCGGCTCAAATCATATTTTAATGTTCCCTGGACGTCATGGCATTGTTAGTCTCGAACCCTGGTCTACCCAGGACCAAAATAAAATCCATTATGAATGAACCACTTGATTTGAAATATAGCGAACTACAAGCTCACAATGCATCGCAACGCACTATAAAATGGTCGAATCAGTAAATAATCTGGACTGTGGTGTCCAGGCTTATTTTCTAATTCAACAAATAACTACTCATTGATAGTCAAGTTCTGTTAAAGTGAATTAGTTTTGCCTCTTTGAGACTATGGACCTCTCTTTTATTGATGGCTGATACTCATATTTTGTGTGTGTGATCATTTCTGACGATTGTCTTTCACAAATGTTACCTAGAGGAATTTCAAAAGCTTTCTGATGTTTTCTTGAATCTCTTTGGTTACTTAACAGTAAGTTAAGTTTGGTTGATTTCTTAACCTTTTCCCCTAACCCTAATCCTCTCTACTACTGACCTTAAATAATGTCAAATTAAACGGGTGAATTACAAACCTAGCAAACCTTCCCATGCCCTCTAGTGGAATTGTTGGTTAACTACAAGTTGTCTTTCAGTCCTACACTGAGAGTGGTACTTCCTTTCTCCCTTACTTTCCTTCTGTCCAACCGTCTCCCTTCATTCTTTCTTTCTCTTACTCCATTCTTATCAAGTCCTCTCCCTCTTGTTTTCTTGTCAGGTCCATACTTCTTGGTTCCAGAGGACTTGACATCTTCCACATTTCTCAGAGGTTGGAGAGTCTGAGTGCTGCCACCACCTTTGAGCCTCTGGAGCCAGTCAAAGACACTGATATACAGGCAAGTTTGTATATCTTACCTGTGTAAGATGTACAGGAAAACCTGTATAAGATATCATAGTCTTGTTGTGCAAGACTGCAATGGTCAGTCGTCTGTGGCATAAAACTGACTGTAGGAATGCCCTTTTTGCTGGAGATATTGATGACGGGTAATGTAGAATGATTACAATACTGATCTGGAGTACCCAGCCAGCAAAATGTATTCCTATACAGTATGTTAGTCCTCCTATTTTGGCTATTTTGCTCAGCAAATCAATTAGGCACATAGAGATAAATAGTTAACAAGGGAAGGCATAAGGACTGAACAAGTAGAGAAATAAATAGGGAATACTTCTTGCTTGCTGAAATTTGGGAGGTAACTTGTAGAGGTTGTGGAGGTTTCCCTCATTGAAAGCATCTTATTGTGAAAATACATGAGCAATTAACCTTCACTGATCTCCACTGCATTTAACAAAGCCTGTTATCCACACTGGAAACATGCTTCCAGATCTTTCCACCTCAATGACAGTAAGACACGCTGTGGGAAAGCATAACTTTAGTTTATCTTGCATTTTTTCTACACTTCCCTCCTACTTCACTTCTTGTTTCTGTTGGACCGGCGGGGATTCTTTTTTTGCCACAGCAGCCGCTGCAAAACGTTCAACTAGTTTGATCCTGCGCCTGCTGCTTAGACAGCTATACCAATTCCACTGCTCACACCCAGGATTGCTGTGTTGGCACTGTGCTTTAGACATGTTTTTAGGTGAGGAAATAAGTGTAGGGTAGTTTGCTATAGACCTGACTTTAGTCAATGCAGTTACTTTTGTATTATTTTGCAAGCCTGGTGTACCCTCTGTGGTTCATGAAAAGATCTCTCTGCCGTCAAGCCAGTGGAGATAATTTTATATTCTTTCAAAAATGTTCTTGGAAATGTGAACCTTTGTATTTTCACACTGGTCCAGAGAGGAAGACTCAGCGAGTACAACCTATCACAGTCACAGAGCTTGACTATGCAGATGGCATTGCCTTAGTCTCGGACACAGCAGAGAAAGGAAGGGAACAAACTACAGTACTGTCAGTAGAACTGGAGTGCAAGAAGATCGGCCTCAAGCTCAATGCCAAGAATACAAAATTAATGGCATTCAGCACGGAGGACAGAACCATTGCTGCTGTCAGCGGTGTGGTCCACGAGGTAGTCAAAGACTTAAGATATCTCTGTGCCCGGTCTGCCTCGACGGAACAGGATCTGAACCTCCGGGGGGCACTTGCCTGCAATGCCTTGTACGGGATGAGGAGAGTATGGAAATCTGAGATGGGAAATGACCTCAAGAGGCGACTGTTTGTGGCTCCAGTAGAATCGCTACTGCTGTAAGGGGCAGAGACATAGACGCTCACGGTACAGCACAAAAAGGCCCTGTTGATGTCACATGGGAGGACCACATCAGAAACGTTGACCTCTACGGGGGCCTCCTGTGGATCACAGGAAGTTCCCCGCGAGGGAAGTTCAGTTCAGTTGCCAAAGACAGTACAGCATTTAAAATACAGATTACAGGGCAAGAAAAAAAGTACAGTAGGTAGATACAGCATGATGGAAAGACATGACATCACATCACAGTCAAAGCAACACCATCAATACACAAGGTCAGGGACTTGGAACGGATGGCGAGCGAACTGACACTGGGAGCAAACCCAAGGCACAGCTAGGGAGGGGAAGGTGGCGCACCACCTATGTAGATTAGACACACTGCAGTGTGACAGAGGTGCTGGCAACATCGCAGAGTTCCGGACTCTGATGCTGGATAAGGGGGGGAGTTGAAGCTGGTGATCCAGGAGTCCCTAGTTGATGTTGTTGGCACCAACTCGGTTGAAAGACGGCAACATGTTAATAATGATGGAAATATGACATTTCTGTTTGATTGAATGCTTTAACAGTTCGCAAAAAAAAGCACAGAAAGTACAGATTAATACAACGCTAAAAAGATTGAACCCAAGAAAGCACTGGCTTGTTTCCATTGGGGTCTTGAGTATTGGTGTATTGTTGTTCATTTCAGCCAGCTGTTTTAATACAGTTTAATGGAAACTATTCTTTATGCAAACTAATTGTGATTTAGCTCAAAATAATTGTGACCAGGCAATTATATATTAATTATGACTGGCCTAAGTATATTGCACATAATCATGGACCATTTTCCTGTCCGTCTACTTTTTCCTCATCATCATTTTTCTCGTCATAAAACATTCAATAATTAATTACACTTGATAATTGAGTCAGTTTTGGCTAAACATCATTGCATGGTTAATAAGTATTGGATGTTAGAATTGTATTCTTAATCAGTGCAGGGACCATCTTTGGCTGTAGTTTTCTTATCAATCCACTCAATAAAATGCATTAAAATTCAACAATAATAATATAACTTGTAAAGAATAAGTGCAATGTAATATCTAGTATGTGTGGTTGGATTACAAGATAAAAGCAAGTTTAACTATATGTACCCTAGCATCCCTACTCTGGGTATGCCATAACAGGCAAACAATCGAGAACAATGGGTGAAAATAGCAGATCCACAAGCTCACAACCCTAGCGTCCCTATTCTGGGCATGTTTATAATAGGCGAACATTCAGCAAAAATAGGCTGTTTGACATACAACAAAGTATATAGTAGGGTGTAAATGTTCTCAGAAATAAAACAAACCACGGTATGCTTTGGAAGATGGTCGTTAGTAAATGTCACGTATAGAGAACCGAAGACATCACTGCCGCTAGAGGCCGCTATCCCCCTGGGTCAGAGTTATTTTGTCCTTTGAAAATACCATAGTCCACTATTATACATTATTATATTATAGGGTCTAAGTAGCATTGTAGCATATTATTATAATAGCTTGGTATTTATATAGCGCCTAGGGACTTGTATATAACCCAGGGACTATTTACATAAAAAACTATGAACAAACAACCAAACAACAAACAACTATTTGCCATAAGCTTGAGAGAATAGGTGTCTTTTCAAGGCAGCCTTAACCCATTCAATTCGGGAACGCATCTCTGTCATTTTAGATTTTTTTTTAAAGCCATAACCATTATTTTATACTTTGGGCTATTCAAAAATACCAGATATACAAGCTCGTAGAGCTTGTAGATCTGATATTATATTTTGGTGAAAAATCAAGAAAATGTGTGCAATTTTTTTTAAAACTCAAATCTTTGCTTCTGGGGATTCTACAAATGTCTTCTAAATCCTACAGTTAAAAAATATATAATAATTATGTTGCTGTAATATCAGTGGTTCTCTTTCTTCATGTCAAGGACCACCCGAAATGATATATATTTGTTTGCGGACCCCCCCATCTCAAAATGTGTTGTTACAGCGCCAGAGGCAAAGATGTGAGTTAAAAAAAAGTATATATATATATATATATTCAAAGATTTGAACACATTTTCACGATTTCTTTCAAAAAAAATAGCAGATCTACAAGCTCATGTGAGCTTGTATGTCTGCTATTTTTTAATAGCCAAATAAATCTAAAGTGTCAAAGATGCGTTCCCGGACTGAATGAGTTAAAAGAGTCGAGTGTTGGAGCATGGCGAATCTCCATTGGGGGAGAGTTCCTCGGGGTGGGGGCTGCCACACTGAAGGCTCTGTTTGGGGAAATATAAGAACTGTGTTCCACAAATAAACTAATGAGGTGAGGATATCGAAAGCAGGGCCCAACTAATTGGCAAAACAAGATTTTAATGATTATATAACATATAATATTAAAAAAGTACCGACCACAGAAGGGTGGGCTCGAACACTGTCGAGATTTCCAAGTGTGGGTCCTGACTCCTGATCCAGGAAAGGTTGAGAATCACTGCTAAGCTAATAAAAATGAAATGTTTGTGAGTAATGGGGGAGTAACAGCCAGAGAGCTGGTGTGTGGATGACCATCCCCCCTATTTTACTGACCTAATTGTTCCTCTGGGAAATTGTTGTGTAGCTATCAGGCCTTGTTAATGTGGGCGTAGGACAAAGGGACATGCAGTCATAATATAACCGGCAGGTCACAGAGGCAGTGGAAGTGTGTTTAAACTGTTGAACTCTATCCCATATCAATTCAGTACGTGATGCGCGGATACGCGTAAGCTAATAAAGTACCAGTTGGTATTGTGATCGTTACATAGTCTCTAATAGTAAAATAAACACCATTAAAATAAAGTGTATATTAGTTGAATCAATATTTGAACTTGCTCAGTTTCACAGATGCTATATTTGCTATAACAGTTTTCAGGGCATATGGCTATATAACGGTGGGATTAATGTTTGTATGGTCATGATTGGCAAGATATTGCAGGGGGATCTTCACAACAATAAATGATTACCTTTCTGATTGATGTACTACATTTAGAGGACATCAAAGCCTGGTTTGATGTCAAAGTTTGGTTGTCCATTGCTAGCCAGAGGCATGTGAGAATTTATCCACGAGGGAGTTCAGATGAACTGTCAACATATGAAATGAATATTTGTCATTTCGCCCCTTAATATATAGCTTACCTCAGGAAATTCACCACATCATCCAACTGACCATCCCCCCCGCCGTTCCCCCTCAGGTGACTCTTAGAGCACACATTCTGTTTGGGCAGGCAGACCTTTTTAATGCATGGATTTGCCGACTTATAATAGGCCGACGTGGGTAACTGACTGAATCATTCCTCATGGTGAAACACGCATGCGCAGCAATCACTCGGCTGCAAACGGCCAGTGATCCCATTTCCTCGTTCTGCTCAAGGCGTGGTAGATTCATCATGGTGTTTTCCCCACAAACGTAGCACAGAGATGTATGGATGTAATGTATGCATCTCAAATGATCCTACAGCCAGCAGTATACAGGCACATTTCCATTTTTACTGGGCGTGTTCATTAGGATGGAGGCTATTGCATATCACTTGGCGTTCCCTCCACACATGCTGTCAACACACAGCCTGTCTGCGTGCTTACAGCATCCCAAGTACAGTACACATCGTCGCTGTCTGGTGGAAACCTTGGTTGATTAATAACTATATCCTACAGTTATTAACCTCTTTTTTTCTCCCTTAAATATTTGTATGTATGTTTTCATATTGTGGTCATTAAAATCAAAGGGTATTGGAACCGCAGATAATAATGATGATAATAATGTTCTAATAAATACGCACGCACGCACACATGCACGCACACCAACACACACACACACACACACACACACACACACACACACACACACAGGCAAGTAGGAAGAAGTGGAGAAAGATGGAAAATAGCAAGACGAGGAAGACATAAGAAATACGGGAGGGATCAGCAGTACTGTCTGGTTCTAAATGTTCAGTTACACATTTGTTTTTAAACTCCTCCTTTGTACACCTATAACTGTGTGGCTCACGCTCAAATAAGACTGGGAAAAGCCTTTTTTTTATTATTATTATTAACTACTGTAGATAGTACTGTCTGCAGCCCAACCCGGGTTGTAACGAGGTCTACCCTAGCTTTCTCCATCCCTCTGAGCCTCTGTTTGTCCCACCTTCTCTTTGTTCATCAAAGAGACGTTCCTGCGTGCAAACGCTTTCGTCCTCCATCCCTCTCTCTCTCTCCACCATCCCATCCCACCCCGCTGAGGCCCTGGGTTTGGTCCAGGCATGGGCTTGAGTGCAGTCCAACCTAACTTCATCATCTCTCTCTCTCCCACTGTCTGTCTCTCCCTCCAGTTTCCTCTGTCCCTGATTCCTTCCCCACCCCAAACATAATAGTCAGCCGGATGTACCCTAGCCTGGGTGGGACTGACTGACTGACTGGAAGAGCACTTAGTTACTTAGCTTCTGGCAGCATGGGGGTTTGCTCGCTCGCACGCACGCACGCCAACTGTCCAATCGCCTCAGCATTTTTTCTTTATTCATTTAGTAGAAAAGCTGAGAGAGGATAAACAGCAGGTTAAAGGAGTAGTTCAACCAAAGCAAGTTTGTTGTTTGTTGTTTTTGTCGCATTCCTGAACCAATAATTTGATGACCACGTCATTGGTCATAAAGAGACTCAGTAGGAGACTCTTTGTGTCTCCTACCGGAGACTCCGCCAGTCATCAAATAATGTGACGTGGTCTATAAAACAAACGATTCAACAGATTTGTCATCATCGTGTGAATGACATTTCCCGGTTTACATTATTGAATTGAGTTTAATTAAAACAGAACTGACCTCAGCTGTGAAATGTTGGGAGAACGCTGCTCGATGCATGCTTTGCGACTTGATCAAATAATCATTCATTCCATCATCCCAAGTGTCCTCTGAATCAATATACTGTCCATATGCTTTGCAACATTTCTGTTTATAATAATCTCCAAGTTTGAATTGTGTTGTAAACAAGTACACTGGGTTTTTATCCTCTCCTGCCTCTGTCTTGTCTTTTTGCTCTTCTCTCTCTGAGAATTAGGGTTGAGGTTCAAAAGGATTTAATCGAATCTCAATCAAAATGTGAATCCGCTTAGCCTGAATCCGTTTGAATCCCTGTACCGGAACCTTTGGATAAACCTTTAGTGGGAAGCTTTCTCAAAAAGAACATAAATTAATTATTTAGCAAAATGAATTTAAAGCAGACTTCAAGATTTGGGGAGGATTCAATAAGAGATTACCGGTACATGTAGTTCCAAAGTGGAACCGGATGTTGAAGCCCAACCCTCCTGAGAATAAGATGCACAATAAGATCATACATCATCTCAGTTTCCTAGAAATACCATTTTTGGCTTCTGCTATCACCTTACCAAGCTGTAAGAAGTCTTACATTGGAGCAATTGCCCAAATCCTAAGCTCGGATGTCTGTAGTATTTCAAATCAAAGCAATCCACAGAGAAATGTCTTATATCTCCTTTCCAGTTTTTTGTCCAATGAGTCTGTTCTCAGTAAATGTGATTTAATTAGCTTCGCAGTGACTCTGAGAAGGTGATATTGGTGCATTTCCATTTCCTGTGTTGCTTTTGAAGTTGGTTATGCGTCGTCTTTTGTGGCCGCAGGGAAAGTCTCCGGTCTCCACTGTTCCAAAGGCTATATTCAGGAATTAACAGATCTTTCTGGATTTCTGTTTAACTGCATGTGTGCCATGGGTTTGCAAACATACAGCCTGGACACACACTGGAGATGCATAGTTGTGTGTGTGTGTGTGTGTGTGTGTGTGTGTGTGTGTGTGTGTGTGTGTGTGTGTGTGTGTGTGTGTGTGTGTGTGTGTGTGTGTGTGTGTGTGTGTGTGTGTGTGTGTGTGTGTGTGTGTGTGTGTGTGTGTGTGTGTGTGCACGCATGAATGACCTGATGTGCAGCCCCCACTGTCATAGAGAGAAACGCAAACGCACACCGAGGGAATTGGTGTGTGAATGATGCAACTGCATGTATGTATGGATGAACGGGCAGTAGTAACTATCTCTGTGTGTTATTAGCCTATAGCCCTAGATTTATCCGTGGCCAAGCCTGGATGAATGTAGGAGGCGCAGTCTATAGGTCACGCTTTTAGGTGATATAATATAGGTATATATCGGCAACTTTGATTTACTTAAACAGAGGGTTTGGTAAACAGGCTGTGTCCATATTGTTCCTATTAACTATTGTTAATCTATTGCCAATAATGATGCATTCAAATAATTTGTCCATACTAAATTGTGCCACACCCACCGACCAACGTGCCACATGCTTTATTAACCCATTAAGACCTGAGGCCGATTAAAAAATGTTTTATAAATCCTAACAGTTTTTTGAAAACAATATAAAAAATATTTTTTTCATGATTTTTCAAAAATAGCAGATCTACAAACTCATAGCGCGGCACTCGGTGCCGCGCTATGAGCTTGTAGATCTGCTATTTTTGAATAGCCCAAAGAAATCTAAAGTGACACAGATGCGTTTCCAGGTCTTAAGCATTTGACATTTAGTGAAACGTAAGGGAAGGGACAATTGTGAATTTTAATATATCACCCACATGAACCCTGGCCTCTATTTTGGAAAAACGTAAGAAGAAATGTCCAATATACCAGATCTATAAGCTCACAATATGTTGTGATGTGACACGGTGTGTGCTTCGTAGATTGGCGATTTTTGAACAACTTAAGAAAGAATGACACATTGTGAAAATAGGGCTTGAGCACTTAATGTTTAGGATGTCCCATTGTCAGGCCAATCACACACTTGTCAATATGGTTGAAATAAGGAAGGGTTCCTGTGTGTCTGTCAGCTGACTGACTGACTAAGGTGGGGGTGGGAATTCAGTGTGTGGCTCATTTGTTCTGTGTTATCAAACCAGCCATATAACAGCAATACTAAGAGACAAGGAAGAAGGGGAGAGGGAGAGAGGGGAGGCTGCAATAGAGCCTCCCCTTCTGGAGGAAGACAAAAGCCAAGGAAAGGAAAGATAGAGGGATTGTGAACAAAAGGGTGTAGGAGGAAAATGAGAAAGAAGGAGAGATGGAGGGAATGAGAGAATGTGCTGATGTAAAGGGAAGAAATGGCGACTGCCTGCCGGGTGAATTCTCTCCTTTCTGTCCGTCTGAGTCTCAGTTATCACTATTCCATCTTTTTTTCCTGATACTACCCCCCCCCCACCCCACCCCACTCATTCTGCATTTAAATCTGTCTCCTCTCATTCTCTCTCTTGCTTTCCATTTCTCACTCAGATTTTCCTCTGTCCCTCCCCCATCATGCTCTGTCTCTCTCCTGCCCCCACCACTTGTCTGTCTTCTCTTCATACAGTGATGGCATGCATTGGGTGGACACAGTCTGATAAGCACAGATCTGTGTGTGTGTGTGTGTGTGTGTGTGTGTGTGTGTGTGTGCACTGACGGAGCCCCACCTCTGACATCTCTTCACGCGTGTTGCAAGCCTCGCGCGGCTTCTGTGTTGTGTCCGCATGTGCAAGAACAAATGAATGAATGTTTGTGTCGTGTGTGCGCGCACAGGTGACACATGGGTAGTATCTCTTCTCTCCTGCGTGCGTGTGTGCGTGCGTGCACCATGACAACTTGCCTGTGCACATGAGGGCTGTGCGTTGTGAATGAATGTATGTCGTGTGCCTACTCTACTACACACGAGGGCACGCGTGTTTCCATGCCTGCCTTTTGTGGCACTGTTTGCCTTTTAAAAGTATGTTGTGTGTGTGGCCCCCTACATGTCTCCCACCCCCTTCATTAACTAAACATGACCCTTAAGAGCATGATTAGCCTGGTTTCAACACAGGATGTCGGAAGTCATCAACCGAGAAGGGAAAAAAAACATTACTGTAATTGCATTGCGCTAAGGGAGAGAAGAGGGAGGGAGGCAAGAAACAGAGGATGCATAGATGGATAAAAAAAAAGAGGAAGAAAATGAGTGGGACTGAGAGGTTGTGGGGGAGGGGGGGGGGGGGGGGTGATGCTGGGAAGAAGTGAAGGATCGAGAGAGAGGTAGAGAGAGAGTGGGAGAAAGAGAACGGAGGATGGATGGGGGTGTTAACTTATGGTACGATCTGAGATTATATATGAATCCATAGCTCCTTCTCGTGGATCCCCCCCCTCCCCCGTGTCTGAGTGCGGAGTTGGTACGGCCCTCCCGACAATAAAACCACCTCCAGTGAGTCTTGATGTGGCACTTCTACCCGGCTCTCACGCTCGCCGCCCACCAGAGACGGTGGCCTGGTTTAGCACGGTGAAAGACTGCGACTGGACCGCCATGCTGGCTCCACGGGGCACGGGGAACACGCCCCAGAATGGCGGCCACTTGCTACTGCCCTGGCAAGAGCCTCAGAGAGATGGGGAGGGTAGAGGGGCCAGGTGGGGTGAGGCCGGGGTGCACTGCGGGTCTCACAGGGGCTGTCAAAAGCCTGGACACCTGGCAATACGTTGCTTTTTAGGTACTTTTTGTACTTTTACTCTTCTCCTCTTGTCTCATCCTCTCCTCCCTGTCTGGCTGTCTGCATGGCAGTCTAGAGCTCAGCATGAGTGAGTATCGCCTACGCACGCGTGTGCGTACACCCCACACACACACACACACACACACACACACACACACACACACACACACACACTCTTAACACTTAACTATACTGTACATGCATGCGTTTTCTGTGTGTGGCTCTCACTCTCTCCCTCTGTCACCTGTCACTCTCTCTCCCTCCTCATTGTATTGGCGTATTGGCGTACTTTGCTATTAAAGTCTGTCATGTGTTATGATGACAAAAACAATGATGGTAATGAATGCTCCAATGATGATAATAGTGATTGATTACTTTTTGAA
Organism: Gymnoscopelus microlampas; assembly: GCF_963454915.1. Classification (NCBI taxonomy): domain Eukaryota; kingdom Metazoa; phylum Chordata; class Actinopteri; order Myctophiformes; family Myctophidae; genus Gymnoscopelus; species Gymnoscopelus microlampas. The sequence continues at coordinate 15,445,509 of NC_139943.1, forward strand.
GGCATCTGTACAGTATGTATTCTCTACACAGGAAGTGGAGGAGTGATGGGGTGGGGTTACACACAGACACACATGCGCTCGCAAGCGCACACACACATGCAACGGCTCGCGCAAAGAGGGGCACCGGCTGGCTCATTGTCTCACGGCAACTGAGGACAAAATGCTTCCTTCATTCCTTCCTTCCTTCCTTCCTCCCTTAGCACTACTTTCAATTCACATCATGTCATTCTGACAGACAGCAACCACATGTTTTTAATGCTGAATGCAATTTTGACAATGACCTGCTAATTAAAATGTAGGTTATACTTTGATGGTTATAGATGTACTTTTGTGTGTGTGCGTGTGTGCTTTCCTCAATATGATCCTACGTACTGCTACTATACTTCATCTCTCCATTATTTCACATTTGTGGTGGGGAATTTGTTCTACTTAAACTTAAACAAAGGAGACTGTACAGTGATGCATTATTTTCTGTAACTCTGTCATCTAAGTTGTAGTTCATAAGAGGGAGGCTGCTCTGAATTTGTCTTAACGAGGAGAGGCTGTCTCCCTTCATGCCTATAGCGATTCTAATCATTGTGATTGTGATCTGCAGAGATTGCGTGCCTTATCAGTCAAATGTAGAATGTATTCCTATACGATATTTCGTTATTGGTGATTGTAAGTAGGCTGTATTGCCGTTAAATCACGATGTCCATAACCTACTTGATGTTACTAGAAGATATTTGATCATTTCAGATTAGGCTCGATTGGAAAATGAAGACCATAATATAAAACGTTGATCCTGCCAGCTAAGCTGCCATTTGTCATCATGACTGGCCTTCTATAAATTGTGTTCAGGCACTGTCTGCTCGTCTTGGCTGACCAAGCCCAAGGAATAGAGGGCCGGGTATAATGCCAGCGCAGTGTGCGCGCAGTGTGCACATGCATGCGTGTCACATGCCTGAACACACGCAAAGCATGTTACATACATGTTCATGTCGAGAAGTATTTTTTCCCCCACTACTTTACTTAAAAGTTTGATTTGATGAGCATTGCTAACCTCTTATTACTATTGCAGAAATCCACACTTATACAAATAATTTAAAGGAATGATACTTTACATAGAGCTGTGGTGATTAGTAATCACCAAATTAATTTCTGCAAATTCAAGGTTACGCAATGTGGAGCACAGTCAGACGGCGAAACGTTAGTACGCCACTCAATTTCTGGATGTTTTGTCTATCAAGCCACAAACTTATAATCATGTCCTATACTCTGTATATTCTTTATGGGTTTTTGCACCTCTTTTTTTTTTTATTGTATATCCATATTTGTTTGAGATTCGGCTACTTCTGTTTTTCCTGCCGCCATGTTCCCATTCCTGCAGAAGCTTCTAGGCTGTCTGGCCATCTGGCTGTTGGTGTTACAGTGGGTCAGTATGAGGGAGCATAACATAAGGGTGGGCCCAAAAGAAACAATCCAAATCCATTGATTTACACATCACAATTTTGGATTGTTTGCTGAAGTCTGTCCATATGTTGGGAAGCTTGTATTTTATCAGGTTTGGTATGTGTGTCAGACTCGGCGGCGGTGCAGGTCTTGAAAGTAAACCTCTTGTTTGCTGTCTATTTTTACCTATTTAGAATGAAGGCATAGAGGACTAGAAGCTTCTGCAGCATTTAATCATTTGGAAATGTGGGTTATACAGTGGCGTACATTGCCTTCTTATAATGGCATGCCTAACAATAATGTCTATATACCGATACGCAGCATATTACGTACCACGGAGCCCCTCCTAAATTGATAATCAGTCACTGGTCAAGGAATAGATTGACATAGCAGCAAACGCTAATATATGAGTCAAGTTTTTAATATTTTTAATCATATGATTATTTATGATGATAATATCATATACTGTATATACGTAGCATACCTAACAATTGTCTATACCGATACGCAGCATATTACGGATTACTAAAGTTTCGATTTTAAGAAACTAACACATGTACGATAGGGCCTTTCTTATATACAGTACAATGTATACAGGTTTGATAGACAATATTTTGAGGCAGAGGAGATTGTTGATATTTATTTGACTATAGCCATGTTGTTTTTTGCTAGTTGACGCACAACTAAGTATACGTATATGGTTTAGTGGCTGGCTAACCATCCTTTGTGCTTTCTAGATACTATTCTATACATTGTTCCAGTGCAATTCTCTCAGTGTTGACCTGAGCTCTGTCCCTTGGTTAGTTAAATATAGACATTTTGTAAGACTCTCCTGGGTAGAGAGGTTGAGGTAGGGCGGCCAGTAGAGAGAGGGGAGACGGGGCATTCTATGAGAGGTACACATGTATGCCAGGAAAGATACAGATAGCAGGACCAGAGCGAGATGAGGATAGAGGATGAAAGGAACCAGTATGTGAAATAGTGAAAAGAGAGAAAATGCTTTTGAGAGGTAAGGAAGCGACAGTTTGCTGGTTTTCCTGCAAAACCTTGATCTTTTATTATGTGGTATGCTTTTAATGGCTTACCTGGAAACAAAATGTTGCCCTGGGCAACATTTTGCAATGCATACAAGTCCATTTTATTGCAAAGATCCCCAAATCTGTAGATGTGAATTTCTCTTCTGCCTGCGTGTTCTAGCAGTAGTGCTACATGGGAATCTGTAGAGGTCGCTTTTTATAAGACTTGCACGCATGTCAGTCACACTCTGAGTTAGCCAGCAACCTCCTCAATGACCAGTTAGCACAAAGCTGGGGCACCCCTGGTAGTTTGAGTGGGTGATGTTAAATAATGATAATGAATTCTATGTATGATGCACTTTACAGTTGGACAAATCTCAAATAAACATCACACCACTGTAAAACCCATCTAAGAAAGCAAGTAACAAACCATAAAAACATGAGGGGGTTTTAGGGCCGGTGTCCCCAGCTAAATGATTTGATAGTTAGGCACTATAAAGGCACACTGTCTATGACCAACAACGTTGTTGTTTTAAGTATAATGGTGGAGGGGGAGGACTAGTTGGCAAAATGGCTGCGTGGGTAGACCTCGTCCATCCATCATAACTGAAATTTGGGCACAGAAGATGAGAGGGAGATTAATGAAGGAGCGATATGGTAGATAGTTTTGAGACGGGGAAAGAAATATGAAATGGATGGATGGAGGTAGTGAGCACGATGATGAGGTGAAACTGTTAGGAGATAGATGGAGGTAGTGAGCACGATGATGGGGTGAAACGGTTATGAGATGGAGTAAAACTATGTGCTTTAGAAAGCATCTGACCCTGCTAGCTAAGCTGCTCCCACACGCTTCAAGTAGACAGACGGTGAAATAACAGCCCATTACCTGACAGAAGAAATAAGTAGCTGTCATTTTAAAGGGCTGTTTTGTCAGAGATATATGGGTCTGCACTTATAGGCCCAGACCGCTGTTATGCATACATAGAGACTTTGCTTTTTTTCCCTGGTTACATTGAGATCCTGTAATACTCTACCTTTCATATCTAAGAAATGGAAATTCATCACCTTCATCTTAAAGTCTTAAGTCTACCGCTAATTAATACACCAGTGGTTTGGGATTGGGACTGAGGAAATATTGTGTGCGGTGCATAAGGTCTTACTTTTCATCTCAGGTAACGGATTTCTATAGAATGGTGCACGCTAAAAAGTGAAATTATAAATCAAAAAAAGATTGAAGATTTTCTGGCAGGTATTTTCAGTGCATATTGTAGGGTTGCAGTCAGACATACAGTACAGTACATTGCATTACAGTACTTTGTCTGTTTGTTCCTGGCGTGAAAAGACAGTACTGTATGTTTAGCATCTTGATGCAATGTGCAATGTGTATACCTAAGTATCTCTGAATAATACTGTTTCAGAATACTTTTGAAAGCTTTGTTGAGGACTAATTCATGACAAAATGCTATATAAATAAAATGCTTTTATTGCCCATATAAAAATCGCCTGCCTATGATTTTAGCATCGATTGATTTTTATATTTGTTCCCTGTAGTTGTGACCTTGCTGTATGCTCTGCCAGCATAAAACTCCCCCCCCCCCCCCTTTGTTTGTCCTTAGAGCAGGAAGTGAACGTGCATGCATACAGCATGGCCTCCATTTTAATGTTGTCTTAAGATGGCTGCCCCTCTTTGCGTGTCCTCATCCGCTTCCCTACCCTCTGAAGAGTGCAATTATGTACTCCTCTACACCCGGCATAATTACCATGTAATCACTCGCTAATTCACATCCTATATATAGGATGAGGAGCCTATGTTTTATTTGGAATAGGTAGAGTGAGAGGCATAATTGCACATTTCAGCGGGAAATGCAGAAAATGGGGACAGATGCATCATGCAGGTGCAGCCATCTTGAGATGGCACCAAAGCGGAGACTGCAGTGTCCTGCTCCGAGGGGACACTAAATGGTGTATGGATAAGTTAAAGTGGGAGCACTTCCTGTGTGCCTGCGGATCTTTGCAAATGATGATATTTAATAATGATAATTTCAAGCATTCATACTGTAGTTTCGCCAGTTTTGCCAGTGGTGTACATAAAATGTGCTATCGATTGTGATGGAAGGAAAATGTGTGGAACTGGAAACATAAGCAGGTTTTTATCTCACATGGAAGAAGCTGCTGATTGTGCACCTGTTAAATCTGTGCCTTTGAAATTTCAACACACGCTGTATTTCTTGGCTTTGTGTAATCAAAATGTCTTCTGATCTTTCTCCGTTTGTCATTCACTCATCCCTTCTTTTCTTTCACAGGGCTTCTTGAAGAATGAGAGAGACAACGCCCTCCTGTCAGCCATCGAGGAGTCTCGCCGCAGGGTTAGTATCTATTGGAGGGGAGCATCTCTCTTAAGACTCGTGGTAAAACTTAGATGAACTTGTAAATGTGAAAAAAACGTGCGCGTTTGCATCACATTATCATATAGTGCACAACCGATGCCAGATTCTTGGTTCCAATCCTAGACCACCAATTACGATTTAATGAGCGATATTTCATCACAAATGTTCAAATTGTCTATTCAATTTAGAAAACTTAGATTTGTTTTAAGTTTCTTTTTGAGAACTTTTAACTTACAAAGGAAAAAAATCCTTCCGCCGTCTGACCTGGTGAAGACAATTAAACTTCAATATACGAAGACAATACTTACCTTTAATTATACAAAACAAGCTGCATAAGTGCCGATACCGGTATGCAAACCGATAGTTTGAGCTCAATTATCATCACTGTCTGAATAAACAAACAATCCCATTAAGAGCTTTTCCTGCATGCCCACTATAAGCTTAAATTGTAAATGATTAATTTTATCAAATACAAAGAGGTTTATACCTTGTTTTTCTTTTCTCCCCTCCTCCCTCTCCCTCTCCCTCTCTCGCCGCCCCCGCGGCCGCTGTCCGTGGTGCTGAAATCTTTTCAGTACCACGGACAGCGATCGGCAGCAGTATATCCTGCCTCTGAGTGGGGGTGAAAGGGGGGGAGTAAATCTGAGCCGCTGGCACTGAATTCAGTGCTGGTTTGCTTCAGCAGGTGCCTGTATGTGTGTGTACGTGCGTGTGAGTGCGTATGACTGCGCATTTATTTGTCTATGTAGTTATTTCTCACTATCTATTCTCAAGCCTAACCGACTAATGTGACATCATACTATATAGGCTACATGGGACCAAGGGGTTATCAGCTCCTCAAGAATATGAGTCTTTGACCATTAGGGAGGAGTTGTTGGGCTCGTAAGCACTAAGTCACGTCTATCACATGTTTATCTGTGAGTCAAATACACTCCTGGACAGGCATGTCTGAATGAATGCGCAATATGTACGTCACCTGCTGCATTCATTATTCCACTTAATGCCTCTTTCCCCCTTTTTTTTCATTTCTCATTTTTCATTTATGTATTTATTTATCTACTTATTTACTATTATTATTATTATTATTATTACCCTTATTATTATTACACCTATTATTATTATTTTTATTTAATTATTTATTTCTCTCTCTCACCGAAAGCCCACTCACTGCGTGTTTGCGCAGTATTAATGCAGGCACTCATTATTAAAGCCCATTAAAGCTAATTTAAAGCCCATGTACGGCACTTATAGTGCAATATGTAAACTTGCACTTATTATCTTATTTAAAGCTGATACATCAACTGTAAGTCCTTCGCTTGCGGCCAGGTTTGATGTCATAGCATCAGTTTGATTGATTAGGTTCAGTTAATAAGTTGAAATTATTTCTCTGCTGGACAGAGACCATTAAGTCGGGAGACACAGGGGTGACAACATGCACATCCCATACCAGATGGGATGGTTAGTTTATGTTTTGCAATGTTGTCAACTAATGTATGTTTTGTTGGATGTCTCCCTCTCTCTCTCTCTCTCTCTCTCTCTCTCTCTCTCTTTTTCTCCCTTTCTCTCTCTCTCTCTCTCTCTCTCTCTCTCTCTCTCTCTCTCTCTCTCTCTCTCTCTCTCTCTCTCTCTCTCCCCTCCATTCCCCCCCCCCCCTTTTTTGTTATCTGTTGTTGCCCTCTGTTTTTTTGTTTTATTCCCTGTGTACACAAGGCGGTCATTATCTGTACTTATTCACGGTGCTCACCTCACCTTTACCTTAATCTTTATCTATCTCTTAGACATGTTCTATGAGTAACTCAAATGTATTTCAAAGAGGATCAGTCGGGGCTCCCATTAGGATGGTGAGTTGGAACGTGCGTGGACTTGGAGGGCTAGTGAAACGAACTAGAGTGCTATCCCACCTTAAGAGCCTTAACACAGACATTGCTTTCCTGCAGGAGACCCACCTGCGTCTAAATGAGTCGAACAGAATGAGCAAACCATGGATCGGACAAATTTATCACTCTGCCTTTAACAGTAAATCTAGGGGCGCCTCAATTTTGGTCAACAAGCGAATTCAGTTCTCCCAGACTCAGACTATCTCCGACCCAGAGGGTCGATATGTTATAGTAAGAGGAAACCTATATCAGACCCCAGTTGTTTTGGTCAGTGTCTACGCCCCTAACTGGGACAACCCGAATTTTATGACATCCCTTTTCTCTAAAATTCCTCATCTGGACAATTACAAGCTCATCTTGGGGGGGGATCTGAACCTGGCGATTGACCCTAAGGCAGATCGCTCCCACCCTAGAACACTAACACCCTCAGCCATGTCAAAGACACTGTCATCCATTATGAGTCAGCTGGGATGTATAGACCCATGGCGCTCTCTCCACCCGACTGCAAAAGAATTCTCTTTTCTCTCTAAAGTCCACCACTGTTATTCTCGTATAGACTATTTCTTTATAGACAAAGCTCTCCTCCCTTCGGTTAGGTCCACTGAATACTCCGCCATTATTATATCGGACCACGCACCTCATATCTTAGACCTAAATATTTTGCCCAATACAAGAAGACAATGGAGATTCAATACAGGATTACTAGCCGACGACAAGTTTTGCGATCTTATCACAGACAAGATCAACATTTTTCTGGAGTTTAATAGAAATGACTCTACGTCATCCTCCTTGCTGTGGGAAGCTCTGAAAGCCTCAATGAGAGGAGAGATCATGTCATACAGTGCCTATATGTCCAGGAAGACTAAGCAGAGACAGCAAGAGCTAATCGACACGATCCTCAGCATAGACAGAGAATATGCCATATCCCCCAGCCCAGAGCTATACGCCAGCAGAGCGAAAGCACAAACAGAATTTGACCTACTCTCCACGAGCAAAGCAGAATATCTTCTCAAACAGTCTAGAGGTACTCATTACGAATATGGTGACAAAGCAAGCCGTCTATTGGCTCTCCAACTTAAGCGCCAGTCAGCCTCAAATGTTATCTCTCAAGTATATGACTCCGACCATTCTCTCACCTCCGACCCCTCTAAGATCAATTCAGTATTTGCGTCCTTCTACTCTAACATCTATAAATCCGAACCACCTGTTGATAACACCAGAATGGACGCCTTTCTAAATAGTCTAGTCTTCCCCATTATAGATCCGATTTGTAAGACCAGCCTGGAGAGTCCCATACGATTAGAAGAGATCATCTCTTGCCTCACATCAATGCAAAATAACAAAGCACCAGGACCAGATGGTTTCCCGATAGACTTCTACAAGAAGTTCCCCCATCTTTTCGCCCCCCTATTACTAGACATGTTTAATCACTCACTGGAGCAAGGTTCCCTCCCCCCACTACTGAACCAGGCCGCCATCTCACTCATACTTAAGAAAGACAAGAAACCAGAAGAGTGCGGCAGTTGGAGACCAATAAGCTTGATAAATTCAGACGTTAAGCTGCTCGCAAAAGTTCTGGCACTCCGCCTGGACCCCTGCCTCCCAGATATTATATCCGAAGACCAAACGGGCTTCGTCAGGGGAAGGCAGCTATCATCGAACATCAGTAGGCTTTTAAACATCATGCTCTCGCCTGACAACACGCAACCTGCTGAATTGGTTATTGCGCTCGACGCGGAAAAGGCCTTCGATCGCGTCGAGTGGGAGTACCTGTTCTCGGTTTTAGGGAAATTTGGTTTCGGGCCTAAATTTGTCTCCTGGATACAACTCTTATACTCTGCCCCCACGGCCTGCGTAATCACTAACTCTCAGAAGTCTGATTTTTTCCCCTTAACGAGAGGAACACGCCAAGGTTGCCCTCTCTCTCCCCTGCTCTTTGCGTTAGCAATCGAACCGTTATCAATTGCCCTCAAGTCCTCGCCGCTCTTTAACGGCATCTATAGAGCTGGACGAGAACATCGAGTATCTCTCTATGCCGACGATCTCTTGCTCTTTGTTTCGGACCCATGCAACTCTGCAGAAAACATTTTACAAATTCTAACTTCCTTTGGCTCCTTCTCAGGTTATAAACTAAATATTAGCAAAAGTGAGTGTTCCCCCATAAATGAGGCAGCCAAGCTCATTACCCAAAGCGCCATACCATTCCGCCTGTCACCGCACGGCTTCCGCTACTTGGGTATCAATGTAGCTCACTCCCCCTCCCTACTAATCGAGTACAACATCACAAAATTAGTCACGGAAATAAAGTCCGATCTGATTCGGTGGGCCTCTCTCCCCATTTCCCTAGCAGGCAGAATCAACTCTGTCAAAATGAACATCTTACCAAGGCTCTTGTTTCTTTTTCAATCCCTCCCGGTTTTCTTACCCAAATCATTTTTCCATACACTAGATAAAACAATCTCAACATTTATCTGGGCGGGCAAGAGCCCAAGAGCACGTAGAGCCCTTCTCCAAAAGAGCAAAAGCGAGGGTGGTCTAGCGTTGCCAAATTTCCAACATTATTATTGGGCAGCTAACCTCCAGAGAATCCAGAACTGGCACAATTCCCCCAACCTCAACTGGTGCATAATGGAGAGCCATTCCGCATGCCCATCTTCGTTGATGGCGCTCGTCTGTGCCCCCCTCACCTCTCGTTGCCCTGACTACATAAAAAACCCAGTCGTACTCGCTACTCTCAAAATCTGGAACCAGTTCAGAAAACACTTCGGGCTCCAGTCCGCCTCGCCTTACAGCCCGATTTCCAACAACCATCTGTTCAAACCCTCCAGCTCAGACTCAGCCTTCAATCTTTGGAGAGAGAGAGGTCTGACCCATTTCCTAGACCTCTACTCAGAGGGCTCATTTGCCTCATTTGAAGCTCTCCGCACCAAGTTCAATTTACCTCACTCCCACCTGTTCCGCTACCTCCAGGTTCGCGACTACGCCCGTACCCATTTTACACCCTTTCCCCAGTCCCCTACAAACTCCGCGATTAGTAAAATACTTTCTCTCACAAAAGTACAAGGCGGGATTTCGTCACTATACGATATTATATCTTCTCTGAAAGTGCTATCGCTCGCGGGGGTCAGAGGTAAATGGGAAACGGAGCTTGAGTCTGATCTGACAGATGCACAGTGGGAAGAGGCAGTCTTCAGGGTCAATAACACTTCATCATGTGCTCGCTTAAGCCTAATCCAGTTTAAAACTTTGCATAGGGTCCATTTCACAAAAGCCAAACTCAGTAACCTTTTCCCAGGAACGAGCGACGCCTGCGACAGGTGCGGCCTGTCACCTGCCAATCATACCCACATGTTCTTCTCCTGTCCCAGGCTGGCCGATTACTGGTCCAACTTCTTTGTCACGCTAGGCAACGTGCTAAATATCAACCTTGATCCATGCCCCCTGATAGCCATCTTTGGGGTGCCCCACTCACTCGCTGGTATCTCCAGGAAGGAACTTGATGTTCTAGCCTTTGCCTCTCTCATTGCCCGTAGGCGTATCCTCCTGCATTGGAAAGGCCCAAACCCACCATCCACCACTTCCTGGCTCAAGGACCTAATGTCATTTCTAGCATCAGAAAAGGTTAAATACTCCCTACGAGGCTCAACTTCCACTTTTTATGATAGATGGCAACCACTGATTACATTCTTTAACACCCTCTCGTCCCTTGACCCAGACTGATCCCATAGAAAATAAATACTCCTCACTGAGGTGAGCACCTCTGACATTTAAGCAACCCCGCCTTAAAGTATCCTGGTTATAATCATGTGAGTGTGTGGGTGTGCGTACGTGCTTATGCATGCGCACACACATACTTACTCATGTTTGGTTTGTATAAAACTCTGTCCTGTTTTGTTTTGTTTTGTTTACTTTTGTTTTTTGTTTTTGTTTTGTTTAGTTCCTCGTTGCCCCTTGTCATTTCCCAGTCTTGTCAATGTCCTGTCATGTCCCATAAAAGTTAAAAAGAAACACGGTGATATGTTGATACCGTTACCTATTTCTTATTTCCCTGTACCACCTGTTTCACCAATAAAAGATATATAAAAAAAAAAAAAAGTAAATGATTAATTTTAACATGGAAATTGCTAATAGATGCATTTAATTCTTCAATTTGAATGTTTTGGGCTTGGATAAATTACATTCTGTATCACTCCCCGTTTTGAATGCAAGTTGTTTCAAAACACTAAGTTGACCAAAGGTGTTTTTTTGTTGATTTGCTAAACTCTGAATTCATGTCTGGAATTGGAATGGCTGAAATCAATAATATATCAGTATTTCGATATTGACCCGCGGGCTGCATTACAGTAAGTGAAGGTGCCGCCAGTTGCCCATGTATGTTTTAAAGTTTTAAAGTTAAGTATCCACTGTACTCTAGTCTAAACCCCCTTGTGGTGTTAATCTTATGGGGACGGTTGTGAAATGGTTTCCCTGATGTTCAGAGTATAGTCATTTGGTTTAATTAGCTGCCGTTCCCATTATCTCTCTGTGCTCCCTGAGAGGGAAAATAGCCTTGGATTGCATGTAGGGATAGAAATCCAATACGCCTGATGGAGTTTAAAGAAATATGCTATATTTGTATAGGCTGTTGATGTTGTTTTCACTTTTCTACTTCCCCATAGTTGACTAATCTCATTCTCACCTCAGATTTTGATTACAGCATTCACAAAAGTTACTTGACTTTTTTGCCTTTGCCTATTTTCAAAACTGCAGTGGACATATCTATAGCAGGTGGTATGGCTTGGCTACAACGCTGATATAATTTACACTTAAGGTCCCTTCACACGCGACCTTGATCGACAAAATGGAATTTTAAGTCGGTGTATAGACGTGACATCAAGAAAGATTTTGATGGGACACTTTGATTTGAGTGACAGTCAGTATATACGTGGGGGGCAAATATCTCTTCATGCGTAATGTTGCGACTGGTGCGAATGCCACAGAGCGACCGGTTTCCTGCGATTCAAACCACTTTTATCGTGTCCATGCGAATGTACATGTAGATTCTAATATCTATCTATTGAGCTCGGAATGGTCGCCATCAGGTATTCCTAAACGTAACCTCAGTAAAACTAGGCCTAAACCTAACCTTATTCCTAAACGTAACCTCAGTAAAACTATGCCAAAACCTAACCATATTCCTAAACTTAACCTCATAAAACTATGCCTAACCCTAAACGTATTCTTAACCTTAACCTCAGTAAAACAAATACAAGAACCGCTGGGGGCGAGCAGTCCGAAACAAAGGATGGATAAGTGGGTTTTGGGGGCGAGCGTCCCGGTTACCATTGAGATTAGGCATAAGTAGTAAATAGAAGACTGAAATAAAAGAACAAATGAAAAGCTGATTTGTACATTGACTAAAGCAATTTGGTTTCCAACATTTGGCATCCTGTCTCTGTATTGAGACTAAATAACGTGTGACTCATTAATGTGTGTGCAGACTTTGGCCTCCGTATGCTAACCGAGGTTAAATGAGGAAGATTGAGAAGTTGCTCAGCCTACTTCTGTTTCCGAGAAGCCAAAACCTCCACAGTAAAATCCTCAGTGTTAATGGTGCCAATTTGTAACTCGGAGATAGAACACTCATTAATTAACTCACTAATGTGCAAGTGTGGAGGCGTGTACCAATGTAATGGGGTCCATTTTGGTTACGTTGGTACACTCTACACCGAGCATTTTACTGTGTATGAAGTGAACAAATTAACCTGGATCCGTAATTTAAAATGAAAGAAAGAAGCTGAGGCTCTGTGTTCATCAGTGATCCAGAAATAAGTGTTCTTCTGAGACTAGTTGGAATCTTAATGAGGTTTACATAGAGCTGACCTACATCGTAGGAGTCTTAATACGTTTCCTTTCAAAATGATAACGCACATAATTGAAGTGATGAAGCATATAGTTGGAAAAACAATGATAAAACATATTTCAAAAGTCAGAAACCTAATGGATTCTTTGATTTGCAATTTATTATTGTTTATGGGGTATGGGAGGTGGAGCGGGCGTTTGCTGCCTTTCAGCTTAATCATGTGCTGTAGAGAGTATATTAAGGCTGCCAGGAACATTTAATCAAATTAATTGATTTAATCGATTATAAAGAATTATTAATTTGAATAAAATCATTTATTTTGAATTAGACCATGTTCGATTGAATGTGACACAGAAATAAGACATCCTTTTGTTGTTTGTACATGTCTTTTACCACACGAACCCTCGCGTCCCTATTCTGGCCATGCTGTAGTGGTGAAAATAGCCGATCGACGAGCTCACTTCGTAATGAGGTATTTTCGCAGAAGAGTTGTGACGTAGAGGGGGAAAACGCAGGGGTCCATCCATGTATAGACCCCATGGAGGAAACCGGTCAATTCATTATATAATGGTTTAACTGGTTAAATGGCATAAATGGACCGTAAAATTCAATAGGGCTGATAATGCGATTATAGAAAACAGTTTTTGTGTTCTGTATATATATATTTTATTAAAAAAGTGTTGCGGCTCAATTTGATAAAATTAAAACCGGGAAAGCGTCCGTATCATTCTAGATTTTAGCTATGTATATATAGCATATTGGTTCTTTGTACTTTGGCTATTCGAAAATAGCACATATACAAGCTCATTTTGTAGATCTGTTATTTTTTTTTAATCTTGAAATGTTTTGCAAATACAATATACATCTTTTTAAAGTGAAGGTTTTTTTAAACTCAAATCTTTGCTTCTGGAGGTACCTGTTACAAAATACTTTTGAGATGGGGGGGGGGGGGGTCTGCGGCCAAATACATGTAATTTTGGGGGTCCTTGACATGAAAAAGTTTGAGCACCACTGATGTAGCAACATACGTTTTTCAAAAAACAGGATTTAGAAGATTTTTTTTTGAATCGGCCTCAGGTCTTAATGGGTTAATCGGTAAGAAAACAGTCAATAGTTGCAGTTATATGAAATATACTGTATATTATAATATGCTGCTATACGTGCTCTTGTAAATTGCTGCAGTACAATCAGCAGCCTGTATCCATGTGTCACCGGGAGGTATTAAAATGTAGTCTACATTGTTTCTCCCCGAGCTGTTAGATTGACAGCTTTTAATTAGCTGATGTTCCCATTATCTCACCCCGAAACTCTAGGGAGAAGAAAAATAGACAGGAGTCTGTCCTGGTGGGCTAGCAGAAACCTGATGGGGGTCTGCTCTACTGCTAAATCTGCTCTGTGTGTGTTTGTGTTTTTTGCCTGCCTTAGGTGTTCTAAGAACTGTGCACCTGTTGGAAGTTATTTTGGTGCTACATCCAGATTCACATGCCCTGGTGCCAAGTTAACCCATTAAAACCCGGAAGGCATCTGTGTCATTTTAGATTTCTTTGGCTATTAAAAAATGGCAGATATACAAGAAAAATCGTGAGAATTTGTGCACATCTTTGGATATATGTATTTTTAAAGCAAACATTTGTAAAATATTTTGTTCCAGGGACCTCCAGAAGCAAAGATTTGAGTTAGAAATGTTGTTTCAAAAACATATATGTATTCAAAGATTTGCACAAATCAAGATTTTTGAAAAGCCAAAGTATAAAATATGGATAAAGTGGTTACACAGATGCGTTCCCGGTTAGAATGGGTTAACCCAGTTAGTGACGTGTGCGTGGATGCGCGTTCTTTGACCTGTATTCCTCCCCTATATTGACCCCTATATTGACCCATTTCAGAACGACAGGTTTATTAGCTACGCTTCAGAACTGTGATTCTCAACCTTTTTCATTTCAATTAGCTCACGGATCCCCTATTGACATGATTTTTAATCACTGGGTGGGGACCCCAATCTACTCTGTAAAATCCTCACTTTCGATTTAACTCCTTCCTTTTCTTTTACCCCACTATTCCCCCCTCTTTCCTCCCTTGTCCCCATCCAGACGTTCCTATTGGCTGAAGAGTACCATCGCGAATCAATGCTGGTCCAATGGGAACAGGTGAAGCAGAGAGTGTTACACACGCTGCTGGGAGCAGGAGAGGATGCACTGGACTTCAGTCAGGAAGCTGAGGTAACACGCACGCGCACACACACACACACACACACACACACACACACACACACACACACACACACACACACACACACACACACACACACACACACACACACACACACACACACACACACTCACACTCACACTCATTCACACAGTGGTGTAAAGAAACTAAATACATTTACTCAAGTACTGTACTGGGACATTATGCATAATGAGTACTTTTACTTTTGTACTTAGGTATATTTTGATACCAATACTTTAATTTTTGATTGCCACACTTTTACTGTATCAGAGTGTTTCTACATTGCAGTATTGATACTTTTACTTAAAAAATGTGTACTTTTTCCACCACCACACACACACACACACACACACACACACACACACACACACACACACACACACACACACACACACACACACACACGCCAGGTTTGAGACTAAACCAAAAACAGATGCAGTGCCTTCCGCACTCGTCATTACCGTATTCCAACAGTTGCGCATGGTAAATCGTTATGACACACACCACCAGCCCCTCCTGTTTAAAATTCAGCATTTTAAACAGTAACGGCAGCTTTTCCGATACTGGTATCGGTATCGGAACCTCTAATTGTAATGTGTGTTTTGTATTTCTGTTAGATCTTGCGTGATCTGTTTTATATGGCTCTCTTGTAAGGAGCACAATTAGGGGTTTGCAGAATGTAGGGCCTCCACGCCCCCTTCCATCCTTTGACATGACTTCCCATCAAAAATGAATACGTTTCCTAAAAGAAAATGGCAAGCATGTTGCCTTTTAATAATGGAACAGTCAGTAGAGCCATCTGTTTTTGGCCTCTCACTCAGTTTGGTGTAACCTTTAAATGTCTTATGATTTTTTATGTTGTTTATTTACTACAACTAACTACAAGTGTTAAAAATGAAGATTTCTCAATTTAATGCAGCCGGTCAAATTAAAACTGTAAAAAACACCTGTATTAGACTCCTGAAGTGGCACCCTCTAAAAAGCTAAGAATCACACACCACATTAACTGTTCTCTTTTGGCTGGCTGCAGGTTACGATTATGCGATTCAAATTTTGTATTCTACATAATAAACTGTGTTTTTGTGAATATGTGTGATTATGTACTTCTCTATACTGTAAGTCCAATACTTAATGGGACTTAAATCTAGAGTTAAATATAACAATATAAAATAAAACGACAATCCAAAGGTACGAACACCACGAACAGCCAGAAAATTTTGAAAATAAAAGGCAACCGTATTTAACAACATCAAGGAAAGTGTAGTCAGGAATTGGCTTCGCTAACCCAATAGAACCAGTGGAGCCACTAGTAAAAGTATTTGCTCGTATTCCTCCATTGAGCATATTGCTGAACTAACATTGACATTAAAAAGCCTTCACCTTGAATAGTGAATGGATTCGTCCCAGTTCTTTAGTTGAATTATTAAGAAGCTGTGCCAATGGGTGTGCTTCTGTTACTTGTCCTATGCCAGAAATGGTTTGTTTAATCAGAACTTTCAGGCCTCAACTCAATTTTAGTAAAATTCTGGAAGTATACTCCCTTGATAATGCCTTTTTTCTGGCATAGAAGATTTAAGATGTCATTTAACTCAATAAGAAAGAATGCACTTGATCAGTGAATCAATTTCACTCTATTTTGAATTGATTGCATTTTAAGTAAATAGACTATAGCCGTGGTCCTGTATGTCACCAAAAACAAGTCTGTTAAGCTAAGTTGGTTAGTAGTGGTTTACAATATCTCTTGTACTATATACTGTAGCTATAGTAGATTTTGATGGTGCAATTGTAGTATGAATATGAAAATAAATAATCATGGTTTCACGATGATCACGCATACATTTATTCCACTGTTTATAACACTGGATGTATTAAAAAAAAACGTTCTTTTTTCAATTTATTATTTCTTTGTTTACAGTTGCTGCCTTTCAAAACACAAATAATACACTACAGTAGCCAAATAATATATACAAAATAATAAATACAAATAAACAAAATAGTCATTTCAGTTCATTTCTTTTGGACCAGAGTAGAGATTTCATTTGTACACATTTATATGGTGAATTAATTGTGACGTTTTAAATCACGGTTAATTATAAAACCGGTTAATAGTGACTTACTTCCCTAGGAGAATCCAGAATATCTGTAACTTCATCAGAAACAACAACAAGATGGGGTCTAAAAACTGTGTGGTTTCCATGTGGATCTCGGACGTCATGTTGATGACACGAAATTGACACTGTGTTGTCAGATTTACTTCCAAATATGGAGTTATTTGCTTGTACAAGAAATCTGGCACTGATCTGACCAATGTGCTGCAAGATTAGCCCTGGACACACACACACACACACACACACACACACACACACACACACACACACACACACACACACACACACACACACACACACACACACACATATCGTGTTCTATTGTGTATGGCATTGGTTCTCAAAGTGGGGTCCGGGGACCCCCAGGGGTACTTGAGGGGGTTCCAGGGGGTCCCCAGCTAAATGATGGATAGGAACCAAATGGACCCTTATGGGTCTGTAACTCTTGAGTGTGTACAAATGGAACCAAATGGACCCTAACGGGTCCATTTGGTTCCATTTGTACACTCTCAGAGTTAAATTAACATTGATTTTACAATATGAATTGGGGTCCCAGAGATATATATGTCATTAAATGGGGGTCCGTAGGCTAATGCATGTCAAACCGGGGGTCCTTGAAATTAAAATGGTTGAGAATCAATGCTAGAGCCGTAAAATATCTTCTCTTATGGGGGGTCCCTGGCTTATCTTTTCAAATGGGGGTCCGTGGGCTAAACCAGTAATGTGTGGTACTGTATGTGTGCTTGTTTCCAGCCCAGCTTTGTGAGCGAGGTGGCAGTTCCAGGAAGGAGCTCCTTGGACAGTGTGGAGGTGGCTTACGGCCGACAGGTCTGTATTTTAACCACAGTAACGCCTGGCATTCCTACTTTGGTCATGATGTCATTGATAGGCAGACATAGAAATTAAAAAGTCAAACATTTAAAAAAGGTACGGAAATAGCTGATCTTAGGGCTGTCACGATTACAAATTTAAGTTGACGATTAATTGTCACTCAAATAATTGCGATTAACGATTTAATTGTGTGTTTGGCATTGAACATGGGAACATATGAATACAAAATCAATTTCTGTTTGCCTTTTAGGTTTCGTAATAAAAAATTGCACAGGCCAGATATGACAAATAACTTAAATATACAAAGAAATTATTGACATATTTAATAAGCTTACAACGCATCACAAAGTGACGAGTTGTAAGCTTGTAGATCTGCTATTTCTACTTTTTTTTAATATTTGAAAATGTTTGAAAATCTTTCAACATGGAAACGATTATGAGCATTATGCAAAATAATTGTGATTATCTCAAATAATTGCGATTAGACGATTTATGTAATAATTGTGACAGGCCTAGCTGTCAACAAGCTCACAACAATGCAAAGCGACCGCAAATTCTGCAGAGGGGCGCGGGCGAGTGACAGGATAGTGCGACGACCGCAAAGACCGTCCCCGGTTTGATTCCGGCTGTTGCACCCCCTCTCAATCCCTCCTCCCATACATTTTTTTCAAGATAAAAAAAAAAATAGCAGATCTACAAGCTTGTAGCGCGGCACTCGGTGCCGTGCTATGAGCTTGTAGATCTGCTATTTTTGAATAGCCAAAGAAATTTAAAAATGACACCGATGCTTTCCCGGTCTTAATGGATTAATATTGGAATTGACAAATCTTTTTTTTCCGTTCTTTTCTCTCATGCATTTAATGCATCGACGGTGCTGACAATGGATGGAGAACAACTGTAAATTGTAACAATTATAAGGTCCTTGCCCAGTCAGTCTGTGGTGTTTGTATTGTGCAGCCCTCTGGTCCATTCAGTGAAAATGAGGTCAGACTAACAGGGGGCAGTGACAGATCAAACACTCTGATTAACAGAGAGAGAGAGAGGGGCACTCTGGGTAATTTCCCCTGTGGGGGCATTCAGTCTCTGTCTCTCTTGGTCTGTGTTTAAAAATCTATATTTATACCACGCTCTCTGTACCATTCCCTCACCAGTGTGTGTACTGTATGTCTGTCTCCCTCATCCCTCTGCCACCCTTCCGTCCCCTCTTCGTTCCTCGTGTGTCTGTCCCATTCTCTCTCTTTGTCTACCGTTCGCTGATCTGCTGTGTACGTGTTAACGGTATCATCCGTTGGTCTGGCCGTTTGACCATCATGTGCCGTCACATTGCTTGCGGGGTCATTTTCCTGGTCTTTGTCATCTTCTTCGATGACATTCTGAATATTCTGCTTCTTTTTGCCCTGTTTTTCATCATCTACCGTTTTACAGTGAGGTCGTAGCGTTGCTATGGAGAAACGCAGCTGCAGGCCGACATTTTTTTTTTCTAATTTTTTATTCACGATATTATGATTTGATGGCTGGTTAGTTTGCTCAAATATAATTCAGTTTTGATTACATTTGTAATAACTTTTATTGGTTTAGCGCAAATAAATATATGTTTTTTGCTCCTTTTTTTTGCCCTCCTCCCGTCCCCTCCTCTGCCCTCCATCTTGTGACCTGGGCAGATCTACGTCTTCAATGAGAAGATTGTGAATGGCCATGTCCAGCCTAACTTAGGAGACCTGTGTTCATCTGTAGCTGAAAGTCTGGATGACAAGGTAAGCATATATCATCATACAGTATATGTACCTTATATATAACATGTTATAACGTAGGTTATATGCAGTAGATCAGTGGTTCTCAACCTTTTCAGGCCGTGACCCCCCAAAAAAAACATATTTGAACTGGGGACCCCCCAAAATAGTCATATTTGAAGTGAACTGGGGAACCCCCCACCCTGACAGGCACTTCGAATTGTAGTAGTTGAGTCATTGCATTTAGTTTGACTCGGTTCCGCAGATAAATATAGTGAAAATAGCAGATCTACAAGCTCACATTCTAGATCGACTATTTTCACAATTTTTGCCTCTTTCTTATATTATTTGACAATTTGGCCAATGTTTGACCAGTTTTTATTGTATAGTTTGTTGATTACTTTTGATGCAGTATTGGTCTTTTTCTTTTTTTAGGTATTGAAAAGATCTTAAAAGTCCTTAATTTGTAACTTCACTGTCATCTGGGGACCCCCCTGGGGGTCCCGACCCACAGGTTGAGAACCACTGATTTTAGCATTCGGCAGGTGCTGAGAATTCAGTGCCATGCGTTTCTGTGACAACCCTATTGTCTCCTGCAAGAATGTATCAGAGATGTGGCTGATGGTTTCTGTGACAACCCCTATTGTCTCCTGCAGAATGTATCGGAGATGTGGCTGATGGTGAAACAGATGACAGACGTGCTGCTGGTCCCCGCCAAAGACACGCTGAAAAGTCGCACGGCTGTTGACATGCAAATGAACTTCGTACGCCAGGCACTCAGCTTCCTAGAGAACAGGTAAGTGTGTGTGTGCGTGTGTGTCTGGTGTATACCGGGCATCCTCCTTTTTTCCCTTTACACTACTTATCTTTGTTTTTTTCCTTTAAAAGGAATAGTTCACCCAAAAAATGACTTATTTTCTAACCACTGCCACGGTCCGCCGGTAATCAAATTATTGGCTTAGAAGTGCGACAAAAAACAAACAATCTCCATGAATTCAATGCTTCATGGGGTGTGTAATTGATAGAAAATAAGTATTTTTTTGGGTGAACTACACCTTTTTAAGTATGATTCAAACTAGTTTAGTACTGTGCCTAGCACCTTTTTGATTGCTGTTTGTGATCAATAATACGTCTCCTTTCTCCTCAGTTATAAGAACTACACCTTGGTGACAGTGTTTGGGAACCTCCACCAGGCCCAACTAGGAGGGGTGCCCGGCACGTACCAACTTGTCCGCAGCTTCCTCAACATTAAACTACCAGGACCCCTCCCAGGCATGCAGGTAACTCGTACACGCACACATACACGTAGCTCGTACATTCATATACAGTAGATAGTTTTCTAGAATGTATTGGAAATAATCCCGTAAACCTGCAATCCGTAACTCTTATGTCCTACCCTTGTTTTGAACCCGACTCCCTTGCATGAGACCACATTTTTACCGCTCATTCATAGCAGATCTACAAGCTCGTAGCCCGGTACAAAGTGATGTGCTACGAGCTTGTATATCTGATATTTTTGAATAGCCAACCAATGAGCTATTTATATACATAAATAAATCTAAAGCCCTAAAAACTCATCTTTCTGGAGGCCTAAAGAGGAGCTAGTACCAGTTTCCCTGTAGACAGACGACCCCCCCCCCTCCCCTTTTTTGTACATATTTTTTATTTCCTCATGCTTTTTTTTTTTGTATATAATTTTTATTTTCTCATGCTTTTCCCCCCCCCTTTTTTTGTATATATTTTTTATTTTCTCATGCTTTTTTTTGTACATAGTGGTATTTTTTTTCCTCTGTATTTTTATGTTGATTTTTGAACTGTTCGGTTGCTACTATATATGTCTATGAAATTAATGCAAGGACCCCAACGGAAACAAGTCCGCAAGGACTTTTTTGGCCGGACCTTTTAGACAAAAGCATTATAAATGTAACTGTGTTGTTTTACATTCTTTTGCCTAATAAAAATTTCAATCAATTAATAAAATGACACAGATGCTTTCCCGGTTTTAATGGGTTTTAATGTGCTTTGCTAACAGGATGGCGATGTAGAGGGTCATCCAGTGTGGGCTGTGATCTACTTCTGTCTGCGCTGTGGAGACCTGAATGCAGCCATGCAGGTGGTGAACAGAGCTCAGCATCAGCTGGGAGACTTCAAGACCTGGTTCCAGGAGTACATGAACAGCCCCGACAGACGGTGAGAAAGCCTCACATCTTATCCTGTTTTCTGCTTTCACTGCATTTATCAAGGATTTTCAAGACCAGCCCGCTCAAATCGGGGCGGTCTATTCTTTATTCATTCATTTAGCTTTCACTCACTTAACATCCCTTGCTTTGTATAGCCTCGCCCCAGGGTCAGAGAACAAGCTTCGACTGCACTACCGCAGAGTTCTGAGGAACAGCGCCGACCCCTACAAGAGAGCCGTCTACTGTCTCATAGGGAAATGTGACATCAGCGACAACCACGGAGAGGTGGCGGACAAGACTGAAGACTACCTGTGGCTCAAGGTAACTACAGTTGGTCGGTTATGGCGTCGTCGTTGTTTTAATATGAAGGATAATGTATGCTACTGACATGCTGTTGTTGTTCTTTAGTTGAACCAGGTGTGTTTTGATGACGATGGCAGCAGTTCTCAGGACAGACTGACTCTGCCACAGCTCCAGAAACAACTGTTGGAGGATTACGGTATGGAATTGACACTAAGTGTGCTTCTGTTGAGGTCTGTTTTTGTTCTGTGTCGGGTCACAATCGTTCCAAAAAAGGTTTGGAACCAGCTACCCTAGAGCCCCTGCATAATCGGGTAGGAAACCCTGAGTGTGACACAACAGCAATATGGGCGCTGTGTCAGTATGGACAATGGCGTTATTTTGGTGTCTCTACACGTCTCTACACGGTAGCACTTAAAATATCGAATAAGACTACTAAATGTACTTCAGATGACGTAATAGCTTTCCCGCAGTAGACACAAATGGCCTCGGCTGAACTCTGTCATAAAGTAGTTCACACGGATCCTTATGAACTCTTTTCTAAATTCAAAAACAAAAAGTCAGAATGGGAGGATTTTATGAGGAAAGATTATCAAGAGCACCTTGTAGAGAGAGAGAGATTGTGTTTTTGTGTATTTTGTATTTTTTAAGTTTTCCACACGTAGTATATTGGCTTGCAACATTGCAGTGTGACATAGCTCTGTTTAAATATGCCTTTATTCTAGTAGGCCTATAGTTGTGCTCACTGTACATTTCTTGAAATGAGAGAAAGAGAGAGGGCGAGAAGCTTTAGGATGTCACTGCACAGAAAAAAAAAAAAAAAGCTGGAGGGTATGAACACAACGGGTAGGAAGATACAGGCCTTGGACTATGGATGTTGTGTAAACGAAACCTCTGGGGCGCTGGTAGCTGACTCACATCGCCCCCATAACATCAGCACCTCCCTGCCTGGTTCGACTCCAGACGGTCCTCTATACCCTTCAGCTTCCCGTCTCTCTCCTGTGTAAATGCAGTAGAAAAACGCACTGCTTAAATAATACTCTTAAAACCTTGACTTGAAACCTTGACTTGAGAAGCATGTTTTAAACATTAAAAAATAAGACTCTCACAGTCATTTTCTGTCACACACACACACACACACTTGACTGGAAGCGTTACCTCCCACAGAGTTGGAGAGTGCTGTGTTCTCTCTTGAGTGCTGTGTTCTCTCTGCGGGTGTGTCCTGCTCTGTGCAGATAAGACCTCACTCTTTTCCTTCAATTTCCCTCACTCTCTTTCTTTCTCTCAATCTCTTCTCTCTTTCTCTCGATCTCTTCTCCTCTCTTTCCCTCAATCTCTGCTCTTTCTCTCAATCTATTCTCCTCTCTTAGTCTCAATCTCTTCTCCTCTCCTTCTCGCAATCTCTGCTCGATATCTTTTCTATCTATCCCTTCTTTCTGTCTCCTTCGATCAATTCAATTCAAAGGAGCTTTATTGGCGTGAGAAAACATAGGTTTACATTTCCAAAGCAAATGTGGAACAAAACAAACAAAACAATGTATGTACAATTAAATATTACCACTCTTCCTCTATTGTCTCCCTCTCTGCCCATCTAAAACTCTCCTCCCAGCAGGAGATAAATGTAAAGCAGATCTCTCTTGTTGTCCTTTTCCTCACAGCAGGATGTGAGGCCCAAAGCCTCTCTCCATTTTCCTCTGTCTCACTCACACACACACACACACACACAGCTTCTGTTCGCTCTCTCGCTCTCGGTCTCTCTCTCTCAGCACCATTATTTTACTTTATCAATTCAAAGGAGCTTTATTGGCATGAGAAAACAGACGTTTACATTGCTAAAGCAAAAGTGGAACAAAACAATGTACAATTAAATATAAATGGGAATAAGTAAGTGTAAAAAAAGCTGTGTTACATTGCAACTTAGAGGAAATCTTACGAAACTATAAAAATGTATGTATGTCTGCAGCTACTATGCCACGCCCCCCCGTGGTGACGGCACGTTGCCAAGCACTATAGGAAAGTTAGCTTGGTATAAACTTTTGAAAGTTGACGGCAGTATTTCAATGTTTTGCATTGTCGTGAAAGGTATAAAACGTTGGCGATAAATAGCAGCAATTTGTTCAATTGTAATTAAAGGTATTGCTCTGTTCATGTGTACAGTATTTCCATGTACCGAGGTCATTTAGTGTGAACAGTGCGGGGATTTGTAGTCCGTAAGGTGGTTGTGTTCCATTCTGCCTCTCACACACACAGGTTCTCTCTCTCTCGCTCTCTCTCTCTCTCTCTCCGTATACCCTCCCACACAGCACCATCATTTTACTTTATTACTCTCTCCCTCTTTCCTCTTCTTTCTCCTCACCTCTTCATTTATTCTCTCTTGCTCGCTCTTTCATATTTTTGTTCCCCCCCCCCCCCCCACCACCACCACCACCACCAGGCCCACTCTTATCTCTCCTCCTTTGTCTTTCCCTCTCTTCATCTCTTTCTCTCTCTCTCTTTTCAACTAAAGAGCTGCTACTGTGAGATAAGGCAGTAAAATGGCTGACATGGTCGAGCATGCGTTCTGGTTTGACTCCAACAGCAAGTTTCAGCCAGCGAGAGGATTAAGAATTTTAATTAAAAAGTCAACTTGATGACTAAGGAATTCCAGCTGAACAAAACATTTCTACCGCCGCCCCCTGAAATTCTTACTTTCACGACTTTAGTTTGACAATAGAAATTGTTTTTGTTTTTTTACAAAGGTGTGATTAGAGGAAGAAATTATTAAATAGATTAAAGTATTGGCATAATTACCATTGTCAGCAGAGTAAAATATTATTTTAGTCTGCTGACTATAATATTTGTTAATTTCAACACATTGATTGTAAGAGACTTGATTGATTGTTTGAATACTTTTGAAAAAAATGTCATCATGGAAATTAGTATGACTATTATATTACCCATGGTATCTTCTCTTTGGTTCAACAGGGGAGTCTCATTTCTCCGCCGCCCAGCAGCCCTTCCTGTACTTCCAGGTGCTCTTCCTGACGGCTCAGTTCGAGGCGGCCGTCGCCTTCCTGTTCCGGGCGGAGAGGCTGCGGAGTCACGCCGTGCACGTGGCCTTGGTCCTGTACGAGCTCCGCCTGCTGCTCAAATCGTCCGGCCAGAGCGCTCAGCTTCGTAAGTGTTGTTCACCACCATCTAGAGCAGTGGTTCTCAACCTTTTCAGGCCGCGACCCCCCCAAAATAACCATATTTGAACTGGGGACCCCCCATTTTGTTTGACTTGAATATTGTGAAAATAGCAGATCTACAAGCTCACAACGCCTCGGGTTGAGAGTCGTTGTGAGCTTGTAGATCGGCTATTTTCACAATTTTTGCCTCTTATATTATTTGACAATAATATAAGAAACGGGACGCGCGGGGGGGGGCGCGCGGGGGGGGGTGGGGGGGGGGGGCGTGCGACAGGACGCGCAATAACCCCACGTTTGCAACTACTTTCGCCTGCGCACTTCACTTCAGATTTTGGTTGGTTGTCAGAATATTGAGAAGCCTTTGTTATAAGTCAGTATTATTTTACAAAAAAAGACTAAGAAGGTTCTGGTTGGTTTTCTGCAATTGTTGATGTTGGCAAATATAGCCTTCCAGTTGACAGTGACACATCTCTTCCATTGTTTTTATTATCAATAAAAGATAATCAAAGTAAATTAATCACGATGCATCGCTAATTGCAATAATCGGAATATAATCAAATTGGAGCCCTCTCAGGTACCGAGCGATTTCCGCCCCTAGTATCGGTACATCTCTAGTTGTTCACCATCATCGATGTCATTGACCAGCGAAACAGGAAGGGGAGATACAGAGCCGTTATTGATGGAAAACATTTTCCTCCTTGTCTCTACAGTGAGTCAGGAGGCTGGCGATCCGCCTATGGTGCGTCGCCTCAACTTCATCCGCTTGCTGATGCTATATACTCGCAAGTTTGAGTCCACAGATCCACGCGAAGCCCTGCAGTACTTCTACTTCCTACGGTAAATTAAACCCCACAACACACACATGTAACATACTGTACAATGTAGATGGAGAAAAAGAAAATGGGAAAACTCATATATTGCACGTTCACGTCCACTAGTAAGCTCTTAAAACAATGTCTCTAATATGTGTGTCTTTCTGTCTTCAGCAATGAGAAGGACAGTCAGGGAGAGAACATGTTCATGCGCTGTGTCAGTGAGCTTGTCATCGAGAGTCGAGAGGTAAGATACCCATCGTCGAAGACCGACTTCGCCTCTTTTGAACCAGAATCCCTTTGGTTCTATTGTGAGGAGGACATGTCGAAAAAAAACACTTCACAGTGCATTTTGTGAGAGCTCGCTCTGAAGGACCTGAAAAACTGCTAGCCTATTTAAAATGTGTCATCCGGCAGAGAGCAGACAGGTTTGTCCTCGGCTGACAGAGTTTTCCACAGCCTTTGAGGGTGAGCTCTCCTTACATAGAACAGAACACACTGGAAACCGTTATGTCAGGTTTCCACATGCCCTCCTCACAGTAATAGAACCAATAGTGTTCAAATAAAAAAAAACTTTAACGTCTAGTTCCATCCAGGTACCTTCAGGGTAGACCATTTGGTCATCTCAGCCTTTTGGGGGCTGCAACTACTCATTATCCTCTTAGTGATTATTGTATTGATTACTTTTTCGATTAAGTGATTTACCATTTTAATATAATTTTTAATATAACAACTAATCAACGCAAAATACTGGTACAATGGAGTCAAAAAAAAAAGTTAAAATGGCTATCTACAAGCTCACAATGTGTCGCACTGCATTGTGGAGCTTGTGTAGATCTGCAATTTTGCTTCTCTTTCTTTCCCCGATTATTTTATTTTTACAATCAAATAAATCCATTAATTGTTGCACCCCTAAAGTATTTATTGACAGTATCTCCATATACCTGTTGGCAATACTGAATAATGTAGTGTTTCAGACATCATAATGAACACACAAAATGAATGTTAATGTTTGGTACATCAGCATAATGATTTACCAAATATTACTAAATATACTATAATTGTAAAGAGACTGCATTTATATATCGCCTCGAAGGGTCTTTCCGACCCTTCCAAGTGCTTTACGGTGTATTTCACATTTACTCACACATTCACGGCGGAGGCAAATATGCAAATATGTTATCTCCTGAGCTAGTGCCACCCCATAAAAGTCGATTCATACTTCATTGCTCAACACTTTGCGCTCAAGTGTCATATTCAACTTAAAAAGTCATCTAGTGATATTTGTTGAACAGGCTGTGCAGTTAATTATAAATTAGCCACTAGGGATTCTATGGATGTTTCTGCCTTAGGCTAGTGTGTTTATTTCCAGGAGAATAAATAAAGAATTCCATTTGAAGTGATGCCTGCTCTTTTGGGACCTCTTGAGATGTGAATATATAAACTAATTCTGCTGAACAACAACGACAATAAAGTACTCTAATTTGATTAGCGGTGACTTGTCTCAGCGTTGGCTGTGCAGTATGCGTTATCAACTCTGTTCTTTTATAGTTTGACATGCTGCTGGGGAGGCTAGAGAAGGATGGCAGCAGAAAGGTAGGACAATGGTGCCTTTGTTTCTCTCTTTTCTCATATCTCTCTCTCTCTTTCATATTTTGTTCTTTTTTTCCCATTTTCCACTTCTCTCCAATTTGCCCACCTGGCAGCTCCCCTGGGGGCCACAGTGCGCACTTTGAAAACCTGTGCCATAGATAGACGACCCACACGTTTCTGTGTTTTTGTCTTGTCTTTGTTCGTTTTTTTAATCTCTCCCTTGCTGTCATGTGCCTCGTGCGTCAGGTGGCGTTTCAGCTCGGCTGTCACAAACGCTTCATTTGTTCTCCTCACTTCGACACACCTCCCACAATCGACACAACAGAATAATACATTCATCTGTCTACGCTCAATGCACGCGACTCTTGTTTCACTCCTGCCTGCGGTGGCTTTTCAATGCCGCCGACATTCTCTTCCTCGTAAAACACCCGTGGCATTGTGACATTCCATGGATTTTTCTTCTCCTCCCTTCTGAATGTCAGACTGACCCTGCACATCCTCCTTATTTCCTCGTCTGTTTTTAATCACAGCCGTGATGCTGGGGTTACCTGCGAGCCTTAAATCCATTAGCTCTGTTGTTAACTTTTAAACCTCCATAAAGAGCAGGATTATTTATTTAATTTAATTTGACCCCCCAGCACGTGGCACTCAGTTGACACGTTCACTAGGAATGGGAGTGGGACGATATAGAAATTACATGTCACAATTATTGTGCCAAAAATAATTGCGATTAACAATATTATCGCGATAATCGTACCAAATGCGTTCTTTACAGGTCAGTTTTATCAAGTGTAGAGGGTCTAATTGATACTGAATTTGCTAATTCCTAGTGTATGACGGAGGACAATTTTACGATAAATTAAAATCTCCACAATACGATTCTTGTGTTTTTTTTTATCACAATAAACGATAATTTATAGTCCCATCCCTAATGCGCTGCACTCACACACACACGTGCACACACGCAAAGAACCTCAGTGGAAAATGTAATAACCTCTCAAGATTTTTTTTACAAATCACTCGGACCTTCATCATGAAGGTCAGAGTGACCGAAACGTCATGAAGGTCCGAGTGACCGAAACGTTGTATCATTAAATATTTGTAAGGAAAGACAGTGTGCGGGACTCTTTTTTTCCGGCTTGAAATGTGTTTGAAAAATCACCTTTTCATGTCACTGACTGTCTTCTCTTCTTCCTAAGCCTGGAGTGATCGACAAGTTCGCCGGTGACACCAGAGGCATCATCAGTAAGGTGGCTCTGGAGGCAGAGAACAAAGGCTTGTTTGAGGAAGCTATTAAACTCTATGAGCTGGCTAAGGTGAGCCATCAGCTCTCATATTGGGCTCTTTATAGACGGTTTCAAAAACAGTCAACATTCCCATGGATTAAAATTCTTAGAGCATTTGAAGTGGTCAAACTAGCAACGTAGAACAGCAGGCACAATATGACAAAATCATAATTTTTGCTATTGGGTTAATTGTTTATGAACAGCGGCACATTGTTTCACAAATTGCACATTAGGACTTGACCATACAAAGCTTTTCAGTCGTGAGTTTTTAATTTGCTTTTAATCCATGCATTCCAACCTAAATTAACTACTGTTCTATTACCTGGATACCAAATAAAAAAGCCTGGTTGGTACCTTGCAGCCAGCTACCTATAATGCTCAGTAGTTTAGGTACTATGGTTAGAAAAAAGTATTGAATGAGAAATGATCTTGTGGGATTCTCTCAACACGCCACTTTCCATTGTGTGCTAACTTTACTCTAAAGTGGTTGATGATCGCTAAGAGATAGTTCTATTATGCTAAGTACAAGATAATATCATGCAACCAGGAGGAGGTACCCAAGCATTCTGACGGTGTTTGAATGAAACGGTCTACATACACTTTAACCATAAAGTACTATTGCTGCACTGTCTGAATTCAGAGATGTGCATTTAAGAAGGCTAGTCAATGAATGTAATGGCACAAGGTATTAGTGGCCATCCCCATCTCTCTCTCTCACTCACTCTCGTTCTTTCTCTCTCACTCTCTCTCTCTCTCTCATTCTCTCTCTCTGTCACCATCTCTCTCGCTCTACTGTTTTGTTCTCTGTAGAATCCAGACAAGGTTCTAGAGCTGATCAACAGGTTGTTAAGTCCGGTCATCGCCCAGGTCAGCGCTCCTCAGTCTAATAAGGAGAGGCTGAAAAACGCAGCTGTGGCTATCGCAGAGAGGTAGATGCACACACACACACACACGCACGCGTTAAGTGTCTTTGAGATGCGTTTTTAAGCCTGTTAAAATAATTTAAGAATGATTCTATACTGTTTACAGCAGGTTAACAACAAAATGTGCTAAATGACCACATCTCTGCTGTCCGGCAGCAACCAGCTAACTCCAAAATGTTCATTTTTCAGGAAATTACAAAAACTAAAAAAAAGGAGTTAAGGGTTTTTGTTCAGCATTGATTAGAACAGCTGAATGGACCTCATAACTCACAATGAGGTTGGAGGTCAAAAGGGGGTGGAGCCTGGAGTCAGCTAAACCAGCTAACTCCATCCCCCTATGGTGAACTTAGCTGGTTTAGCAGAACGTTTGAGGTTCCAATGGAGTTTGATGGTTTTGTCAGAAGCACTTTTTAATACTTTTCATTGGTTCAATAATTTTTTATCAACACACAAAGGGTGTTCAATGGCCCTGATTTATGGAAAAAAAATGCAAAAGCGGAAAAATTGAGTTAGCTGGTTCCTGCCGGACAGCAACGATACACGAAATCAAGTCATTTAATTGTAAATCCCACCTCCGAGACGTAGAGCAAAGTAGACAGAAATAGTACCATCTTATAATGAACATTACTGAGGACCTACTAAATGAAGATAAGGTTGACAATGGGTGAATTACATCTCTTCCTCACCTCACTTACAGTACTTGATCTCTGTCATCTTTTCTCCTCATCTGTGTCTCTTGGCTGTTGTGTGTTTCCAGGTATCGCTCTCAGGGTGTATCAGGAGACAAGTCAGTGGACAGCACGTTCTACCTGCTGCTGGACCTGATGACGTTCTTTGATGAATACCACGCAGGACACATCGACAGAGCCTATGACGTGAGTAGAGCCCGCCCGATTCCACGTGTTTGGGTCCAACTCTGATCCCGATTACAGATGTTTTGACCAATATCGAAAAACTTTGATTTAATAAAATTTCTATTTGATTTAACTCATAAGCAACCTTTAAGCCCTATTCCAAAACATTTGAAAATAGCCGATTTACAAGCTCACAACACGGCACGTTGTGAGCTTGTAGATTGGCCATTTGTGAAATGATATATCGGCCAGACCAATGTGTCACTCGGGATCTAGACATGATGAGTATAGCGCTTATAAAAGGCTAGACTTCGACTATAGGATTTGCATAATGGCGAGGCCAAACTTAACTTATATTAGCTGTCTCATTCAATTCAATTCAATTTTATTAAAGTGTCAAATCACAACAAGTTGTCTCAAGACACTTTACATGTAGAGAAGAGACCCGACATCCCACCCTGAGCAAGCAATTTTGCGACAGTGGCAACGAAAAATTGACCTCATCTCCCCTCTTTCTCTCTGTATTCATCTCTCTGTCTCTGTCTCTCTCTCTCTCTGTCCGTTAGGTGATGGAAACTTTGAAGATTCTTCCGCTCAGTCAGGACAGTGTGGAGGAAAGAGTGGCCGCCTTCAGGAACTTCAGTGATGAGGTGAGGTGACAATACGGCTCATGTCATGCATACACTAGTCTTGAGTAGACAATCGGAGATCTCCGCCTACTGATAGAAAAAGTCCTTTTGCACACCTGCTGAAATGGACAGGTGTGTAGGAGTAATGAGCTGTTTGAATTGTTTAATGCAGATGCAATGTTTTGGTCGCTCAGACCTTCATCAGGCATGCACACATGTGTACACTCTCACGAGTTATTAACACTAATGATACTACCAGTGTAGATTTGGGTCCGAGAGATAAAAATTTTATCAAATGGAGGTCCGTGGTCTAATGCATATCAAACTGGGGGTCCTTGAATGGGCCTTTTCTTATGGGGGGGTCCCCTGGTGTATCTTTTCAAATCCGGGCTAATTATGTGTCAATTTGGGGAGGTCCTTGACATGAAAAAGTTTGAGGAAGCACTGAAATAAACAAAGCCAAATCTGATGCAAACTGTGTGGGTTTTGTCTATCTTTTTCTCCATAGTTGCGTCACAACCTATCCGAGGTGCTGCTGGCCACCATGAACATCCTGTACACACAGTACAAGCGCCTGAAGGGGGCGCCGTCGGGCACGCCGGGCCGAGCACAGAGGACCATCGAGGAGAGAGACGTGGTGAGGACTAGGCCCGTCAGTTATTTGAGATGATGATCATAATTGTGTTGAAAAATGTTCATAATATTTTTAAACTTTTCAAAAATAGTGGAAATAGCCAATCTACAAGCTCACAGTGCGTCGCGATTGGCGATTTCCTATATATATATATATATATATATATATATATATATATATATATATATATATACATATTATTAGTTTTTTAAATAATTATTTTAAGTATAAAATGATTAAATATGGCCTGTTTTGTCCATATTTCTCCACATTATTTATTTTGATTATTGGTACCGGTCACTGTCAGTCATTTCTTTGTATATTTAAGTTATTTGTCATATCTACCCTGTGCAATTTGTGTTGAGAAAGCCTAAAAGGCTTTTCAGGATTTCAAATTCAAAAATGGCAAAAGTAGCAGATCGAGCCGCGTTTCGAGCTTGCAGATCTGCTACTTTTGATGCTTTTGACCTGTAGTATGATCACGTAGGACATTCATTTACGAAAAAACACAAAAAGTTAAAATACTGAGATAAGAGGTTTCTGCCCGACAGCAGCGATAGGTTCCAATGTTTGTATGAGAATGAATTGTCAACTAAAATGTCATGACAACCCCGCTGAGGACACAGAGACGGCACAGAGCAGCTGAAAGGCGGCAGTGCTTTACTGAGTGCTG
Source organism: Gymnoscopelus microlampas (assembly GCF_963454915.1). NCBI lineage: Eukaryota > Metazoa > Chordata > Actinopteri > Myctophiformes > Myctophidae > Gymnoscopelus > Gymnoscopelus microlampas. The sequence goes on from NC_139943.1 coordinate 15,478,014, forward strand.
TATAATTTTCCTGTCTAGCAGAACGATTTTCTCACGACAGCTCTGTGGGGCTGTTGTTTATAACAGGCTGCAATTTTATGCTTCTTCTAGCATCAGAATGTCGCACGCACGCACACACACACACACACACACACACACACACACACACACACACACACACACACACACACACACACACACACACACACACACGTGCACATGTGAGACAAAAGGGAGACCAAAAGAAACTATAATTTGTGATGCTGCAATGACTTTTCAAGGCTGTGCGTTTCTGTGCCAGCATCAATGCTGTTCAATTGTGGTCCATATTTATTTCTAGAGCAGGGGTCTTCTTCACGCCAAGGACCCCTTAACGAGAGAGAGAGATGAAGCAGGGACCCCCTACTACATATTGTGTAAAAGTTTGATAAATTATATAGTATCCAATTTGAAATGTAGTATAAGTGTTTCAGACATTTAACCACTTAAACGCTAAATACTTAATAAACATACTAATTTCCCCCTCTACAAAGCACTTAACCGAAAATAGCTGATCGACAAACTCCCACAAGCTTCCCGGTCCCCCTGTTGAAGAGCCATCTAAAGACACCACATGACACACACACCCTCACCATGACTCCTTGTTCTTCTGTCCCCTGTGTGTGTTGACAGCAACTACGTAGCCAAGCCAGAGCCCTGATCACCTTCGCTGGGATGATCCCCTACAGAATGGCTGGAGACACCAATGCAAGACTGGTGCAGATGGAAGTGCTGATGAACTGAGAGAACACACACATACAACCTGCCAGACTGCCATTGGTTTGGCTTCAAATCCAAACATAATAGGCACACAAATCCCACAATCCACACACGCACACTCTCTCTCTCTCTCTCTCCTGTTTTTGTATTGTACCATTTTTTGTACACACACACACACACACACACACACACACACACACACACACACACACACACACACACACACACACCAGTTTGATCATAGCTCCTCATCACTGTCATTCTGTCCTTATTGTTTATCCCATTTTGTTTGATCTTTATGTATTATCTTCTTTCAGATGTTCAAATAAATGTTTTCATTTTTTGTTGACTTTTGTTTCGTTTGTCTCATTTCCTTGTTTTTATTTGTATGTTATGTTATTTATTCATTATTTTATTTTTCATCGTATCACGTCAGGTTGCAACATGAGACAAACCACTAAAGGAAAAACATTTTGAACCTTCTGAAATTCTATTGCAAGTCTTTTAAAGTCTAATTTAGTCGTTATCTACAGTTAGTCTAATCTAAGGGGGGGGGGGTTCAACTGATGTAGATAGATAGATTTTTTTTATCATAGTGTCCTGCACCACAAGATGCCCAGCCCGCACGGGCTTACAAGACACTCAAAATTTACATACACCAAGATACACCACAAACAGAATACATAAACATATTGATTGTTCAAAAACGTCCTTAATGAACAGCCAACTTAACAAACAACATTCAGGGGGTTGTGACAATAATGGCAAACAAATAGGCTGTCAGGCTCAATGGTAGGACCGATGTTCTTATTTCCAGATAACATCAGGCTCCTTGCCATGCCTTAGTTGCAACCGTATTGAAGACAGCCACATACAAATAAGGGATAAGATCAAAAAAATTGTCATGTCTGGGGATGGATGGCTGAAGTACGGTCACAAGTGCGACTGAAAACCGTCACTAACGTTCTGTACGCGTGAAGGAGTGGAGCTGCCAGTTGCAGTGCGTTGGTGCACACGTGCGCATTGGTACGTCAAGCGGCAGTTTGATGCCTTAGCATGCGTTTGCCACTCTCCTTCAGTCGCACGTGTGTGACAGTGATCCTGTGTTCAGCTCGGTGCACATCAGGTGTGCAGTCACACATTAGGCGTGTTCGGAAATACACTGTTAGAATTTGCCAACCGCAACACTTCGACCACTCTTTCCGAACGACCAGAGAGCACATGGGGAGCACTCCAGCGCTCTGTGTATGAACTAATCACTTTAAACTAAGGCCAGGAATGACCACTAATCATCAGCCATCACCCACCCTCCACAGACCTCTTGTTTATTTACTATTGTATCTCATGTATCCCTCTTAAAATTAAGTGTAATGGTGAGCAGAAGCGACAATTCACCTTTCCCTTTTCCTTCCCCATGGCCCAGTGTCTTTGTTCCCCAGTCTGCCCTGAGAGATCGCAGATGGAGGCTCCATCCTGTTTGGCTGCTCTACTTTACCAGAGAATCTCTCCTCAATAGCTGCTGTCACCCTGGGAACATTTCAAGTTTTCTTTGCTGCTCAATGTGCTCATACACATGCTTAGTCTTAGTTGAGCTACAGTATGGGTGCCATATTGAAAAGCCCTCAACTCTGCCATGGAGATATACTCAAAGGTTATGAAGACTAAAAATCAGCTTGCGTAGCATTTACAATGACTGGAGCCCTTGCCTTGCCAAGTGATAAGAGCTAGCTAATTAACATTCAAAGTGTATCCTCCTTACAACCTTGTTTTTATTGGTGTACGCCTGTAAAGATGTTCTGTCTGGCCCCACCATGATTAAATGTTATGGCTGCCATAACTATTATGGTTAGCAGATTAGCCGCTATTGTTCCATGTAATGCTTTAATGCATTTTCTTTAATACCAAGTAAAAGGTTAGCCTACTTAATCTTTTGGAGGGTTTTTATGGCCCGAAATAATTTGGAGTGCTTGCTGTGCCTTTGGCTTGCTGAGGGGTGGGAATGACCCAATTTTCCTTCCAAGTCTTCTTCCGTCTTCAATGTGATAGCCAAGACTTCGCCTCCTAAAGAAGTGAACTTCTTCCTTTTGTCCGGCCATCTGATACAGTATATCACATCTTTCCAGTGGTTGGTGCATGGTGACTGCAGCAGCATGTGGCTCAGCCAGGTCGTCTCCAGTAGTAGCTACATCTCATGTATTCCATGGTTTGGGGTTCACTGGACACACACGTGCATCAGAAGTTATTTTGAATTTCTTCATGGATGCCTTGCAGCATCCTATGCCAACTCGGCGGATGGTTCAGTGGGGGTGGCAGTAGCTCAGGAGGTAGAGTGGCCACTTGGGAATTGGAAGGTTCCCGGTTCCAAACCCTGGCTCCATAAGGATAAGGATAAACCCCACCTGGGTTACTATCCAATTGTCCTTGACCAAGACACTGAACCCCTAAGGTAGGTGCATGGTTTCCACCGCCGTCGGTGTGTGAATGGGTGATTCACATTATAAAGCGCTTTGGATAAAGGTGCTATATAAATGCACCTTTTACCATTTTTTCCTAGGCAACCCAAGGTTGGTTGTGGCCAGTAGCGTGACATTTTGTGTGGGGTGATGATGCTCTTCTTTGTCCATTGGGTTTTCTGGCTGCTAAGGCTTGTCCACTGGTTGTGCCATTCAGTAATCCTGGCATCTCCAGGTCTTCAGTGGCGTCCAAGAAACAACCCTGGAGCTGAGCTGTCTCTGGGGGGCAGACAGAGTGAGTGTCGGTTGTGGTTGGCCTGCTTTGTACACTCGGCTTTGGCAATGACTGCTCTGTGGATGTCAGTTGTTTTGATTAGGGGGGTTATTATGTTTGTTTCTTTGATGCACCTATAGTCCTATCCTGCAGGTCTCATTGAGGATAGGGTCTAGTTTGTGTGCATGGTTTGTATTATACCATGCTGGAAGGACAGGCTTATTCGGTGGTGGAAAAGCACAAGGCTAGTGTCCATGTACGCAGGGTACTTGGGTGAGCCCCCCCACTTTGAATTGTTAATTGTCGCGGAAGGCAGGAAACCTTGGCTCTTGTTTTCTGGATGTGATCCTTGTAACTCAGATAGACTGGGTGCTGGCCGGTGGTTTTCAAGCTTTGTGCCGTCCCAGGTAACGTTGAACTCCTGTTTTTATCTCCCTGCCTTTAAGAAGGAAGCTGTAGATTTGAGTTTTCCCAGGGTTCGGGCTCAGGTGGTAGATAGTAGTATGCTGACATATGTGAGACTTCTCGTTCCAAGGTTGTTTAAATTTTCCGGGAAGTCTGCTGCGTGAACTGATTAGAGCTGCTTGTTTCAAAATGACCTCAACAGGGACAACATGTAGCATTGAAGAAAGTAGCAGTCCTAATACAGAAATAAAGGTTTTCTGGTGTGAAGCAAAGTATCACCTTATTAAAAGGTAATGATTCAAAGAGCAGCTACAAGCAGTGGATTAAATAATAGCACCATCCATCCTATACAACTCTGGAAATATATTTTAATTATAGAAATTAATTTACAAAATATACAAAAAGATCAACTGAGTGTCTCAGTGTAAGATACTTTAACTTTCGGCAGAGGAACGTAATACGATTGCAACTATCGATCACTTTCTTAGCGATTATTCTGTTGATTACTTTTCTGATTAATCGAATAATCAAGAAGCGAGGTTTTTTGGGGGGTTGTTTTTTTATACATCAACAAATTGAACCACTTAAGCCCTAATGTATACTCTGTCGCACTGTGGTAACATGCAAAAACAGTGAAAATAGCAGATCTTCAAGCTTTTTGAAAAATGTCACCTATACCCAAATTAGGGATTGATTATTAATCCATAATTATTTGTAATCAATTAAATCGATTAGTTTGGTTAACTATTGCACCCCTAGAATGTACACTTTGGTGTGTGTGTGTGTGTGTGTGTGTGTGTGTGTGTGTGTGTGTGTGTGAGAGCGCGCATCTTGGCGTCCAGCAGCAGCAGCAGAGGGCGTGTCTCTCTCAGGTGTGTGTGCTGCAGCTGGTGTTGTGAATCAGGCCGCTGCCAGACACATCCTAGAACCCGGCTATTTCACAACACCAGGGTGGCACCTCACCACTGACCACCATGATGATGACACCACCCACGCTCCACCCACCACATGATGATGACGCTGTTGGTGAAGATCCTGCAAGGGCTATACGTGTGTGGAACTGGAACTTTTTCATGTCAAGGGCCCCCCCAAATTGACAATTAATTATGTATTTGGCTGAGAACCCCCATCTGAAAAGAAATGAGAAATTATTCTCATTTTCTCATTTTTTCTCATTCTCATTTTTCAAAATATTTCAAAAATAGCAGATGTACAAGCTCGCAGCGGCACAAAGTGACATGCTGTGAGCTTAGATCTGCTATTTTTGAATAGCCAACATATAAATTGATAAAGTGGTACATAGATCTGCTATTTTCAGTATTTCTGTACATTTTTGAAAAGTAAAAAAAATATATTGTCAAAATACAATGCTCTTGTGACAAGTATCAATATCGAGGTATATTTGGTCAAATATCGTGATATTCTCATTTTTTTCCCAGCAGGGATGATGATTCTAGGATCAGACCTTTTTTGACCATGCAACCACATGAGCTTTGAGGTTCACCCGAAGAAGACCGCTCAGTACTTTTTCTTCCAGTTACGTAAACATTGCAAAAATCTAATCCAATCCACTCAATTGAGGAAAAAATCTTTCATGCGTTTGTTTCATCCTGTCTTGATTATTGGAACGGACTCTCTACCACCTTTACCTTTATTTACACACACACACACACACACACACACACACACACACACACACACACACACACACACACACACACACACACACACACACACACACACACACACACACACACACACATGTTCATGCAACTAGAAGGTGGTTCTCTCTCTAAGTGCTTGCACCTGGTCCACTCTGTTAGTTTAAAGTGGGTTTGGGTCAATTTATGTCAATTGTTGAGAATGATGTGAATACATACCTTGTTTTCCTGTGTACTGTATGTATCACAGACATTTTGTTTTATAAATGTGACATGTTTGAGAATTCCCTGCCCTGAAGGCAGAAACAACTGATTAAAATGTATTTTTACTCCAATCTCTCTGCATTTTATACTGAAGTGACATTTATCTGGTTTGGACTTTTTGGAAAGTTATCCACTGGCCTTCTACGACCGCCACATGACCAGTGTGTTTTCATGTAGCCTAGTTATTATGCACATAAACATTTCAGAACAGTGCACCCCAGCCTGCTACATTACAGACACATTTATATTTTGTCATAAAGAAATAGTTACTTTTGAAAATTAACTGATTATCAACTAAAAAAAAAATAGGAATCTTTCTTTCTTTCTTTTTAGCAATACTGTCCAGTCATATGACAAGTAAAAGTTAGGCTTAAGTGCTCCATACCCTAACCTCTCCAAAGCCTGTTCCTTTATAAATTCTTAAAGGCACCTTATAGCTAATGTTTTGTTCTTTGTTCAGTTAGACTTTACTGTGCATATTAATGATAAACCTAATGACTGTGCACACTCACTGCTTCAGGCGTTACAAGCCGTTTAATGGGCCGAGACCGTGGTTAACAATGTCATTTACTACAGCGCTTAACTCTACCTGACAATACACATGAGTCATTTATACGCATCACGTTGTGCAGACATTGCATTCATTTTGTACACAGTAGGCTACATGCACACACACAGGTCTTGTCTACCCTACAAGGGGAGGCCTGCAGGGTCTCTGTTACATCAAACACTATATCTCAAGGTCAACACGTTTTGTGTGATTATCCTCTTGTTTTCTTACCGTTCATACTCTTAGCGGAATTTTTGTTAATCCTTCACAATAGTGATTCTAATTCCACTCCAGATTGGTTAATTTCAATATATGCACATGGAAAATGTGCTTGATAAGGTAGCATTATTTCCCATGCAAAGTGCAATCCTTAGTGGTATTTTTACTGTATAGTGTATAAATGGTCCAGTGAATAATAAATAAGAGATTTAGTTAAATGAACACTGAGGATTGTGTTGCGTCCTTGTATTGTATCAGTCAAGGTTATCTAGAGAGTTTCTGTGTGCGTGTGCGTGTGCGTGTGCGTGTGCGTGTGCGTGTGCGTGTGCGTGTGCGTGTGTGTGTGTGTGTGCGTGTGTGTGTGTGTGTGTGTGTGTCTAACAAGGCTGTTTACAACCTGCATACAAGCTACAAAGCCCTCAGGGTAGCAGTGTTCTCTAAAATTAACCATATAACATATTCACACTGCTACGCCCAACCGAACTGAGCTGGAGGGTTTGGTTCATTGTATTCTTAACAATTCAAAACAATTAAGGGACCTCACAATACTGTGTATATCTCTTTTTTTCTCTCGCCTATTACAGCAATTTATTGATTATTTATGTATTGATATTTAACCCCTTAAACAGTCTTTATTAAGTAAACTAATACTTAGTTGACTAGGGCCGGCTCTGTACTTGGTCAGCTCTTTTTCCGTCTACACCAAATGTCTTTGCTGAAAATAGCCAAAATAGGTCACACATACAAGGTCACAATGTGTCACGTTGTGAGCTTTTGGCTCACAACGTGACACATTGTGACCTTGCATATCTTCTATTTTTGGCAAATGTTCCCCCTAGAATAGGGATAGGGTTAAAAGTGGTTAATTAATTCTCAGATTACAAAATGTTTGATGTTATAGCAAATCTAAACATCGCAATGGTAATATAATAGAGGTGCTCTGATCAATCGGCCACCCATTACAATCCGTCGATTTTCACTCCAAATGACACCATCGGTGATTGTCAATTTCACAGATCCGGGAAAACCGAACTTTTATGACAGAGCTGCACCATTCAAGTAGTATAAAAGTCAATCACATATATAGTGTAATATTGTTTTGCAACTTAACAACATAGCAGCCATAGCTGAGTGGTTAGTGAGCCCGCCTGGGGAGGCAGAGGCCCTGGTTGTCCTAGGTAGCCTACGATTCCAGGCCAGGCCAGCAATGTGTCGATGTGTGTCCCTGAGTAAGACTCTTGAACTGCACAATGGCTGCTCACTGCTCCTGGGCAAGTTGCAGAGGACAAATTTCACATGTGCAAATATGCTGTGACAAATAAATCCCCAAGGTGTGGGGCTTATATTATAAGATGTCCAGACATCCCCTCCCCTCCACACACACATATAGGTACAGTTTTAACAATAAAGGAATGAAATAAAAGTAATAATTTCCGAAATATTCAAATGTTCCCCTTATGCACAAGATCGGTATCGGACGAATGTGGTAATCGGTGATTGGGACACAAACAACCTGGTCGGAGCACCCGTATAATCAGTACATGTGTATTGAATCTATGCACCAAGTATCCATTTTCAGTAAGTCTTGTGATTAGTCAGGTTTGAATATTGAGTAACTTATGTTTGGCTCCAGGCTCTTCCTGCTTTGGTGAAGGTCATGTATAAAAACCAATGAACGCACACAGAAAGGGTCACTTACCCATGTCAAACTCATGGCTGACTGGCTCACAGTGTTTTGAGTGTTATTACGTTTTCAAAAATACTTTTCCTTTCTTCTGTTTAAAATGTACTAGTCAACTGATGGACTGACTTTCCTCAATTGTCTGTCCTCACTAAAAAAACATAAAGTTTATTGCACATGTAATTTTCTTACTAAAAAGATTCTTGTCATTCTGAATGGAGCTACCGGTCACCAACGAGGGCATAAACCTGTCTTCTTTCCAAACCCATGAGAACCTCGACCAACCCGGTTACTATCGCCACTATGACAACAATGATGGAAGGGTCAACGGTTCGGTTACGGGCTACGACACGTTGGACGCGCCGCCACACTATGATTTTTACGCCAACACGGCGGTTTGGGGCCGCCGGAGGAAGTTCAGACCATCACTGTATCAACTGCGTGCCAACCCTGAGGTGAGCCCTTTTCAAAGTTCAAATGAACCACTTCACTTAAACCCCAGCATCCGTATTGTGGGGAAAGCATTAGCAGAAAGTAACAGATCGACAAGCTCACAACGTGTTTCAGCAAAAGCTTTCCCCACAATAACAGAAAACAGAAAGACACATAGCATAGAGCCCTGAGGGACTCCACTCAACCATAATGGGGTTTAAGTGGTTAACCTCCTGGTTGTTCGGTCGTTGAAATGAAGTATTTTCTTTTACAGTGTGTGTTTGTCCAAGTGTCTTCAGTTAACAGTTACAAGAACAAGAGGATGTATATGTAGCCTAACACAGCGGTGCACAGAATTATTGATCCATGCTTGTCAACCCAAATGATAATTCATTGACAAGTGTTTGGCTGCTGACAATAATTAAAAGCTAAAGAAAGGTTAACCTCTTCAATCATGAATGTCAATATATTTTAATTCATTTTCTAAAATGTTCAAAGATAGCAGATCTACATCTTGGCGCATGGTGAGCTTGTACTGTAGATACTAGGCTATTTTAGAAAATGATTCAATATTGTTTGTTTTTTGGAAAATGTAAAATAAAATAGTAAAAATAAAATAAATAAATAAAAGATTCAAGAATGTGTGCACTCAGGACAAACAACAACAAGCTACATGTTTGACCAAAAATAAGGTGTCCTAAAAATACATCAACAAATGCATGTAGACTAACGCATTCTAGGATTATCAGAAAATTCAGTTTAAAAACACTGTAATAACTTAGTGCAGTATGTTTCAAAATTAACATGTTTACTGACAGTATTTTCTTTTCTTTCATTATTTGTGGCTCATGTAAATGCATTGTAAACGTCTTTGTGCAGATACCCATGCTCTTCTCTGATGAGGGTGACAGCCAGGCTGTTCTTTTATGAATTCAATGTGTTTGAGTGTGACGTAATTTTGTTGAATTTCAGAAAAGCCTTAATGACAAATTGAGCTAAAATGTTAGATGTAGGTTCTTATAGTTGAGACGATCAAGGCTTATTGACAATGCGGACTATTTTGCTTCAGAGCAGTATTTACCAAACTAAACCAACTAAATTCCATTTTATTTTTTCAAAAACATTTCTATTCTAAACATTTTCAGAAATGTTCAAAATAGTGAACATACCTGATCGACAAGCTCACAACGCATCACATTGCAGGGCGTTGTGAGCTTGTAGATCTTCTATTTTCGGTGATTAATTCATGTATTTTTGTAGGTTTGTAGGTTACGTGCCTCTTACAGAGGCTTGATTGAAAACAAAAGTCTTTGTACAGAATGCAGTGGTGGAAAAAGTACTAAATTTTTTTACTGAAGTAAAAAGTATCAATAAGAAATACTCTGTTACAAGTAAAAGTGCGGTATTAAAAATGTCCTTGAGTAAAAGTGTAGAGGTATTCTCATCAAAATATACTTAAAGTACCCAAAGTAATCATTATGCAGAATGTCCCATTTCACAAGTTTTTAAATGTATAAAATGTATAAAAAATCTTTTGAAAATAGCCGATCTACAAGCTCGTAGATCGGCTATTTTCAAATGGCCAAAATGTATATTTGGCTGAAGTGGTTAATGTACTGTATGTTTTGTATAATAATCAAAATTTAAGTAGTGACTAAAGTCTGGAGTAAAAGGACAATATTTTCCTGAGATGTAGTGGAGTAGAAGTAAAAGTATTGAAAATTGGAAACACTCCAGTAAAGTAAAAATATATAAGTACAGTATTTGAGTAAATGTACTTACAGTAGTTACTTTCCACCAGTGGGCATGATTGAAAACAAAAATGCTTTGTACAGAATGCCATCAAGGTTGTCCATGTTTCAGGACGACTCCAGCCCACCTCCTCTGTATGAAGAGACGGCAGCCAGACATACCATAGAAGAAGACCCCTCTGATAACGATGATGAAGACGAGGATGAGGAGGATGGTCCACCAGCTGAACCACCACGCTTTGGCTGGGTGCAGGGAGTCATGGTAACATGATGACAGTGGTTCTCAAAAAGTGGTTCCCAAATTGATTGGCCCCCATGCATCTGAAAATGTTTTGTGCCATGGACCCCCAGAAGAAAAGATTTGTGTTAGAAGATTTCAAAATTATTCAACTGTTCCAATACTTTCAAGATTTTTTAAAAAATGTTCCAAAATAGCAGATGTACAAGCTCGCAGCTTGGCACAAAGTGACGCGCTGTGAGCTTGTATATCTGCATTTTTTTATTAGCCAAAATATTTAGGCCTACAGTGTCAACAAAACAAATCCAATAGATTTTTTTTCATCAACTGGACTGTTCTATAAGTGTTGCGCAAACATCACTGATCTGCTAATTTAGCAATTTCTGAAAATCTATTAGGCTTATCAATTTTTGTTTTTAAATTGACAAAATTGATTAGTTTGATTAACTGTTGCATGAAGTTGAAATGGCATTCTTTTCATAGCTAATGAATCAATAATGTCTCACTTTGCTGTCTATTGTGTAGATCCGCTGCATGTTGAACATCTGGGGTGTTATCTTGTACCTGAGACTGCCCTGGATCACTGCTCAGGCTGGTGTAGGTACTGTGTGTACATCATTTACATCATTACATGGAGTATAGGTACTGTGTGTACATGGTTTCCGTTGGATCCTGTTCTTCTATGGGAGTTTTATTTTGACATTCACTTTGACACAGTATCTCTCTCTCTCTCTCTCTCTCTCTCTCTCTCTCTCTCGCTCTCTCTCTCTATCTCTCTCTCTCAGGTCTCACCTGGGTGATCATCCTGTTGTCCTCTTGTATCACAGGGATCACTGGTCTCTCTACCTCTGCCATTGCTACCAATGGCAAGGTCAAAGGAGGTGAGTACACAACAGCAGTTCGTTTACTTTAGGGGCAGCAGTGGCTCAAGAGCTAAAGTGGCCTCCAGGGAATCGGATGGTCCCCGGTTTGATCCCGCGCTCCTCCAGGCTTCATGTCAAAGTGTCCCTGAGCAAATCACTGATCCCCAAATTTCTCACTTGGAGCAGCACCTAACACACACACGCACACGCACACGCACACGCGCACGCGCACGCGCACACGCACACGCACACGCACACGCACACGCACACGCACACGCACACACACACACACACACACACACACACACACACACAGTTACACTCTGTTGTCTTGTGTTCAGGTGGGACATATTTCCTGATCAGTCGTAGTTTGGGTCCAGAGCTGGGCGGTTCCATCGGTCTAATCTTTGCCTTTGCCAACGCTGTGGCAGTGGCCATGCACACTGTGGGCTTTGCTGAGACAGTACAAGCCCTCATGCAGGTGAGTACAGAAGCGTGTGTGTGTGTGTGTGTGTGTGTGTGTGTGTGTGTGTGTGTGTGTGTGTGTGTGTGTGTGTGTGTGTGTGTGTGTGTGTGTGTGTGTGTGTGTGTGTGTGTGTGTCTTTGTGTGTGAGAGAAACTTACTCACAGTTACACTGATGTGCATGTTTGTTACAATGGAGGGCATGCGACAGGCATAGCAGCCTTCTCAAAGATGAAATCTCTTTGACTCTTCCTCAGGAGAATGGAGTTGCCATAGTGGACCCACTTAATGACATCCGCATCATCGGTGTCATCACCGTCACATGTCTGCTGGCCATCTCATTGGCTGGCATGGAATGGGAGTCAAAGGTTAGCCCAACCAATCACAAGAGAATTATGTAAGAAGATCGATGACTGTGATGAGACAAGTTCTAAGCATATCTGTCTGTCTGTCTGTCTGTCTGTCTGTCTGTCTGTCTGTCTGTCTGTCTGTCTGTCTGTCTGTCTGAACGATCACACACACACACACACACACACACACACACACACACACACACACACACACACACACACACACACACACACACACACACACACACACACTCACTTTGCATCGTGGCTATAGCATGAGTTGAGTGACTGTTTTGTACTTTGTAACATTGTCTTCTCTATAGGCTCAGGTTCTGTTCTTCTTTGTCATCATGGTGTCGTTTGTCAACTACATCGTCGGAACCATCATGCCCGCCTCACTTCAGAAACAAGCCAAGGGATTCTTCAGCTACAAAGGTGACAGTTTGATCAATTCCAATTGAGAAATTACAGAACATCATTTTATCTTTTTTTAGATTCATGACATTGTGAGTGTTGCTCCCTGGTAAAAGGATCACTTCCCTCCCCATACAGCGGACATATTTGCTGCCAACTTTGTGCCCAACTGGCGCGGTCCGGAGGGCAGTTTCTTTGGCATGTTCTCAATTTTCTTCCCCTCTGCCACCGGCATCCTGGCAGGAGCCAACATCTCTGGAGATCTGAAGGTACATCATCTCTCTCTCTCTCTCTCTCTCTCTCTCACTCACTCTCTCTCTCTCTCTCTCTCTCTCTCTCTCTCTCTCTCTCTCTCTCTTCCATCTTTCTATTCTATCTCTTTTCTCCCAATTTCAGTGATTCTGCGAATTCCCCTTGTACTGTGTAGTCCCTTGCTGCTGCTGACCCCCACTGGTTGGTTCATTAGAGGGTGTAGAGTAGACAAATGGATTGGCATCTGACCCAGAAATCTGGCATTGGTTGGGTTCTTCTTGTAAGTAAGGTTCCTAACTACAGGAGGTATAGTGATAGGATGTGATCTCCTCCTCTTGGCTCAGGACCCTACAGTTGCCATCCCCAGAGGAACACTGATGGCTATCTTCTGGACCACGCTGTCTTACCTCATTATCGCTGCTACTATTGGTACGTACTGTACTGTATGCCCACTCCTATAATCTGTGTTTAATTAACTCTGAGATTAATAATAATAATGATAATGCATTTTATTTATAATGCACTTTACATTTGAAACAAATCTCGACGATTCTCCCACCAGGTGCGTGTGTGGTGCGGGATGCCTCTGGCCTGGTAAATGACACCATCTCCACATCCACCAACCACGGCTGTGTCGGTATAGCTTGTCATTATGGATGGGACTTCACTGAGTGCATCAACAATAACACGTGTCCCCACGGCCTCAGCAACTACTACCAGGTCAATACACTAGACACACAGTCTAATGTGTAAAACGCTCAGCACAATTTTTATAGTGGCCAAAGCAACCAGGGATAATATCAACACTGATAAAGTCAGTAAATGTTCCACCTCCTCCGTCCCCAGGCGATGAGCATGGTGTCAGGCTTCGCCCCACTGATCACAGCTGGTATCTTTGGTGCAACACTGTCCTCTGCTTTGGCCTGTCTGGTGTCGGCTCCCAAGGTGTTCCAGGTACACTCACACACACACACGCACGTACACGCACACGCGCACGCACCCACACACTTTACACTTGTACGGTATAGTTTGGGACTTGTCTTTTATATTAATAGACCTATTTATAATGTGTCTGTCTGTCTCCCATTGCCGGCAGAGAGTTCCTAGCACTGCAGGCCTCAGAGCAGAAATAGTGCTTACATCTACTACCTGAGCACTATTACGGAAATAGTGCTTGGGTTATTTACAGTAAATCAAAGTCTGTGCAGCTGTCCTGGCCCGGTTCTTCAGTATACTCTCTTCCTCCTCTTCGCAGTGTCTGTGTAAGGACAAACTCTACCCCCTCATTGGCTTCTTTGGGAAAGGTTACGGGAAGAACGATGAACCAATCAGAGGATATCTTCTGACGTACGTCATCGCCGTGTGCTTCGTCCTGATAGGTGAGGCTGCATGATGGACAGCTCAGATGGAGCAGCTCTCTTTGAACCATTTGGTGGCTTTAGGCCCAGTGGTTCTCAACCTTTTCAGGCCGTGACCCTCACAAATAATAATTATTTGAACTGGGGACCACCCCCCCCCCCCCACCCTGACAAGCACTTGGAATTGTAGGAGTTGCGGCATTCAATTTAGTTTGACTCGGTCCCACAGATAAATATTGTGAAAACAGCTGATACAAGCTTGTAGTTATTTTCTAAATGTTTGCCTCTTTCTTATTTTATTTGACAATTTAGACAATGTTTGACCAGTTTTTGTTTGATGATCACTTTTGATGCAGTAATGGTCTTTTTCATTTCATTTCTTTTTTTCTTAAATTGTCACTTTACTGTCATCTGGGGACCCCTCAAAAATCATGCGGGGACCCACCTGGAGGCTGAGAACCACTGGCTTAGGCCACAGACCCCCATTTGATTAATGTTCATCTCTGAGACCCTATAATGTACACTGTAAAATGACAATCCTCTGTTTTAGTTTAACTTTGAGAGGGACAATGAAAAGCAGCCCCCGCACACTCAAGGCTGTGCAAAAATCAGCTTATTCTTTTTTTATAGCAAGCTTTCGGTTATAGACTTTCTTATGCCTGAAGAAGGTCTATGAAAGAAAAATGAAAAAAAGAAAGACATTTGATTTCTGCACAGTTCTGGGTGTGTGGAGGCTGCCTCTTATTGTTCATTTGGTTTCCTTTTTGCCTCCAGCATCTCACCCAAGTCTACTGGCAGTTGAGCGGTGGTTTGTTCACTAACTCAGAGACTAAGAGACAGACTCAGACACACTGCTATAATATAAAAAAAAATCCATAACACCACTGTGTAGCTGACAGACGAAGACGGTGCTCTTTTTCAGTGTTTAAATCCTCTCCCTCTCCTCCTGGTGTTATCTAGCGGAGTTGAACACGATCGCGCCCATCATCTCCAACTTCTTCCTCTGCTCCTACGCTCTCATTAACTTCAGCTGCTTCCACGCCTCCATCACCAACTCTCCAGGTACCGCACTGTGCAGGATTTAACGGATGATCGACCAACGCCTGAAGCACTGATATCATTTCCAATGTTCAAGTTCAAAGGGGTTTAGCGTCAAACGCACACTTAAAATCCTTAGTGTTAATTTAACTCTGAAGAGTGTACTAATGTAACCAAATGGACCGATTGGGAAATAAGGTACCTATTGTTGCTAGGAGTTAAAGGAGTACACCCAAGAAAACTTTATTTCTATCGTTTACCTACCCGGTGATGTCTTTGAGTCGCGGAGGATTTTCGTTGGTAAAACATTCCTTAATGCTGAATGAAGAATCCAAGAATTAAGAAAAAACTTGATGAATGGAATTAATCAGAGACCTGATTTAACAACAGCAAAACTACAGTGTATCAAAAATCCAGTAGGGCTTCAAAGTGTTTTCTGCTGTAATCCGCTCAGTGCCTTCCCTATTTGTATGGCTATTTTGTATGGCCCTATATGGGTTTCCTTTCTCACCTGCACTTTTTCCGGTGTCTTTTAAAGTGACCTTTGTACTGTTTTTATTGTCCGATTAAATAAATACCAAAAAGTTAATGATATATCCATACAAATATACTGTATATATAAATATTTGTCTATGTACTGTATATGTGTGTGTGTGTGTGTGTGTGTGTGTGTGTGTGTGTGTGTGTGTGTGTGTGTGTGTGTGTGTGTGTGTGTGTGTGTGTGTGTGTGTGTGTGTGTGTGTGTGTGTGTGTGTGTGTGTGTGTGTGTGTGTGTGTGTGTGTGTGTGTTTGGTGTGTTCCTTTAGGCTGGCGTCCATCCTTCAGATTCTACAATAAGTGGGCATCGTTGCTAGGCGCTGTGGTGTCTGTGGTGATCATGTTCCTCCTGACCTGGTGGGCGGCCCTCATCGCCATGGGCATTGTTCTCTTCCTGTTGGGATATGTCCTCTATAAGAGACCAGGTGCACGCACGCACGTACACACACACACACACACACACACACACACACACACACACACACACACACACACACACACACACACACACACACACACACACACACACACACACACACACACACACACACACACACACACACACACACACACACACTGTGAGGCTGTGAAGTGCAGATTGGCAGCACCAACCCCACAAAAACGGGCCACCATGTTGCTAGGAGACAAGTAGTCAAAATGTTTGGACGAATCCGGTCAGGCATCGGTTGGTTAGTATGATATTGTAGTAACATTAGCTTGCAATGGAATGTGTTGGGGAGAGAGAAGCCCACAAGATCATTTTCTCCCAGTGTAATCTTTCGTACCATAATAACAAGACATTATAGCTAAGCAAGCCAACAGTTGATAAACCATCTCAGTGGCCTTGTGATTAGACTGTCCGCCATGAGAATTGGAGGTCGGGTTCAATCCCCAGCTGAGCCATACAGGTACCAAAAGCTATAAAATTGGTAAACAATGCCTCCCTACTTGGCACTTAGCATCAAGGGTTGGATTGGGGTTAAGTTCCTGCAACATACTATGTCATGTCATGGCCAGGGGGTGTACTCGTACTTCATGGCTGACGGGTGTACTTGTACATCAAGCTGCCTCATGCTGCAGAAACAAGGTAGCCTGGTAAACCCTCCCTCCGGAAATCTCATTTCCATTTGAAATCAAATGGAAATGAGATTTCTCGAGGGAGGGTTTACCAGGCTAGAAACAAGGGCCCCTGTACTAACTTAACAGCTGACGAAACACGATTTTTTTGGGTGTGTTTTTAAATGTGGTGTCCAGGAAACAGAACGGAGGTTCATGTGAGTTGGAGTGATCACCGTTGTTGTCATTTTTTGGAAACATCTGTACTGCATGTTTCCCACACTATCTGTACCGAGTAGACCTCTAGACCTACTGCACATACTGTAAACAGAGCTGCTGCCTTTAAACACATTTTAAATCTTTTAATGACTGCAAAAGATTGCTGCTATTTGTTTCAAAAAGCTTTATACCCTGTATATATAACATGTATATAACAACGCAATGTGACATACAGTAGCTCTGTTTAACACAATGCTGTAACACCTCCAACTGTACATACTTTCCCCATTTTCTGTTTTTATTAGATTTTGACACTTGCTTTGGCAATGTAAACGTATGTTTTCTCATGCCAATGAAGCTCCTTTGAATTGAATTGAATTGAATTGTACGTTATGAACTGTATTTTGTCTCTCATCCCATTATTAGCTGTGAACTGGGGGTCATCTGTCCAGGCTGGCTCCTACAACATAGCACTCTCCTACAGTCTGGGTCTCAACCAGGTGGAAGACCACATCAAGAACTACCGGTGAGAGTTTAACTTAAGCCTGATTTATATGTCACTGAGGTGGTGAGGTGGCGATGCTGTGGGCAGGGTTTGCAATGCATCCCCCAGGTGAGTTCCATTTGAACTTGTCTTTTCAGACCACAGTGCCTGGTGATGACGGGTCCACCCAGCAGTCGACCCGCTCTGGTGGATTTTGTAAACTCCTTCACCAAAGGACAGAGTCTCATGATGTGTGGCAACGTAGTCACTGTGAGCTCAGCACACACACACACACACACACACACACACACACACACACACACACACACACACACACACACACACACACACACACACACACACACACACACACACACACACACACACACACACACACACACACACACACACACACACACACACACACACACACACAGTACATATTACACATTACACTATCACAACTGTCAATATTGTCTGAAAAAAAAAGTTTACCTAATCGCGTTTACCTAATCGATCAAACTAGAATCACAGCCTTATTAGAGTAGAAGGGCAACACACCCCAAGCAGATGTTTCAGCTTCTGTTTGTATTGTGCTGTATTTCATTGTTCAGGATGGCCAGTCCCCATCGGATGTGGAGGAGGCGAGCAGCAGCAGTCACGTGACCTGGCTGAACCAGAGACGGGTCAGGTCATTCTATCGAGGTGTTGTGGCCACTGATCTGAGATCTGGTGTTCACATTCTGCTACAGGTCAGAGCTTGACCTATTCTATTCTATTCTATTCTATTCTATTCTATTCTGGTCTACCGTATTCTGCTTTATCCTAATTCAGGGTCATTAAGACTACCTTGGGGGAGGCCATAGCTGAATGGTTAGTGAGCCCGCCTAGGGAGCCAGAGGCCCTGGTTGCCCCAGGTTTGATTCCAGGCCATGTCAGCATATGTGTCGATGAAATGAAATTTGTCCCTGAGCAAGACTCTTAACCCCTAATTGCTTACAGGTTCTCATTGGAAACAAGACCGCAAGGACTTTCATGAACGACCTGTTAAAAGGAATTATCCTTACCTCTCCTCTCCTCTCCTGTAATTGTTTTGTTTGCCACCAGGGGGCAGGTCTGGGCCGCATCAGGCCTAATGTTCTCCTGATGGGCTTCAAGAAGGACTGGTGCAGAGACACACCTAAGGCTGCACACAGCTACATAGGAGTACTGCAGTGAGTGCTTTCATCTCAGTGTGGTGATGATGACATTCATTTTCTTTTCATTTGTTCTTTGTGCAATGCCTGCCTGGGCACTTGTGAGAGAGACTGCAAAATGTGATGACCTGTAGTCTACACATCGCAGTGTTATCACTTTATCAATATATCACTTGAATCCTATATACTGACTCCGGAGTCCCTCAGGGGTCTTTATAGGCACCCTCCTTTTCCCCGCTCCATACACTATAAATATCTTTGCGAACAATTGCTGATGTAAAAGGTTCACAAGTCACAATGTGTTGTGCATTTCGATGTGCTGAGAGCTTGTAAATTGCCTATTTTCGCCAAGGCTTTGCTCCAAAAATAGGGATGCTATAGGGTTCATTTTGTTAGAACTATAGACACAAGGCAGCTGGCAGCAGCACATGACATGATCCTTGGTGTAAAGTAACTAAGTACTGTATTTAAGTACAATTTTGAGGTATTTTTTTACTTTACTGGAGTATTTCTAATTGTCTGTACCTTTACTTCTACTCCATCACACCATCTCACCTCCATCTCAGAGGCAAATATTATGCTTTTACTCCACTACAATTATTAAAAAATGTTAGTTCCTAGTTACTTAGTAGATATTTATTATTATTACAAAACATGCATTAACCACACAACCCTGTATACATTTCGGCCATTTGAATATAGCCGATCTACAAGCTCACAACGCGAACGCAACGCGAACGCAACGCGATGCAACGCGATGCAAGGCATTGTGAGCTTGTAGATCTGCTATTTTGTGAAATGGGACATGCATTATGCATGTCCCATTTCATAATGCATAATTAGTACTTTCTACTTTTGGTTGGCCTACTTTGGATACATTTTGATACCAATACTTTTGTACTTTTACTCAAGTAAATTTTGAATTCCGGACTTTTACCTGCAGAGTATTTCTACATTGCGGTATTGATACCTTTACTTAGGTAAAGAATTTTCCACCACTGTGTGTGTGTGTGTGTGTGTGTTTCAGTGATGCCTTTGACCTACAGTATGGGGTGTGTGTGCTCAGGACGAAGGAAGGACTAGATGTCTCTTGTCAGTCCCACGGTGAGAGTTGGCAGCAGCAGTCCCAGTATCCCACACGCACACTTTAGTCCACAAAGACATTTTCTTGCACTGACCTGCACACTTGCCACCATTGGGTGCGTGGACTTAAAGTAGTCGTTCACCCCAAAAATTACTTATTTTCTATAAATTACACACCCCATGAAGCATTTAATTCAGAGATTTTTTAGTCGCATTCCTGAGCCAATAATTTGATGACCGGTGGAAAGATGCTAATGTCTCTGGTAGGAGACTCGGTCAAAGTCAATCAGTAAACTATGATTCACACTTTGAAATAATAAATAAAATAAATATTCTTATATGGAAATGTGATTGGTCCAGCACCCCAAATTTGCAATATACCTAATTTATTGAATAATGTATAAGATAAGATTGCATAAAATAGCATAAGATAAGATGCACATTGTAACCCTGTTTTTTTGTTGTTGCAGTCAACCCAGGCTTTGACGGAGGACTAGACACTGCTCCTGTTCAAACTATAACTACATGTATGTGTGCATGTCGTGTTAATTATAACATTAACGTTTAACACAGATATTATTATCACAACTTCCATCTGTAGCTGAGGATGGTGTACCTCTTGTAGAAACATTGTGTGACTGATTTTGGTCCCGAAATTAGAATTCATTTATTTTCAGTAATAAGGGAGTAATAAACCGTAGCGCTTATCTTTCCCTGGGACACAGTTTTATTAAAACAAACGGTTGCTTATTGTGTGTAATTGATGTAATAGGATTTGGTTCTTACTATTGTCTGAGATAACAGAAGAAACGCAATGAAATTAAGTCAACATTTTCTCTGATGGACAATAATAATAGTAACTTTCTGTAACGATAATACATTTTGCTTACAGCTCACCACAGCTCCACAGTGGAAGAGCATCAGGCTGTTTCCATATTCCAGGGTAAACAAGGAAAGAAGACCATTGATGTGTACTGGCTGTCTGATGACGGAGGTCAGATCATCCATACATCCTTTTCTTTCTTTCTTTCTTTCTTTCTTTCTTTCTGTATTCAGAAGCCATCATAGTGTGTGTGTGTGTGTGTGTGTGTGTGTGTGTGTGTGTGTGTGTGTGTGTGTGTGTGTGTGTGTGTGTGCGTGCGTGCGTGCGTGCGTGCGTGCGTGCGTGCGTGCGTGCGTGCGTGCGTGCGTGCGTGCGTGCGTGCGTGTGTGACAGGTCTGACCCTGCTGCTTCCATACCTGCTGACCAGGAGAAAGCGCTGGGCCAGGTGTAAGGTCAGAGTGTTTGTGGGAGGCGACATAAACAGGAAGGAACAGCAGAGAGAGGAGTGAGTGCTTTGTGTGTGTGTGTGTGTGTGTGTGTGTGTGTGTGTGTGCGTGCGTGCGTGCGTGCGTGCGTGCGTGCGTGCGTGCGTGCGTGCGTGCGTGCTGCTGACCAGGAGAAAGCGCTGGGCCAGGTGTAAGGTCAGAGTGTTTGTGGGAGGCGACATAAACAGGAAGGAACAGCAGAGAGAGGAGTGAGTGCTTTGTGTGTGTGTGTGTGTGTGTGTGTGTGTGTGTGTGTGTGTGCGTGCGTGCGTGCGTGCGTGCGTTTGTGCGTGCGTGCGTGCGTGCGTGCGTGCGTGCGTGCGTGCGTGCGTGCCCACAATTAATAGAAAACAGAAAATATACTAGTATAGAGCCCTGTGGGACTCCGGTGAACCGTAAATTGTTTTAAATGGTTCATTGAAGCTCTGCAGTATTGTAACTTTATGATTCAAGCACTAGATCATTACGTTCTCTTTCCAGGGTACTGGCTCTGATCCAGAAGTTCCGTCTTGGTTTCCATGACGTCCAGGTGCTTCCTGACATCTATGAGAAGCCACAGCCTGAACAGTGAGTTGAAACTCTTCACCTGTCTTCTTCTTCCACTGTTCTTGTGAATAGCTAGTAGTAGACACAAAGATATTTGTGCCAAGATCGAAGGCATCTCTCAGGGTATCGTTGCTGTCGGGTAGAAACCTCTTATCTCCACGTTTGGCGTTTTTTCGTAAATTAATGCCCTACTCGATCATGCTACAGCGTCACACAAAAGTGTCAAAAGTATCAGATCCAGGCCTGGACCGCTGACGTAGCAGTGCAGGCACCTAGGCTTAATGTAGCCTGACAGCGCGTTGCTTTGCTGCATGTCACTCCCCATCTCTCTCCCCATTTCCTGTCAGCCTACTGTCCTATCCATAAAGGCATAAAAGCCCAAAAATACATCTTTAAAAGTAGCAGATCTACAAGCTCAAAACGCAACATGACGCGTCTGCTTCTTTTGCTATTTTTGAACGTGAATCCTGAAAAGTAACAGTTTTGGACATACAGTATGAGGTTTACACTGTTTACACTACAGTGATTTATTTCACGTTCACCATAATCCTCCTGCAACTGTCTTGTACTTGTTCACCAGTGTCCAGCGCTTTGAGAACATGCTGAGTCCCTTCAGGCTGGAGACTAATCTGAAGCCAGGCTCACAATCTGGGCTACAGCAAGGCCAGGAACAGCCCTGGATGATCACTGACCAGGACATAGAGAGGAATAGGGCCAAGGTCAGTTACATCATTGGTTCTCAAAGTGGGGTCCGGGGACCCCCAGGGGTACTTGAGGGTGTTCCAGGGGGTCCCCAGTTAAATGATGGACAGGAACCAAATGGACCCTTATGGGTCTGTAGCTCTGAGAGTACCTAACGGGTCCATTTGGTTCCATTTGTACACTCTCAGAGTTAAATTAACATTGGTTTTACAATATAAATTGGGGTCCCAGGGATAGAAATGCCATTAAATGGGGGTCCGTAGCCTAATGCATGTCAAACTGGGGGTCCTTGAAATTAAAATGGTTAAGAATCACTGCTAGAGAGCCGTAAAAACCTTCTCTTATTGGGGTCCCTGGCTTATCTTTTCAAATGGGGGTCCGCGGGGTAATAAGTGTCAATTAGGGGGTCCTTGACATGAAAAAGTTTGAGAACCACTGAGTTACATAACATAACACGCACACACACTCGCACACACACACGCACGCGCGCGCACACGCACACACGCGCACGCACGCACACGCACGCGCACACTTACCAAAGGTTATGACCATACATTTTCACCACTCTAATATTTTCACACCTTCTGTATTATTTTAGTCTCTCCATCAGGTCCGTATAAATGAGGTTCTTCAAGACTATTCCAGAGAGGCTGCATTGATTGTTATGTAAGTGTTTTATTTGTATTTTGCGGCATTTTCACTTAAAGGTAGACATCAGAGAGAAACAGGCAACATACACAGTGTGCTGAGACCGGGATTCAAACTACTAGGGCTGGGCTATATGTACATTTTTGACCAAAGACCTTGATAGTGCAGCGACCCTGCAAGAGACCCGGCCTTAACTTGCTCCGCCAACGGCAGATTCAAGTACACAGTTGATCCTTACTTAGATTAACTTTTTGTTTTCAAATATACTTTGTATGGTCCTGTTAATATGAACCTTCCAGCAATATTTTTTTGAAGATGCACCATTGTCAGTCCTCATGAGGGGATTATTAAGGCTACGCTATTTTCAATCTGATGGCGGTTATTTGCAGAATCCATTATTTCCCCTCTATAGGCACAAGTTCCTGTTGCATTTTCCCAACAGCTCTGAAGACATCCTGACCTTATCCCCAAAATCAATTTTTCCCGATGTTCCAGCAGAATGCCCTGCAGTCCCGGCCCAACAATAAAAGATAATATCGTATTGCGATGTTTATATCAATTTTCAAAAACTTTCAAAAACATCAAACATTGGCCGATCAAGCTCACAGTGTGTCACATCGTGATGCATTGTGAGCTTGTAGATAAGCTATTTTTGAAAGATTTGAAAGCATAAAATAAGTTAGGCTAAGCTTAAGTGATTAAAACCAGAAAAAGACAACACTTATGTCGTACCGCAAACGCTGGTCCAGAAAGTTTTGAGAACCACTGACCTAGCACACAACAGGAGATAGTCAGTGGCAGACACGTACTTCTCGCCTTCTTGTACTGGAAATACTCTGCATTTGGTTTAGGCGCCTGTACATGAGCCGGTTCATAATCTGACCAATGACCATATAATCTTGCCGACCCTTGAATTTGACGGACAATTTCAACATCGGCCCTTAATGACAGAAGTCCCTGAATCTTGTCTGCGCCTGTCCAGCTAAGACATTTTCATCGTATGTTTAATGTTATGGCCTCACTGTGAATTCTCCGGACAATGACCCAAACATTACACAGACTTTGTACCAGGGATCTGGCAGCCTGGCAGGGTATATACAGCAGTAGTCAGTTTAATTAGCATTCTTATACAGTATGTTCAGCCTCAGGTTTCAGTGCATGTGTGAAAGCAGCTATATGAGTGTGTGTGTGTGTGTGTGTGTGTGTGTGTGTGTGTGTGTGTGTGTGTGTGTGTGTGTGTGTGTGTGTGTGTGTGTGTGTGTGTGTGTGTGTGTGTGTGTGTGTGTGTGTGTGTGTGTGTGTGTGTGTGTGTGTGTGTGTGTGTGTGTGTGTGTGTGTGTGTGTGTGTTGTACAGCACTATGCCAGTGGGGAGGAGAGGTGTGTGTCCCAGCGCTCTCTACCTGGCCTGGTTGGACTTCCTATCACATGACCTGAGACCACCTGTCCTATTAGTCAGAGGGAACCAGGAAAATGTTCTCACTTTCTACTGCCAATGAGTCTAATGAACAGCATAATGTCTAACGTAGTAACAGGTATCTACCTGTATCAAACAATGTGCTACATAGTTTTTTTTATAGGTAAATGTTTTTGAATGCATGCAGTCAAACACGATTTGGTGACTTTGGTAGCAGCTTTAAAAACTTTGGGTATTTAAATTTCACGTAAAGAATACGTTTTTTCATGTATAGATATACCTTCGCATTTTGGACACATTTTGGATCTTAAATCATGTATAAATTACAATGCTCAATGTTGCCTCAAACTGATACACATGCAAGTGATTGCTTATTATGATGCCTTAATGATTTGCATTCATATTTAATCAGATATTTATTTGACAAGATTGTTCAATCATTAAAGATAATAATAACTACTTTTGACATGGTCTTTACTGCTGTTGTTTTTGAGAGCAATAATGATGTTTCACACCTTTTAGACAATTTTAATTAAATGTTTCTGAAACCTTTCTTTTTGTTGGTGCATGAATGCTATAAATTGCTACAAAAACTGTATATCCATCATTGAAGGGTACATTTCTGAGGTGCCGTGCATGTTCACATCATGTATACTTTACATTACTTTAGAGCATTTTGGACAAAATAGTACATTTTACACCGAAGTGCCCACTCTTCCTCAGTGCCCACTCTTCTTGTATCTATTTGGGGGTGGGGGGGAGGTGTCCTTCCTTGACATTAAAAAGTTTGAGAACCACTGGACGATGGGATGATGATCGGGGTCAAGCAGGGGTCAGCAACCTTTTTGACATGAAATGCCATGTTTTTATTTTCTTGATAATCAGTGTGCCATATCAACATTACGTTTAATTATGACACCACATAAACATTTCCTATTTCCAACTTCTTTATAAATATTTTCTTGTGGCATTTTCACTTAAAAGTAGAAACAGGCAACATGCAGCATAAACAGTATCAGGATGTAAATGGTCATTAGACTCAGAGCAATAACCCACTTATCTCCCAGACTCCCTTGCCAGTCAGAGTTAGGAGTTTGAATGAATATAGAATTATGTGCAGGATGACATTTGTATACAGATGTGAGGGAACTAAATTTAACTGACTAAACTTTTTTTCCCTAAATATTCAATTTTAAAAGAAAAATCCTCTCTCTCACATTTATGCCAGTGTGCCAATCATAACCCTCCCCTGCCCTGTGCCAATGTTGGCATTAGTGCCTAAGGTTGCATGGTGGTTGCCACCCTTGATCTACAGCGTTGCGCATGCGCAACCATGAAAGTACACCCGACCCTCCACGTCCGATCACACGCGCCCTGTCAGCCAATCAGGAGCGGCCACAGTGTGTTTGGAAACAACATTCCTCTGGCTACATTGACGCCTCTCTCTATGTGTTGTTTTTCCGTGTGTGACAGCAGCCAGCAACAGATACTTTAACTTCCCTCTTATTGCCACACGGTGACACGTTTCCTTGTGATCGGGTCGGTATTATAATAAGTTATTTGATCTGTCTCGAGGTTGTGTTAGTTACATTGTATCGAGGTGCTCGCGCGAAACATCACAGAATAGAGATATAAAAGAGAGAGAGAGAGGGGTTATAAAATGGATCGGGGAGGCTTTCAACAAAAGACCATCACGTTCGTGATCAAAACGCCCAACCTGGCCCACGGGGACCAGACCGTGGACGGGGTGGACATGGACTGGACCGTGGTGGACCTGAAGAGACATCTGTCTGCGGTCTACCCGTCTCAACCCGTGAGTTATTCGTGTTTATCGTTATTAGAAGGCTGTGAACTGGATGACACGCTAGCATTGTTGTAGCTAAGCTAACGTCCCAGCAGTTACTTCTGTCTTGTTATGGAACGTGAAAGCAGCTGCCTGACAGGATCCCCTGCTGCCTGCCTGCACCGCTGGGCCTGGCATAGGCTCTATGCACAGCAGCCATATTATCACTTCCTTCACAGGTGTTTGTTTGTTTGTTTGTTTATTAAGGATCCCCATTAGTCTACACCTTAGTGGAGACTATTCTTCCTGGGGTCCAAAGACTCCACATAGAATAATATACATACAAAAAGCAAAAGCAAGTTTACAAATATCACAAAGAAAAAAGAAAATATGCTTTTCAGCATAAAAACACGGTTAGTGCATTCACTAGTGATATAACATGGTATAGCGAAATAAATAGTATGTAGATTTCTCAGTGGAAGAGTAGCCCACCAGGCAGGCTACTAGTTATGTTGTATTAACCCATTTAGATCTGTAGGCCTATTCTAAAAATGCCTTCTAAATCCTGAGTCTCCTGACCTAAGTTTTCTGAAAAACATGGATGTTGCTTTATATATACAGCAACAACTATGTGATGCAGATGCTGTCTCGGCTTGAAAGGTATAACAACAAGGTATAGGTGTAACATGTCTACATTTAACATACCACCATACATATACAGTAGGTTACTTAACATGACTTTTTATTTGTTAAAATATATTCAGAATTGCACCTTTTAACACTTAGGATTTTACTGTGTATGTAGTTGGTTACAAAGTTGCATTATTTCTCCCCAAAATGACCTGGGAGATTCTTAGAATGTTTTATTTCCCCACAGCTTGTATAATCTGTCCCGTAATTGTAATAAGGAAGTTAACAGCAGCCCTTTAACTCTGAGAATGTGTTTTTGTGTGTGCGTGTAAAAACACAACTGATTGCATAACTACATCCTTGAAGCTGGGGAATTCTGATCCGTTGCGTTGGCTATTTTCAGCGAAGCTTTCCCCACAATAACAGAAAACAGAAAATACCCTAGTATAGAGCCCAGAGGGACTGTGAGGGACTAAACCAGGGGTCTTCAACAGGGGGTCCGGGACCCCTAGGGGGTCCTCAGAGTTACTACAGAGGGTCCGCCAAATCTTTGTGTGATATGATTTTTTTGTTTTTACATTAACCACTTGAACCCTAACATCCCTTTTCTGAGGAGAACTTAAGAGTAATTGGTGTAGAGGGGAAAGAAAGCAGACCAAGTTAAAAAAAAAAGTTTAATCTGAAATACAATTGTATACAATATAGAGGGGGGTCCCTGATTCATCTCTTGCTCAGCTAGGGGGTCCTTGGCCTGAAAACGTTGAAGACCCCTGGACTAAACCATATGGGGTTTAACCCATTCAATCCGGAAACGCATCTCTGTCACTTAAGATTTCTTTGGCTATTCAAAAATAGCAGATATACAAGCTCACAGTGCGGCACTATAGATCTGCTATTTTTTGAAAAATCATGAACGTTTTTTCATGAATCATGAACATTTGATTTGCATTAAAAAATGTTCGCTGTAAGAAAATATATATATTCAAAGATTTGCACAAACTTTAACGATTAAAAAAAAAATAGCTGATCTACAAGCTTGTATATCTGCTATTTTTGAATAGCCAAAGTATAAAATAATGGTTAAAGTGGGTTACACAGATGCGTTCCCGGTTTGAATGGGTGACGTGGTTTAACTCCTGTAGGCAAGACTATCTGACTGTATCCTGAAGGACATGACATCCGTCCAGGCGACTATAGCCTGTAGCCACCAGTTCGTGGCTGCTGGTGGCAAGTTGTGAGAAATATGTTGATAAGAAGAAAGAGATTAAAAGTTGAAGGTCTTTCTTGTGATACCATTATGGCAAGCAAGCTATTATTCTGCAGACCCTACTTTTACTGAACAGGTTCGACCGGACTTCATTACATTTCAATAATGACGCTTATGAGTTTCAGTGGTGGAAGAAGTACTCACATTTTTTTACTTGAGTAAAACTATCAATACCACTATGTAGAAATATACTCTGTTGCAAGAAAAGGTCCGGTTTCACAATTGACTTGAGTAAAAGTGCAAAAGTATTGACATCAAAATATACTTACCAAAGGTATATCAAGAGTACCAAAGAGTACCAAAACCAAAAGTATTATGTATTAAGTGTTATACAGAATGTCCCATTGGGCAAGTTTCCAAATGTATAAAATACTTTTATAGCAGATCTACAAGCTTTTCTAAATATACAAAGATTTGAACATTTTCAAATAATTTGAATAAAAGTACAATATTTAACTCTGAGATGTACTAGAGTAGAAATAAAAAAAGGTATTGTAGAAATACATACACATTTTTACTTAAGTACAGTACTTGAGTAAATGTACCTAGTTACTTTCTACCACTGCTTATGAGTTTCAGGCAGTACTACTAGTCAACCAGTAGGTGTCCTACCTGACACCAGACACCAGGGTCTAAATGTCTCAGTCGAAGAGTAGGGAGACCTCCTCCAACCACTGCAGATATGCTAGTGATAACATATTGACATTCTTTACCATAAAGATTCATACAAAATAAGGTTCTAGTCATAAAAAGCCCCCACCCTCCAAACCTTCAAAACCCACCTCTTCAATATGGCTTTCCCCAGCTAACTCCACCCCCCCTTCTCATCATTCCACTGTTTTTATTGATTTTATTCATTAGTCTTAGCCTTTTCTTTGTGTTTTTTTCCTCCCCTAATAAAGTTGTTTTTCTTTGTTGTTTTCTCATGCCCCCCACGTAAAGCGTCTTTGGGTACTTAGAAAAGCGCTATATAAATTGCAGATACTATTATAAAAAAATAAGTTCCGGATTGCGTCTTTAACTATAGCTATAAACTACTTGTTCATAGAATTCTGTTGTGACAAATGTGCAGTTCAGTTTTGTCAAGTTTGTGATTTGTAGCTCAATCAATCAGCCTGTTTCCCCTGCCATGGCCAGGCTTAATTGCCATCATGCTTAATGAGAGGAACCATGGAGCATGATCAATGACTGACTGAAGGCCATGGTGGTAGAGAGCGTTACTGTTGCTAGAGGCAGGCATCACTCACTCAAAGCCCTTCCACCCAGCACACACCATACCATTGCACAGGAGAGAAGCATCTTCTGGAACAACAGATTGTTCAACTGAATTCTATGTAGAATCAAGCGAATTAATATTCGCTAAAGTTACTTCTTTGCAAGTCTCTTATCTCTTACCTCAAGTCTCTTATCTTTTTCTGAACGCTTGTGTACTTCTGTTTGTTTGTATCTCACTATTCTCTTATGTGAAGCACTTTTATAAAATGTGTTTTTAAAAAGTGCTTCATAAATAACGTTTTATATTCTTACTCACTCCAACCCATTTCTCTCCATTGTGTTCAGGCGGTGAGTGACCAAAGACTGATCTACTCTGGGAAACTACTGCCTGACCACCTACACCTGAGAGATATCTTCAGACAGGTGTGTGTGTGTGTGTGTGTGTGTGTGTGTGTGTGTGTGTGTGTGTGTGTGTGTGTGTGTGTGTGTGTGTGTGTGTGTGTGTGTGTGTGTGTGTGTGTGTGTGTGTGTGTGTGTGTGTGTGTGTGTGTGTGTGTGTGTGTGTGTGTGTGTGTGTGTGTGTGTGTGTGTGTGTGTGCGTGCGTGCGTGCGTGTGACTGTGTGCATGGCAGTGCAATTCTGTCTAGCTGCATTTGCTTATCAACACAAACCTCAATGCAGTGAATTTTGACATCTGCTTCCTGCAGTGGAAGCCCTGTTAAGGTTTGCATGGTATAATGATTAGATTAGTCATTAGTGGAAAGGGGCCCGGGTGGCTGGCGTATCGGTCCGGGCACCTAGGCTCATTGCAGTCTGACAGCGTGTCGCGGGTTCCAGTCCCGATCCCGGCGACCTTTGCTGCGTGTCACTCCCCATTTCCTGTCTGTTTACTGTATAGTGTATACTATCAATAAAGGCTGAAAAACCAAAAAATATCTTTAAAAAAAGAAAGGATTAGTGAAAAGGGGTGATCTGCTCAGTGCTCACCATTACATAATATTAAAAAACTGAAAGAGTTGCAAATAAAAAATAAAAAAAATCCCTTGTGTTTTGTTTCATATAGATCCTTTAGTTAGTTCCTTCATAATCTATTTTAATTATTGGTGCAATAAAAGTTCTTTCATGGTTTTATTTTATATATTATAGGTGAATGGAAAAATGTTCCATCATGGTCATGTACCGCTCATCCAAAATGGGGGAATCCCCATCTTGATTTCTTCCTTGAAATATTTTTTTACCTGACAGTTTTACCTGACTTTTGCAGTTCCTGTTAGACGATGAGGTTGTATGTAGGCTGCCTGTCTTAAAGCAACCATTATCTGACTATGATGGCCAAGGCGATGGCCAAAATCAATTACCGTACTATTTATAAACGACAAGTCAAGTCAACTATAAATAGTTAGGTCAATCCTTGACCTAAAAACATGCTTTGCCTGAAGGCGGCACTGAAGGGTCGGTCAGTAGTATATAAGCTCGTATTTCATGTGTTTTGCAACATGGTTTAATCTCTGAATCCCCATAGTGGCTCATGTTACTGGAGAGAAAAGATAACCTGTAAACCGATCCAGACAGTGACAGAAGTCCACAAAGGTATACATCAGTATGGAGCCACCTGTTGTTTTCAGTGAGAATCCTCTGTTTAGAGAAAATTAGTTCAGACAGAGGGGCTGCATTGCAGCTTGATGACTGTAGTTCTGGAGGTGTGTTTATTAAAAAAAGCACACTATGCCATCAAATATGCTATCTGCTCATATGAAGAACTCCCTTGTGATGTCTGCTGTCTAGTTCTGTCCCATACTCCTGTATGGCTGGAAAGCTTGTGGGGTTGTTGCTAGGGCTGTCACGATTACAACATTTAAGTTACGATTAATTGTCACACAAATAATTGCAATTAACGATTCAATTGTGTTTTTGGCATTGAACATTGGAATCGGCACTGACCTTTTTTATTTTGCCTTTTAGGCTTTGTAATAAAAAAATGCACAGAGCAGATACAATAACTTAAATACCGGTATACAAAGAAATGACTAACATATTTAATAATTGCATACTTAAAATACAAGATACTTCTATACAAGATCTGTTATTTCTGCTTTTTTAATATTTGAAAATGTATGAACATTTTTCAACATGGAAACGATTATGCAAAATAATTGCTATTATCCCAAATAGTTGTGATTAGACGATTATGTAATAATTGTGACAAGCCTAGTTGTTGCCAAATGTGAATGACGTTTATAAGTAACTTTGGATTGTCAATTTGACCTGGTGGTTCAGTTGTTGACATCAGAGAACGAAGGAATAGGAATTCTTCTTTATGTTTTCTGCTCCGTTCTGCCCAAACCCAAGGCTAGAGTTGTACCGATACCGGTACAGGAAGGAAATGCCCTCTGACATGCTGCCAAACATGCAGGAGCGCGTATCTGATATCACATAATTTACATGATGATAGCTCATTTACACTAAACAATGATTGTTTATTTTGAATGTTGACTTTTTAAGTTGATATTCCATTACTGTTTTGTTCTATACTGTTCCTGTGCTATTTAAATGTTTTAAATTGTGGCTGCACTTTAACACTTTATTAAAGATGTATTACCTGTGAATAATACATTGATACTAATATAAAATGTAATACTTTGGCCTACATGCCTTTTGATATAAGTTCTAGCAGCGTTTGAAAGCAATCTGGACACGTATACATTTCAGTATAGTACTACTTCTCTCCTGCGTGTGTGTGCTATCACTATCAGCAGCATGTGTTGTTGCCACGTAACCCTTGTTAATCTGTTGTTTATCTCTGCCATCCCAGACTGACTGCGCTCCCACGCTACACCTGGTGTGTTCTGCTCGGGCCCCAGCTAGAGGACCCCTGGGAGCCAGACCTAAGGTGATTTTTATTCCACTGGTACATGTCTACACCTTAAAGTAGTTAAGAGCAGTGCTTCTCACACTTTTTAGCTCGAGACACAAAATAGAAGTCTCCCCAGGATCCAAACTAGTGAAAATGACACGTTGTGAGCTTGTAGATCTGCTATTTTCACAACTCCTTAAAAAATATATAATATATATATATATATATATGTATATGAAATTTCTTGAAAAGAGATTTTTTTTTTTAAATAATAAATAATAAAAATGGGGTGTTTTCTCGTGACCCATAAAAATGGGTTCGCGACCCAAACATGTGTCCTAAGTCCTCCCGACCCACTTTTTGAGAAACAGTGGTTTAGAGCAATGCTTCTCAAACTTTTTTTTTAAGTTTTTATTTCAAAGAGCACCATAACTCAGAGTGTACAAATGGAACCATATGAATCCCTCCGGTTTATTAAAAACCGTGACATACATTTTTGTATCTTTGAAAGATGTTGGTAACTGAGAATGTTGTGACTGGCCCACTTGCACAAATGATTTCCAGGAACACATGCAAGTCAGTTGAGTAATCCTCACAAACAGATGGTTATAGATAAATAGAAAACACAGAGAGGAGCATGTATGTTTGTCAAATGAATGAATATCCAAACAAGGTGCTCTTTGGTACAAGGGTGACAGAAAGTTGAAGAACAAAAAAGAACAGTGACCAAGGCACTCTTATATGAATATACAAAATGTTAAATCCTTTATTGTTATGGCTAATGCATGGCAAAAATGTAAAAAAAAAGGGGGAACTCAGCCTTCATCAGGGTGACTAAAATAGCTTTTATGGGTCACGAGGGCGGAGTCTCACTGGGTCCGATTGATTCGAACCGTTCCCGAGTACGATGGCCCTCCCCTTGGCCAGCATTCACATTGGCCATGATTCTTCCGTACCCGAGTACACTTCAATTCAACTGTAATGGTACCTAGGTGCCTCAAGGGAGCGCTGTGGACTATGGGGCTTTGAGAGATAGAGGATGTCATGTGACAAGACTAGTCACTTGTCAGAGTTCAGAGCGAATAATAAAGTTTGACTGTGTTATGATAATTATTATAATATTATTTCTCTGTTATAATAATAACAGAGAAATAATACACAACCAAAGCAGTGTGCACTGACGGTCTTTGAAACCTCGCTGCGTAGCCAACATAACATCGTCTCGACAATTGTTACAAGTGTCGCATGACAGTGACATCACTGAAGCATCCTTGGTATCTTATAGCAGCCTCTAGTCACTAGCATATGCCGTCAAATGTACCGTGTTGCATAATATTGACGTCACTGAGTTGGTACGGACGCAGTTCACACTAATCACGCAGTTCACACTAATCACAACATCTGGCAAGTGGACCCGGGTGCCCACCCGGGACCATAGTCTGAATCCATCCTCACTCATAGATGTTTGTGCAGGGAAACGTTGGTGAGACATTCTCCGCAGACTGTAACAATATAAAATAAACAAGCTAAAATAACAGGGTGTATTACAAGAAAAAGTAAACGGGTAAAAAAACGAAACAACAGCAACTTTAGCAAGAAAGTACAGAATCATTTAGCATCCGGGATACAGAATGTAGAGTATACAGCCATCTGTGCTGCTCTGTTGTGAGCAAGATTTATTAACAGGTTGTAGATACACACTGTGATACGTTGGGTGTAACACTTGACTTGCATGTTGCTTTACATATTGACGTGGCACCTGCCTGTATTCAGGAACTCCAATCAGACTTTTTTATTTTTTTATTATAATTTCTTTTGGGATTTTCTGCCTTTATTGGATAGTACAGTGAAAAGTGGGCAGACATTTTCAAAAGCTTTAAAAGATTTCCAAAATTAGCCAATCAACATGAGTTTGTAGACTGGCAATAAATAAAAAAAAAACTTAAATAGTGGTTAAATAAAATCATTTTGGAAAAATGATCGCTCAGAACATCTGTAATCGGTGGGCTAGGACTCTCCAAAATTGGGATTGGCATCGGACACTAAAATGTGGCATCAGTCGGCCTCTAAATAATCTTGTGCCTCTCTGGTAGAAGAACAGCTGCACAGCTCATATCTCATTAGCAACCAACCGAGGAGTGTTCAGTCAAGTGCAGATATGAGATCTCAAATGCAGTTAAATGTAGATTACTTCAGTTTCACATCACTTTCAGAAGCCCTCAATGTCCCCAGGCTCACCACATGAAATTTCCATGTAATTGACATTAACAAGAGAGCACACATCCCCCTCAGACAAACTGCTGAGTTGCAGAGTTAAAAAAAGAAAATAAATTAACCTTTTAAGCCCTGCATAATTTATTGTGTGAGGAAATTGTGAAAATGGCAGATCTAGTATAAGCTCACAAAGCATTGCGGCATGTTGTGAGCTTGTAGATCTGCTATGTTCGATATGTTTGAAAATTCTTCTTATTTCTTTGAATGATTTTGCCTATAAAGACGTGCCCATTGCCCAAAATAGTGACACTAAGACGGAAGTCTTGGGTGCACCAGTATATCGTTGCTGTCAGGAAGAAACCTTTTACAGTATATCCATTTTTCTACTTTTTGTTGTAGATTTTTTTAAGCAAATGAATGCCCTTCCTCACCATACATGAGTGTCGCACAAAAGTAGTGAAAATAGCCGATGCGACACGTTGTGAGCTTGTAGATTATTTCTAAATGTTTTTCAAATAATAACCTGCCTGAAAATATATATAAAAAAATCTAAGATACACATTGTTAATCAGTTGATTGTCAATTTTATATTTTTCAACGAAATTTGAATAAAGGTTGTGATTAGTGCATGTGGGCACTGCCTCCCTCACTTCATTACATAACACATTTGGTTTATTATCTACAGTACTAACATAGTACTAACTAGGAAAAGGAAATTCAACCACATCACACCAACACTCATAGCACTACACTGGCCGCCGATACAGACCAGAACCAACTTCAAGGTGCTGCTCATGACCTATAAAACATCCCTGAATGACCACTACACATCCCAGGATGCTGGTCACCTCACAGTCACAAAATATAATAAAAAAAAAACAGTTGGGGGCAGAGCGCCCAGTCTCTGGAATGCTCTCCCTCCAGCTGTTAGAGATGCCGACTCTTTGGACATTTTAAAATCTAGGCAAAAAAAAAAACATATTTTTTTTCTTGCGTTACGGTTCCCCCTAGTTTTATTGAATTCATTGTTATGACTACCTCTTCTTTCACTGTGTTTTTTTCTAAATTTTCTTTTCTTTTTTGGTGATCTGTACATTTTTCAGCTGTGCACTATCGCATGGTAATTGTTTGACCATACGTGCTGGCACATTTTACTGTCCTTCTTTGCTACTGTGTTTTTGTTTTATGACTTGCAGTGCACAGAGACCCCACTGATGTTGCACTATAAATGCAAATAAACTGAACTGAAACTGATCTGATTATCGTTTGATTATAAGGCAGGTTTGTCTTATAAACAATCTTTGTAAACATGTCTCTGGGGCTGGTATTAGGAACCGCCATATCAAATGTGCATGTGTTCATCAGCGTGTACCTTTTGCCAGAGTAGTCTGACATCATTTCTTTCTTTCTTTTCAGGTCAGAGAGACAGAATCAGCCTCCACAGTACAGACCTCCACGTCCAGCTCTACTTCCCTCGATCGCAGCCCCTCCTCCCCTGTACAAAGTACCCCAACACCACCGCCTGTACAAAGTACCCCAACACCACCGCCTGTACAAAGTACCCCAACAACACCACCTGTACAAAGTACCCCAACAACACCAGAGCTGAGGCAGAGAAGGCATGCAGCCCCAGCAGCCTCCACTCCACAACCAGATCACACACAAACACAAACACCGGCTTGGCCTGGCATTGCAGTGTAAGTCAAACATACAATTAAAAGGTCCACTAGGTGCCTGTCTATTTCAACTTTGAAAATGTCTGATATTCCCTTTTGGTACAGTTAAAAAACAAATGTGATATTGGTACAAATAATGTCGGAAGATTTGTCAAAGATAATGTTTGATATACCTATTGCTAGGGTCAAGTATAATTTCTGAATATTATATACCTAATTGGTATAGTCATAAGTAATCTCTGATATACCTATTTCTATATTCATAAATTATGTCATTTAATGTGTACCTATTGCTATAGTCAAAACAAGTATCCAGCTATTGTTACTGTCAAGACATCTTTGTTTTTGGACGGTGTGTGCCTTTGCTGTTGAATAAATAAACTATATAAACTGAGTGAATAATAACATTAGGTTTTGCTTTCACCAAAGTATGACTTTGGCATGTGGGAAATAAATCATCATTCAACATGAGCAAGAATTATTTGTTTTGTTTGACTCTTGTTCTCTCTCTTTTTCTCTATTTTTTTCTCTCTCTCTCCCCCTCCCATCCTTCTTTCTTTCCTCATCTCTCACTCTTTCTGTCTCTAGGCCTGGTGTAGCAGAGATGGCCCAGCCAGCCTTCCCTACCTACTCCTTGTACAGCCCTCAACAGCTCCTCTGGCTCCAGCACGTCTACGCTAGACAGTATTACATGCAATAGTGAGTCTGACTTTATAGATGTTTTAATGTCTCTTAGGTTCAATTCATTTTATTTTATTTCCTTTTTTACACAGATTTGCTGACAATACGCTAGTCTAATTACAATAAAAATCCAAAATGACGATATAATGCACTTGCATGAGTATACTTATCAAACATACAAGAAACAGACAAAATCTTTTTAGTCTAAATAGCAGTTAACTCATTCACTGCTAGACTTATTTCTGGCTGCGTTTGCCCACTGCCAGAGATTTTTCATAGTAAAAATAAAAGTACACAGGAGCCGAGATACAGAATTTTTAAGTAACAAGTCAACAAGGAAGTGGATAGGAGTCTAGATCTTCGAAAAATGATATCTCTTGGGTCTGTGGGTCAAATCCCCCCATTTTGGAAAATTTTAAATTACGTCTTTTACGTTCTTGGCAGTATTGTTAATTGGAAATAATTACGTTTTTGGCAGGGAATTAGTTAAGGAAACTTGTGTGTGAGTACAGTACATCGTGTGTTTATAAAAAAAAAAGAAGAAATCTGCAAAAATATCATCACATTGCAATTCAAGCTCTCAGGGCACAGATATTTTCCATCTTTCGCTGGACTGGTTCTTTTTTTTTCTGCCTTTAATTGGATAGTGTAGTAGAGAGAGACAGATAACTGGGGATAGAGAGACAGGGAGAGAGACAGGGAATGACACACAGCAAAGGCGGTGTGGTATATAGGCAGGCTCACCTTAACCACTAGGCCATCGGCGCCCCAGACAGGTTATTTTATCCATCACCTGGCCTTTATGGGTTCAGGATGTGCACCATGACTATTCGTGATCGTAACTCTTACGAACTCGGTCTAAAATGTCCTCCTTGTTCTCGACCGATAGCCATGCAGCTTTGGCAGCAGCAGGCCACAGCACAGCGTCCTTGGCGCCAGCCGCCACGACCTTCGGCCCGTACCCTCCTGTTCCCGCCCACCACCAAGCGCCTGTCCCGGCCGCCTTACCCAACCAGAACCCCATCGAGGCCCTGCCGGCCAACCAGAACGCAGGGGCCCAGGACGGCGCCTTCATCGACCCCGCGGCGGCCAACCAGAACCTGCGGATGAACGCACAGGGCGGGCCGGTGATGGAGGACGAGGAGGACGTGGAGCGCGACTGGCTGGACTGGGTGTACACTGTTGCGCGGCTGGGCGTGTTCCTCAGCATCGTGTACTTCTACTCCACCCTGAGCCGCTTCGTCCTGGTGATGAGCAGCCTCCTCCTCATGTACCTGTAAGTACAGATGTACCCATGCCATTTCTTTACTTCCCGATACCGATTCCGATATCCATAACTTGTGTATTGGTCCGATATCAGTGTCTGTGTAAAAATAAATAAAAAACCGAGGACAATGGTTCTCAAAGTGGGGTCCACTGGGTTCCTTGAGGGAGTTCCAAATGGACCCTGCAAATGGACCCTGCAAATGGAACAAAATGGACCCTTACGGGTCCATTTGGTTCCATTTGCACACTCTCAGAGTTACGGGGGTCCTTGAAATTCTAAAGTTTGAGAACCACTGATCTAGTAATAACATTTCCATTAATTGTGAAAGTGCAGCTACAAGTTTGTAAAATAATAATGTAACTAGTACAGTAAGAGTATAAAACAGACAGTAGTGCAACATCAACTGAAGCATTCCAAAGACAATTTAATTGACTACTGTAAATGACATATCATCATGTGATAAATTACGTGGTATCGGCAGCTTTTCGGAACAACTCCACCTGTACGTGTACTGCACTGAGCAGACTCCTTCTAATGCACCTGTACATAGCTGATGTACTGTATATAGGGTTAAAGTGGTTAAACTAGTGCGCTCGGGTGGCGTAGTGGTAAAGTAGCTGCCCACCACCACGGAGGTCGTCGGTTAGAATCCACCGTGGTGCATTTGGCTTTGTTGAGCGTCTACACGAACACAATTGGGCCGTGAAAGCGAATTGCATCCTGGTAGATGTAGGCGCGGTCGGTAAAGCCTGAATTATACTTACTTGGGCACGGAAAATAGCCGATCTTCAAGTTCACAGCACGTCGTAATACAAGACGGCGCACAGCCAAATATAATTCGGGCATAATGCTCAAGAATCAAATGTCTCCGTCAATCGCGTCAGGAGTGAGGATTTTATTGCTTCAAAAAGAACATGACACTGGCAGCTACAAAGATGCACTCTACCATTCATTTTCAATTATGGAAGCCAGCGACATGAAGATACAAAGATGCATCCGACCTTTGTAGCGGCTGCAAAAGCTACAATACAACGGCTACAAAAAAGTTGAGCTGGCTTCAGCTTCAGATACTAAGCAACAGATATGCTGTGTAGCTTTGTATCCTCGTATCTTTTGCATCTGCAAGTGTGAAGCAGCAAACGCAGCCGCTGCCCTGTTTTGTCTGTGATGTTCAGTGTTCAACCCTCTGGATGTGTCTGTGATGTTCAGCGTTCAACCCACTGGATGTGTTTTTCAAACTGAACTCGGTCCCAGTGGTGATGTTTTATTCAGCATGGCAAACTGGCCAAGGCCACTTCATTTGCATCAGGTTCTGGGAGACCTGTCGCATTGCACACACGGGAGCTGCCCAGAATGATCGCTATCAGAGCAGCTCCATTGTAGCAGGTGTAATTACAGTGTCTTGTTCAGAGACCGACTGATGTATCTTTTTGGCTGATCTGCCT
Organism: Gymnoscopelus microlampas; assembly: GCF_963454915.1. Taxonomy (NCBI): domain Eukaryota; kingdom Metazoa; phylum Chordata; class Actinopteri; order Myctophiformes; family Myctophidae; genus Gymnoscopelus; species Gymnoscopelus microlampas. Next base: position 15,517,644 of record NC_139943.1, read on the forward strand.
CTCGGGGCTCAGGCCCTCTGCTGACGTTGTGCCTGCCTTGAAACTGTGAGATGTTGCATCTCACAGTTTCTGTGGTTGCAGAAAAGGGGCGGGGCTGTAGCACAAAATAAGACTGAGACAAAACAATAAGACACATTAAGATAAAAAACAACAACAAAACATACATTTGCTGTTTTCTCATAAAAACATACATACTTTTGAATGAAGGAACCTACTGCAACAAGTCCAGTTTAAGCAACCAGTTCTTTAGAGAGAGTTTAACATTTTCAATAGAACTGATCAACTGAAGGCTAGTAGGAAAACCATTCCACAGGACGGTGTTGTATAAGAACAACTTTGTTCCTCTTGAACATCAGGGTACAAATACCTGTGTGTCACCAGCCTTGTGTAGTATAAGAAGTCAGAGTACTACCTCTGGTGGACTGTGTAGTATAAGAAGTCAGAGTACTATATATATTTTTTTCCATATTTTTTTGTAATCGCTTTAGGCAATGGCAGGGCATCAATATTATATCCATATCATGATATTAGACTGGATATCGTCTGTGATTTTGGATATTGTACTATTGTAATATGGCATAAGTGTTCTTTTCCTGGCTTTTCCACTGTATCGGCGAGTGCACAAAATTAAGTACTTGTATTCGGCCTGAGAAAAATGGCTCTAGTTCTTGTATAGAAAATCGATATCGGAAAAAACGGTAGGCCTACTGGCATACTGACTTATAAAAAAACGGTAATTGGAATTGGCCAAGAATTTTGCAATCGGTGCATCTCTAATCCACAAGGAATCTTATTAAATCATAACCTCATTATTATTATAATTATTATATCATTATATCCTTATTATACATCATAACCCCATTATTAATGCCCATTGTCTGAGTATTTGTAGGTCAGTCTATGATATCAGTCATCTATGACATCAGTACCCGTCCATATTTGGGCATATTGACAGACAGACTGATTGATTGATCAATTGATTGATTGATTTGAATGCAGCATGAAGAATAGCCTCCCTAGCACCTGGCGACGGCTGTTGCTAGGCTACAGGTGAGGTAAACGAAGGTGTCCTGTGAGTTGTATGTTTCCATATCTGGAGAGTATCTCTTACACCACCAATAATAATATAAAACAATATAAAACCAGTATAACTGTAAGACTAAAGTACTTTTAACTTTTAAAAAATGCTAATCAGATTTTGTCAATGGCCCTTCAGCTATTTCAAAGCCTATTGATTGTTTTTTAACATGATAGAAGAGCCCAGTAAAGGCCTGGCGGGGAAAGATTTCAGGACCAACCTGATAATCAATTACCTTCCCCAGAGCACCACTGAAGATGCCTTGATGACTCTGTTCAGCAGAATTGGCGTGGTGGAAACCGCCAAGGTCATCAGAGACAAGAACAAAGGTCACAGTTTGCAGTACGGGTTTGTCAACTACGTTAACCCCGCTGACGCAGCCAAAGCCATCGAGACGCTGAACGGACAGAAGCTCCAGTCCAAGACCATCAAGGTGTCATACGCACGGCCCAGCTCCGACGCAATCAAGGACGCCAACATCTATGTGTGCAACCTGCCGAAGACCATGAACCTGGAAGACGTAGAAAAGATGTTCTCCCCGTACGGGACAATCATCAACGCCCGCATGCTCCTCGATGAGGAAGGTAAGCCCCGCGGGGCGGCGTTCATCCGCTTCGACAAGCGGGCTCAGGCGGAGGAGGCCACCAAACAGCTGAACGGCACCAAGCCTCCTGGAGCCACTGAGGAGATCAAGATCTCCAAACCCATCCTGTGCATGGGCCCTGACTCAAAGGTCAAGGTCGCCAAGGTCGTAGACACCACGCACGCCGAAGCCGAGCTCATCACCTCCCCGTACAAGCTTGTCCAGGGAGACATTGACCGGGTGACTGTACCGCGCATCTTCATCTACAACCTGGGCCAGGACGCCGACGAGGAACTCGTCCGGACCATGTTTGGAACCTTTGGCACCGTTACCGACGTCAAGGTCATCAGAGATTTTCGCACCAACAAGTGCAGGGGGTTGGCCTTCGTTACCATGGCGAACTACGAAGAGGCCATTGAAGCCATCGCACGGCTCAACGGCCATCGTGTCGGAGACAACATCCTGCAGGTCTCCTTTAAGATAGAAGAGAGCGGGAGGGAGAGAGAGTCTGGCAAAACGGCGAAGAGAGGGAGAGACACCGTGGACGACCTGGAGAGAGACCGACACAACGACAACCGTCCAGACAGTCATTATCACAGAGAGAGGGCCGTGTTCAGGCCCTACGACAAACATCTGCGGAGGCGTTAATGAATGGTAATCATAAATGACTGTAATGGAATGGAATGGAATAACAACCACTGCTGGAGACCACCTGGCCACTGACCAGGAGCATTTTGCTGGATTGGAATGGGAGGATCATTCTGGTGTCCTAGACGCCATCCCCAGCCGAGGCGGGGGAATGTGCATTCAAGGACCCCCAGTTTGATATAGACTCGCATACATGCCGCGACTACAGATCCGGTGGCAAAATTCAATCAATTTGGGAAAAGCACTTCCTCTCTCCATGCATGGAGAGAGGAAGTACGCAACCTCTCCTGACCAGTGACCATTTTCCAGCAGTGGTTGCTTCCCATGTGGGCATTGACCCACCTGCATTCACCCACCTGCATTCACCCCCCCCCCCCATGTGGGCATTGACCCACCTGCATTCACCCCCCCATGTGGGCATTGACCCACCTGCATTCACCCCCCATGTGGGCATTGACCCACCTGCATTCACCCCCCCATGTGGGCATTGACCCACCTGCATTCACCCCCCATGTGGGCATTGACCCACCTGCATTCACCCCCCAATGTGGGCATTGACCCACCTGCATTCACCCCCCCATGTGGGCATTGACCCACCTGCATTCACCCCCCATGTGGGCATTGACCCACCTGCATTCACCCCCCCCATGTGGGCATTGACCCACCTGCATTCACCACCCCCCCCCAATGTGGGCACTGACCCACCTGCATCCACCCCCCCATGTGGGCATTGACCCACCTCCATTCACCCCACCATGTGGGCACTGACCCATCTGCGTCCACCCCCCCCATGTGGGCACTGACCCACCTCCATTCACCCCCCCATGTGGGCATTGACCCACCTGCATCCACGCCCCCATGTGGGCATTGACCCACCTGCATCCACCACCCCATGTGGGCACTGACCCACCTGCATCCACGCCCACATGTGGGCATTGACCCACCTGCATTCACCCCCCATGTGGGCACTGACCCACCTGCATCCACCCCCCCCATGTGGGCATTGACCCACCTGCATCCACCTCCCTCCCCCCTGGATGGACGACCATGGACTTCATTGGACTCTGTACATCATCAGGCCATGGACTTCATTGGACTCTGTCTGGAAATGATGATGATGAAAATACCCATGGCCAACAATGTTCCTCCTAACCTGAACCTACTCCGTGCCATTGGGAACATGTACACGGGAACGAGAGCCATTGGGATCACTTACACGGGAACGAGAGCCAAAGTGATAACCGCGACTGCAGATCCTGTGGTGAAAATGTTTAATGGACAGCGTCAATGTGGGAAGAAGTTTTTCTACCTTACTCCATGCATGGAGTAACACACAAGTCATTTAGATCCCGTAGCCCGTACATCCTGGCTATGGGACCAGACCAGCTGGTGTCCAGTAGTAGTTTAAATCCCATAGCCCGTACGTCCGGGCTATGGGACCAGACCATGGGTCATCAACGTGTCTGTACACAAACAAATGTGTCTGACCTGTTCATGTCCATGGTAAGTCTTTGATTTTATATAGATAAATATATTTTTTGTAATGTTCTTATTTTGTTTGTGTAATGTGCAATGAAAACCTTTACTGTATTGACCTGGACCATGATGCATTGATGCATGTATGCAGCCACTATACAGTGAATAGAATGGACTATGCTGCATTGATGCATGTATACAGCCACTATACAGTGAATAGAATGGACTATGCTGCATTGATGCATGTATACAGCCGCTATACAGTGAATAGAATGGACCATGCTGCATTGATGCATGTATACAGCCACTATACAGTGAATAGAATGGACCATGCTGCATTGATGCATGTATATAGCCACTATACAGTGAATAGAATGGACCATGCTGCATTGATGCATGTATACAGCCACTATACAGTGAATAGAATGGACCATGCTGCATTGATGCATGTATATAGCCACTATACAGTGAATAGAATGGACCATGCTGCATCCTCCAGTCCACATGGAGCCTGCCGTGTTGCTAGCTTGTGTCCATCAGCTGTCATTCCCTGACCCCCTCCCCTCTGCAGGTTGGCCCTATGCCTAGGAATGCCTTTGAGGATGTAAATGATAGTACAACCTCAGAACCGGAATAGAACAGAAGCAGAATAGAATAGAATAAGAACCGGCATGTTATTTAGTGTCTTCTGCAGTAGACACTGTTTTCTTGCAGCTACCTTTTCAAGTGGCAAACATTTTAATGAACAACATCAATTTGTAAAGTTGATTAATGGACTTCCTCACTCCATTCATATGCATGGAGTGACATGTGATCCCCCAGGAGGTTGCATGTAGGAAGAGAAACGCATAACGCGGCGAAGAAACGCAACTGTGCATCTTGAAATCCACAAGGAGCTAAAGTCTCCTTCCCAGTGGCCAGCCGGCCTATTAAGAATCACGAGAAACTTGGAATATAGTTATTTGCCTGGGTTCTGGGGAGGCTAAACGCTCCCCAGACCAATAGTAGAACTAAGAAAACCAGGAAACATAATGCACATAGAATTACTGAACCTAAACAAGACATTGAATGAGACACAGTCTCAGTTGTGACAGTCGCCCCAGCGGTTCCCCCAGCATCCTTAGATATACATAGAGACCTAATGACCAGGTCTTTAAGATGAGAATGAGATCCAGGATGACCAGGACTTTAAGGTGAGAATGAGATACAGGATGACCAGGACTTTAAGGTGAGATACAGGAATTAGCATGGCCAGGAGTTGCTGACGCAGCGAACCAGTCAACCAGCCAGAGCTTAGGTGGTATCCCCCAACAAGTTGGACCAGTCGGGGCTTAAATGACGCTGGGTCCAGTTTGTTTTGGCTCATTCTGTCCCGTGCCGGTGTGTTGAGGAACCAAATGCAGGACGGCAAGGAGGGTAGTGATCAAGACTGAACGACTTAATGCAGGTGACAAAGGTGAACAAAGACAAAGAACCGGCAAAACTCAACTTTAACACATGCAGCACAAGACTGATAAACGCACGTGGCACAATTACAATGCAGAAACAGAAACATAGACCAGGAACCATAAGACACAGAATTTCAAAACCAAGACAAGACAATGAATGAGGAGGAAAAAAATGGAAATGGTCAAAATTGAAAAGGAAAAAAAGGAAAAACAACACACCAAAAACAACCAATAAAAACTGGGAAAGAGATGTTAGTTCCATGTGGATCGGAGGCTGCACATAACTAACCCTAACCCTTTCCCAGACCCCCAAAAAAACAAAAAAACGTTTCTCAAACTCAACCCTACGTCCCCGTCGTGAGAGGTGGAAGCAGGTAAAGCTGACTAACAGGGCTCTGGTAACACTGTAATAATAATAATTATTATTATATTATTAAAGTTTACATAACTTTACATAAACATTGATTAATGGAGATGGGAACAGAATCATCAGAATCAGCTTTATTGTCACATCACAGGTTTACAGGCGTAAAGAAGTGGGTGAAATTCTAAGGCTTTGTTTCTTTTTTTCTTCTTTGTTTCTTTTTTTTTGTACAGGATCCATCATTTGTAGTTTTCAGGATAATCAGTGGCGTAATTTGGGTTATATGAACCCATACACAGGACTTCCACGCAAGGGGCCCTCCAGGAGGGGATTCATTAATTAATTTATGTTTTTAATATATAAAACTCGGCGCCCATATCACATATACACTAAATGCATTATGCTATTGTATTTATTTTTTGTCATTTCCAATATATTGTCTATTGGATTATATCCCCATAATTTATTTCTGCAATCCGCATTGATGAGAAGCGCATTCCGACTACCATACCATCTACCTGTAAGCAACAGTGATTTCATTCACCTTGTGTACAAGTCGAAAATGGAGTAACAAATGTAATCAGGAGCTCAAGAGCTTTTTTTAAACTGAACCTACCGAGGAAAAATAAACAGAAAGTGATGAGGCCAGCAACCTTCTGTTTCTCCCAAGTTGGGGGGATTTGACCAAAACCGAAGATATTGAAGAGCAGTCATTCTGATGATGACACCTTCACCGTGATTAGGAAGGTAGTCCAACTTAAGGAGGGTAGTCCAACATAAGACCGGTTGTCCAACATAAGGAAGGACGTAATCTAGTCTCACCCACAGATGACGTCGAGGAACTTGAGCTCACTGACCCTTCCTACTGCGACACTGTCAAAGATAAGGGCCGTGCTCTCTGCTCGGCCTCCTGTTGTCCATGATCAGCTTGTTCTTGTTGGCGTTGGGGGTGAGGTTGTTCTGACACCAGAGTACCAGTGATCTGACCTCGTCCCTGGAGGCAGACTGGTCGCTGTCATCCGCATACAGTACTTGATGATGACGTTGGAGCTGTGTGTGGCCATGCAGTCATCATGTGTATAGGGAGTAGAGGAGAGAGCCCTCAATATGCTTCCCTGAGGTGATCTTGTGTTGAGGGTCAGGAGATCACATGTGATGTTGTCCATTCTCACCACATTGTAGCGGTTGGTCAGGAAGTCCAGTATCCGGTCGCACATGCTGCAGTTCAAGGTCTCTGAACTCTGTTGAGCCTGGTTGGGACTGTGGTTGGGTTCACCACACTATGAAAGAAGACTACAATCTCTAGTGCCAATCCTCTTTATTTTTTGTTATTTTTTCTTATGGTCCGTAATGTTTGTTTTTTCCTTTTTTTTTGTCTCCTCCATCTCCCTCTCTAACAGCTACCTGATAGAAGCTTTTTCCAAGCCTCAGAGCCCTGGGCCTTGAGAGTCTTGAGACACCTCAAGCGCTTGCCAGTCTGCATCAAACAGACTGTTTTCGGGGTGTCTGTCAGGGTGCTCCCTGCCCTCCACACTCTCGCAGGTAGCGAGAGTGTCTATTTGCAGCCTGGCTGCCACTGGGCTCTGGGTGGCAGCAGAATAGAATGTCCAGCAATGTCCAGTGAGGCAGGGTGGAACACATGTCATCTCTCACCAGCCTTTCAAAGTGTTTGCTGACTACAGGGGTGAGGTGACGACAGGTCTCCAGTCATTCAGGCTGACTATAGGGGTGAGGTGACCATAGGTGACTATAGGGTGAGGTTACTATAGGTGACTATAAGGGGTGAGGTGACAACAGGTCTCCAGTCATTCAGGCATGTCACCTTGGAGTGCTCAGGGGTTGAGTACAGTGGTGGACATTTTTATGCCGGCAGGGTCAACAACAGCATGGGAGAGGGAGAGATGTCAGCAAAAACTCCTGCCTGCTGGTCTGGGTGGCGTGGGCATTTATCTTCTACTTTGAGTTATATTTAAGTACATTTATCTTGAAGATTGAGTTATATTTAAGTACATTTATCTTCTACTTTGAGCTATATTAAAGTATATTTATCTTCTATGAGTTATATTAAAGTACATTTATCTCGTACTTTGAGTTATGTTAAAGTACATTTATCTTCTACTTTTAGTTATGTTAAAGTGCATTTATCTTGTACTTTATATTTAAGTACATTTATCCTGGAACCTGGAACTGGAATAATAACTGGAAGATGGAATTAACCCTTTTAAATTCAACTTTAACTTTTGGACATTCCTCATTCATTTCATTTCATATTTTTTTGCTGCTCAAAGCCAGTCAGAGGTTCTCTCAATCAACCACCACAATGACAAAAGGTCATTACATTGGTTCAAAGCTGCCATTTTGGGGATTGACTGACTGATATATTCATGGATTGAGGGTTTTAATGATGTATTAGTAGGAAAAAGAAGAAAGGAGAGTGGTGTGTAAGGTTTTTTGTTTTCCAAGAAGTGAATGTGATATTGTTTATTGATGTTTTTGGAGTCTTATAATCCCGGAAGGGATGGGTGGGTCTTATGACAAGAAAAAATCACACCCAGTGTGAAGTGAGCGGTGTTATTTAGAAACAACAGTGGTCATCACAGTGATGGAAGCTCACTTAAAAAACGAAAGGATTTTTTGAAGTGCGTGGTGATATTTACAGGTTATTATTTCATCATGCGTCTCGCTAGCCAATCAAAGCAAAGGGTCTGAATAGAGTCAGCCAATCACGGTACGGCGAAAAGGGTATGAATAGAGTCAGCCAATCACAGTAAAGGGAAAGACGAATTCCCAACCCCACTTATAGGAGCGGCTACACCGCTCAAAAACATTCACTCACTTATTCACTCATTCACTCACTCATTCACCCATTCACCCATTCACTAACTAGTATACAGTACAGTGCTTGTAGATCGGCTATTTTCACAATGTTTATCTGTGTAAACGAGTCAAACTAAATGGTTTGCCACCAGCATCCCTATTCAAAGTGTCACAATGCGACACGTTTTGAGCTTGTAGGTCGGCTCTTTTTGGCAAAGATATTTGGTGTAGAGGGAAAAAAAGAGCACACCAAGTACAGTGCAACTCGAGTCCGGTTTAATTGGTTAAATATATAATGGTAATAAAACAAATCTGATTCTGGTTTTATAAAGCGGACCTGAGTTACTTACTGCACTTGGACAGCTTTTTCCCTCTACAAAAAAACACAAGCTCTACATTGTAGATCAGCTGTTTTTGGTTAAAGTTCCCCCCAGAATTGGGATGCTGGGGTTCAAGTGGTTAATGAATAAGACATTATTTTAATAAATCTTTATTTTAGAGCATGTTGTTGATACAAATTAATATAACGAGGACATCTGCAGCGGTTGGAGTTGATCTCCCCTTCTCTTTCCATTGAGAAATGTAGACCCGGGTGTTGTTGGGTAGGACACGTACTGGATGACAGTAAAGTGCAATACTTTCCTTGGCCTCTAGGCTGAGTGGTAGAAGGTTTGGTCACTCATACGGCAGACCCGGGTTCGAATCCCGATTAAGGCCATAACACTTTTGCATTGCAGCTTTAATGCGTGAACTGCAAACCAAAACTATATGCACTGAAGACAAACGTAGTGTTGTGTGAGCAACTTCATGCAAAATGCATTATTTTGCAATCCAGTGCTATCACAGCAGGGCGTTTTATTTTTTCATATTATCTTTAACCTTCACAGACGATGATAGACAGGAACTCACTCAGACTTAAGCAAATTAACATTTAGCATAATAAAATGTCACAGATCCTCCAAAACGTCTTGAGGAATGTAGATCTCATACTGTGTATGTACGTTTGTTTTGTTTCAACAAAGTACATCTTAAAGCCTAGGAGCTTCTTGAGGATGTGTACATTCCGTGTGAAACCTGTCACACCAGGCCTTCATGTTTCACTAGAGTAAACAGGGTAAAGCACCTGACTTAAAAGTAAGCCCTCGAAGCAGAGAGCTAGATTATTTTGCCCGCCGGCCACGGTGGCTGATGGATTACAAGATTTGTGTGCTGTAATTTACTAGCTAGTTTTTTTTTTACTTTCATTTCAATGGGAAAGAAATTCACAGGCAATAGATACAGGTTAACTGACAATGAGACTGTTCGAGTACACAAACATTCCAGTCACAACTAAAATTGAGTATTGGTTCTGTGGCAGGTGCTGGTTTCCTAGTAGTCAACAGGGCTTATGTTACCAGTAAGACTCCCTAATCGGGAGATAAGCGACCGTAGGTCACATGTATACAGAAGAGGGCTGTAACGGCGATTGGAGGAGTAGTGGGCGAAAATGTGTTGTGAAAAGCGGCCTGAAGGTGGCGCTAGAAGAGGGCCATGTGAGAAATTAGGGGTGGGGTGTCCGCGTTGCCTTGGCGGACGAATAGGTACCGGCCGCGGCTCTCCCGGACGCTCCTAGCCCGAGTTACGGCATTTTATGTGAGCTGCAGTGGCAGGGGGTCCTCCACTGGGGGCGCCACCACTTTTGCATCCGTTCTGGAGCACCAGGAGTGGGTGGTCCCCGGGAATGCCCCGTGAGCAGCCCCGTTGGGGTGGTCATTTGGTAATTTGTCCACATGTGCTCATTTTTTACACTTGGGGGTCCCCGAGGCAGCTGGGGGTCCCTGGAGCTCCGGGGGTCCTTGGAGGGTGTAGTTTGGCAGGTAAGGAGTGTGTGTGCAAAATCTGGCATGGATCGGGGCAACGGGTGCGGAGATATGAGCAGGGCAAAAGTGTGACGGGACGTGTGTGACGGAGGGACGGGACGTGTGTGACGGAGGGACGCACGGACACCTGGAGCAGGTTTCTATAGTAAATGCGACCTACGGTCGCAATTAAACTCTAGCTGGAGTCTAATGCTGGGTTCAACTATAACTATATAATTCACCATTGTATTTTCTTTTCTTTTATTATTATAATAGTTTCTGGTGTGACTAAAATGTTTTTTTTAATAGTTATAATTTTAGTTATAGTGCTCAGTGTGAATGGCCCTTAATGCTGCCTTCACATTAGTGGCGACAAAGCAACAGGCTACAAGTCATTTTCAATGGAAGTCAGTGACATGAAGCTACAAACCGATGCCAGACACTTGTCGCTGCATGATGGCGGTGACGCTCTGCAAATCCGAGTTGAGCCGGCCAAGTTGATTTCTTTTCAGTGCTCCAATGACGCAGTGAAGCGTCAATCAATCATATGTTTTTATTCAACTATTTTCAGTCCCCATCTCTCTCTGCATAATTCTTGCTCCGTTCTGTAAAAGGAGGAAAATTCTTGCTGTTAGGTTCCCTACCGTTTTCATTTACACTGTGTGGCTTCAGCATCAATGACACTGCAGCAATGTAGCTCGTTTTGTAGCTAGTGTGAAGTGAAGGCAGCATAATGGTTCAAATGCGTACTTATCATAGTTGGTTGTACAACAGACAGTAGCAGCAGTGTTTCCTTGAGCTTTGGGAGGTACTGGTAGTAGCTACATTTCACACTAAAGGTTAAGAACTAAAATCTCAAAGGCAGCTTTAATTGCCTATTTTGTGGGATGCTTGAGTTTCCTAGACGTAATATGAGCAAAGTAGAGGGAAAGCCAACAAAGTCACTTTTATTAAATGTGTGAATAATGGCTGGGGGGAGTAATTTCACAGGTTCTACTGTGAACCCAGAGGAAAGGTGATGAAACTGGGTAACTCTCAGCTGTGGTGTGTTGACTTCTCACAGAGACCTGCCCATGGCAGTTTGGCCTTTGTCTTGTCGTAAAAAGGTAAAAGCTGCGACAAATGGTCTATGATTATTTTAAACCCAGTGGCGGCCTTTGCTATGATTAACCCGTTTAAGGGGTCCCACCCTCCGACAGACCGTCGGTCAACTGCTGCGAAGTTGTGGAGAGATGGCAATGTTGAACAGTCAAAACTATTTGTATCAATAATACGAGTTGAAATGCCAGAGACACTTTCAAACGAGAGGGCGATGCACAACGAGACGTTAATCATAAAGATGGACTGTGGACACATTAACGTTACCACTTGAACTGAAAACATTCATATTCTAATAAAACTGTTGGTTCATTTGTGCATGTCAGAAACATTCTAAAATCATGTGGAGTAAACAGGATGTAGATCCAATTAAATCAGGGGTCATATAAATTAATCACCTGATTATGTTTGAAAGAAAGTGAGTCATGTAATATTACAATATTACTTTTGTTAATTTAATGTGAGTGAATTGTTTAAGCTGTTTTCTATCTATAGCTGTCCGTGGAAGTGCAAATAGTCTAATTAATTTAGTTCGAAAATGCACCATTATGGAAGCAAACCAACTTCAGTCTGCAACCTTTTTTTTTTTACCTGTTCCCCTGCGGTGGTGGGGGGGAGGGTTGTATATGCTCTTGAAACGGGCCTCCAGATCCTTAAGGCCGCCCCTTTTTAAACCTTCAATAATTTAGTTGAGATTAGTCAGCATTCTGCTGCTTATGGGTAGATTGTGCATGTTGCCTGAAAACATAAAGAAACTGTCCCTATTCTGGGGGCAAACATTTGGCGAAAATAGCAGATCTACAAGCTCACAACGGGCCACAACTACTTCCTGAAACAAAGCTTAAGTCAAATAAGCAAAGTAAGATGGCAGATAAACAGGAACCAAGACAATCTAAGATGGATGACAGGTTTTGATAATGAATACTTTCACTTTTGTTCCAGTAACTAGTCTAGACCTGATGCACATGGATATACCTATTATTATGCAGGAAATATTGGCAGTCCATTTGAGATACTGATGCTCACACCTAGACTGATGTGTTTGTCCATGTTCTTTTCCTGCACTTGTCCTGGTCTCACTCTTTATCTGTTCTTACTTGTTACATAATACCTGTTGTCCTGCCCTCCACCACACACACACACACACACACACACACACACACACACACACACACACACACACACACACACACACACACACACACACACACACACACACACACACACACACACACACACCTCATTCCTTTTTAACATGCATTTGAAAGGTTGCTTCTATGCAAACTTAATGTGTGTGTGTGTAGTATAACTAGTAATTATGTTACTAATAATATTTCTGGAGGGAACAGCTTGTTTGAAGGACGATGCCCAAAGCCTGCGATAAAAACAGGCTGCAGTCTGTATGCATTCTGCTTAATGATTAAGTCAGAAGAAGTTGAAGGGTTAATGCTTAGAAACAAGTGCTATGGTGTTTTCCCTTGGTACGACCTAGTCTCTCTCTCTGTCTCTCTCTCTCCCCTCTACTACCTCCCATTCTCTCTCTCTCAGGAATGTAAACATACTATAGAGACACTGTTCATCATCATTACGTCAACTGGCCCTGTTCCAAATGGAGCACTTTTACAAGTTTTTGCTGTTAAAAGAATTCCTTCCCTGTAGAGAAAACAAGTTGTTGTGTTATTGATAAAGACGACCTACTGGCACATCGCTTCAACATATTTTCTATGTATTCTCCTTTGCCTTATACTCATTTATACCAGTGGTTCTCTCTGTGACCCCCCAAAATAATCATAATTTTGAACAGGGGACCACCCACCCTGACAAGCACTTGGAATTGTAGTTGAGGTGTTCAATTTTGTGATAAATATTGTGAAAATAGCAGATCTACAAGCTCACAACGCCTTGCGCTGTGAGTGTATAGTTTGTTGATTACTTTTGATGCAGTCTTCTTTTTTTCTTTTAGATATTAAAAAGGTCTTAAAAGTCCTTAAATTGTAACTGGAGACCCCACAGAATTATGTGGGGATTCCCCTGGGGGTCCCAACCCACAGGTTGAGAACCAGTGATTTATACAACCCTTTCTTTCGTAAACATCTTTTTAAGCTACAGTAGTCTTCTCTCCTCTCTAATCTCCTTTTCGAGAAACACAATATTATCACTTTTGTATATAGAGTAAAAGTCAATGAGGGGTTTGTGAAGCTTGTGTTTTGTTTACATTGAAAGGCTTCATGATGAAGCAGAGCTAGTATTCCGATCCCATTTCCTAGTTGTACAAAAAAAGTACCATGGGATTAAAGCCTTATTTATACAGCACATGGTCGCACGACAATGCTTGAAAACGAAGTTATTTACGACGAGTAACACCATTGTGTACTGAAGTACGGTACAAATGAGGCTTTACTGTATGTACTGTTGTGAAGCAAGGTGACATTTCGATGCTGTCAGGTGGAAACCTTGAATGTTGAAGACTGTTACTTTTCAAGGAATTGAAATTAGTACCTGTGTTCCAATGGATCCAATGTAGTTTTTATTATTATAAATGTGTTTGCTTAAGTATTTATAAAAGTCACAGACACACTTTCACTGTAGATGGGCTATCTTTTTGGCGAGACAAGCTTGTAAGGCATTCATTTACAAAAAAAAACATTAAAAGTTGAAATACAGAGGTGAAAAAAGATGGGGGAAATGGTTAGACTATTTAGATAGCGAGCCAGATCTCTTGTGAATATTGGTTACATCCTCTCTACTCTATCTCAATTCCTGTAAACATGTTTCTGTTATTGGTACTGAATGTCCCATGACCTCTTTTGTTTGATTGTCTGTTTGTTTTTTGCCTTATTTTTTATTTAAAAAAAATCCTGTCCTTTTTTGTTTGTATGTCTTACAAAATATTGAAATTGAAAAATAAAGAGTAAAAAAAAGAGAAAGTTTAAATACAGAGATACAAAGTGTCTGCCTGATGGCAACAATTTGTAACAATCTCCCTCTTGCTTCTCTACCTTTCTCCTGCTCTGCAGACACACAGCAGGATGGTTCCCCTTCAGAAGGAGACCTTTAGTCCAGGGACCCAACCAGCAGCGACCACAGGCCCAGCAGCCTCCTCCACAGGCCCAACAGCCTCCACAGGCCCAGCAGAACCCAGCTCCGGTAAGACAGGTTTTTTTTTTTAAGAAAAGATGTTCAGTCTAGGGTTGGAATGGGGATGTTTGGATCCAACATTAAGGAACCGGAATAGTTTCTATCACATTTGGAACCGTTTCAGGAACCGGTTTTATCACACTGTCAGAGCTGGTATGTGTGGACTTCATGTCTGCTATACAATTACAAATACCAGTGGTTCTCAAACTTTTACATTTCATGGACCACCATAACTCTGAGAGTGTACAGACCTGTTAGGATCCCATTTGGAACCCCCTATAGGTGTCGTTAAAGGGAACCGTTAAGGAATCTGACCGTTATGGAAACTTTATGTATGTATGTACGTACTGTACATCCCAAAATTGTGAATGCGATACCCCAGGAACGCCTTGATGGAATTTCGTGGCATTTGGCACAAACGTCAGCTTTTTTTAATCTTTTATTTGCTTATGGGCTTTGTATGCCTTTATTGATAGTACAGTGGGTAGACAGGAAGTGGGGAGAGAGAGATGGGGAGTGACACGCAGCAAAGACCGTCTGGATCGGGACTCGAACCCGCAACACGCTGTCAGGCTACATTGTGCCTAGGTGCCGGTCCGGGCCACAAACGTCAGCTTTGACCCAATGATGAACTGATGTTTATGTGGTCAAAGGTCAAGGTCATTGTGACCGCATGTCTGTCCCAATGTTGTGAACGCAATATCCAGGAACTCTCTGAGGGAATTTAACATAACGTTTGGCACAATGTCCACTCGGACCCAAGGACGAACTAATTATAAGCAGGTGGTCAAAGTCACGGTTGACCTCACGAAGCATGTTCTTTAAATCACTTCAAAGACTTATTCCCCGCATACAGAATGGTGTATGAATCCAGATTCTGTATCATACAGACAGGCAGACACGGAAGTAAATGGCAAAGTGGTTGGCGGAGGCAAAACAACCGTGATGTGGTATTTCCAGTTTAACGCTAACCTGAAACCCTTCTGTGTGTTCAGGGGGAGGAGCCTGCTGACGGAGAGAGGGTGGCACACGATGCTGCAGGGGAGGGACCTGAGGGACAAGGACCAATGACAGCCGTGCTGGTCCCTCCCTATAGGGTGTCAGTCGTGTGGACAGCCTGGGTGTTCTTCAAAAGCTTCTTCTCCTCACTCATACCTGAGGCACAGCAGGGTGTGGCCAACTGAACAACACCTCGGACAAAACGATTGTGGGGAAATGGACGTCATCGGATACTCAAAAGTTTTCAATCACACATTTTTTTGAGTTTTGGGGCAGTTAACTCTGTGACTGCCTCCTCCTTATCCCTTCTGAAATGCTGATCTCGGCTTGTATCCGTCAGGGAATACCAAGCTATTTGATTGTGAAAATGACCAATGAAATCTTAAATGGTATTTCAGCTGGATCCAGGCAAAGGATTGAGCCTCAAATCATAGACGTTTATACCAGTCAACAGCTAGTTTGTAAACGCTTCAGCTTTGGCCCGTGGGCTTACATGGAAGTCGCCGCCAGCCATTTTTTATGATTACCGAATATTCTGGAACTGTTTGAGTGAAAATAGCTTCCATTCCTTACATTTGACCAATCTTTTTCAACCGTAAACTTGAACACTGAACACTCATTCCACATTCTCCAAATGCACTTGGGGACAAGAAGTGTGCTTTGAACGCAAGTTTTTTTTGTTAATTTCTTAAAACTTACTGACAGAATGAGCTATGCCTTGCTCTGTCCCGACTCCTTACCCACTCAGCCATCTGTGTAAGAATTTCTTCTGGACTGTTTCATAACAAAGAAGCCTTTTATTCATCAAAAGAAATCTTCAAATATTCATTATATTAGTGAAGCTTCTACGGTTGTCGACCATGAGATGACCAACGATGCTACTTTGAGTCTTCCTCTCAGGAGATTTATACATACGGGCCCCAAAGTGTCACACAGGCATTTCTAAAGGCTCTTTTAGACTACGAACGGTAACCCTGAACCTTCCATAACATGAAACGTTCCAGAACCGGGGAAGTTCTGCAATGGTTTTTAGTTTTTACACTTCCATTATAACCACCACACCACCTCGAAGAAGGAGGCACGCAATAAAAATAATTTAAAAATATATATACAAACTCACAACACGTTTCATTGCGAGCCTGTAGAGCTGTTATATTTGCCATTTTAGAAAAACTATTGAAAGTATCAGTCATTTAGTACCTGAGCAGGGCCCAAGTTAGGTTCTGTGAACGTAATCTGAAACCCAAGCCGTGGCGTAGTGTATGGAAATCCCCAATCCAGAACCTTGTTCAGCACTTTCACAATGAGGATTTTGTGGATATGAGGCAGTTGAAGCATAAGACTTAATTTATATAATTCATCTCGCAATCCTTTCGACAAATAACCGTGGACAAGAATTATGCATTTTCAGCAGGAGAAAAAAAACATTGACACGAAAGAAAGAAAGGGTTGTATAAATTAGTATAAATAATATACTCTAGGTCTACGCTAAAACCGGATTTCGCTTTATTCCTCTTCAAAACGGTTTTGTCACTTTGAACATGAAAAACGGCAGAGGTACAGTACTGATCATGGTCATGCCGTACAAATAACGTCATTTGAATGATCATTTAGGGTGGCTTTTACTTAAATGAGCATGGTAGTAATATACAGTATATGACTCTACTACCACCTGGTGACCAAATGCAAACATGAGTGCTTCTTTCTGCCAAATTGTTGTGTATATATTCTGTAGATTACATTAATACAATACAAAAAAATAAGAGGATGTGTAAATAAATTATAATATTGTCTGTACACACAGCACTTTATAACATGAATCCTATTATGCAAGCATACATATATATATATATATATATATATATATATATATATATATATATATATATATATATATATATATATATATATATATATATATAACATAGAAATATATGCTTTTTGTGTGGACCTTTATGATTACTTGGGGCCCACATCTTCAGCAAGTCTCAAGTTCTGACAGTCATATTTCAATTCACATCTCAAGTTCCAATAAAAACGGAAGAATCGGATCTGCTCTTTGAATAATTAATCATATGATAAGTAAGTAGCCTGCCACGTCAGCAGGTATATTCGCTAGCTAAATAAAATAGCCGATCTACAAGCTCATAAGGTGTCACAGCACGCCGCACTGTGAGCTTGTAGTATACAGTACATGTGCTATTTTCGGCATAATTATGACACCGGCTCACAACTAAGTATAGCCATCAGACACAGCGACCCCTGTCTACAGGTTGTATCCAGAGGTTTCATACTATTCTTTGTACTTTTTACATCGCTCACACACATGCTTTTTACATCTCACACACACACACACACACACACACACACACACACACACACACACACACACACACACACACACACACACACACACACACACACACACACACACACACACACACACACACACACACACACACACACACACACACACACACAGCTGTACCCATAAGTTGCTGTTATAAAGTTAGCTTTGTGGTTGCCTTTGGGAATAACGGTAACTATTGACATTATTCACCAAGTGTAATTTTTCTTTTCTTGTTTTTATTCTCTTGGGAAGTGGCAGAATGAAGTTGCAAAAGTGGATGCAATAAATGTACTTTTAAAGGATATGAGTTTTGTATTTGTTATCGTCGCTGTGTCATTGTGATGTAGATCTGAGTTGACCCTAGTGTCCCTTTTCTGGGCATGTAATAATACGCGAACATTTGGGGAAAATAGCAGATCTACAAGCTCATGAGTGAGCTTGTCGAACGGTGTAGAGGGGAAAAAGGAGGGGGGGGGGGGCAAGTAGAGCCCCCGAGGACCCCGGTAAACAAAGTATGTAGGGTATAAGTGCCTTGCTCAAGGATATTTGACCTGGTAGTTGTTGAAGGCAAAACTCTTTACATTTCCCTCCCAACCAGGCGTATTGATTTGAATACATCCACTATCTTGTTTTCCTAGTGAATATAAAACACCCAGGATTTTGCAGACACCACTTGATGGTATTACAGTTAATAACCACTTAAAGGAGGAGTTCACCCAAAAAATGACTTATTTTCTATCAATTACACACCCCATGAAGCCTTCATTTAATGGATTTATTTTTGTTTTTGTGGCATTCCTAAGACAATAATTTGATGACCGTGTGTATTTCCAGTAGGATACACAAATAATCTACTTTGCGTCTCCTACCGGATACATTAGCCGTTAGGAGACGGGAATCAAATTATTATCTTAGGAATGTGACAAAAACAAAAAAGATTCCATGGATTCAAGGCTTCATAGGGTGTGCAATTGATAGAAAATAAGTCATTTTTTGGGTCTCCTCCTCGTTGTCAATACTTTTTTTAGAGTTAAAGATCTGTTTTGGAGATTGCTATTCTTTTTTGAAGAAATGTTTTCAGATTTTTTTTAATATTTGAAAAATGTCACCTACTGTATGTCACATGCCCAAAATAGAGATGTCAGGGTTTAGCACTTAAACCCTATATGGTTGACCGGAGTCCTTTAGGGCTTTATACTAGTCACTAGTGTATAGAGCTTTCACTTTCCCCACAAGCTTTCCCGACAAGCTTTGTGAGCATGTCGACCTGCTACAGTATTTTCTGCCAAATCTTTCCCAACAAAAACAGATGCGGGAGTTCAAGTGGTTAAATGTGGATGGTGAGAACAGTTCATCTACTGTAGCTAGTTTAAGCAGAGGTATGCCGCATCGAAAATGTCTACTAAGATACTTGTAGATCTACCATTTTCGGTGCGTGACCCTATCCGGCACACACACACCTAAGTATTTTTGTCCAAGGCGCTTTACAATGTGCAATACATTAACCCATTCACACACACATTAATACACCGACGGCCAGTGGTGTAAAGTAACTAAGTACATTTACTCAAGTACTGTACTTACTTTACTGGAGTATTTCCAATTGTTTATACTTTTACTTCTACTCCACTACTGTACATCTCAGAGGCAAATATTGTACTTTAGTTACTAGTTACTTTGCAGATGTAAATTATTACATTATAAAACATACATTAACCACTTAAGCCCTATTTTATACTTAGGCTATTTGAAAATAGACGATCTACAAGCTCAGAACGCGTCGCATCGCGACACGTGAGCTTGTAGGTCTGCTATTTTCAAACATTTTAGCACTTTTACTTTTGGTACTTTAAGTACATTTTGATACCAATACTTTTGTACTTTTTCATTTTGAATTCTGGACTTTTACTTGTAACGGAGTACTTCTACATTGATACTTTTACTTAAGTAAAACATTTGAGTACTTTTCCCACCAATGCTGACGGGGGAGGAAACCATCCAAGGTCTTGCTCAAAGACACTTCGACACTAATTCTGGGCGAGCCCGGGATCGAATGGTTCCCAAGCGGCCTCTTTACCTGCTGAGCCACTGCCGCCCGGCACTAAGAATATAAATCAGGATTCATGGTGCAACGAGGACACTGAGTTTGTTGACCGCCATGTTGAAATCCATGGGGTTACTGTAGGTCATGTGACCTCGGTTGAGTCTCCCGTATGTGCCACATGTTACTGTAGATGAGGTCACCGGGAGCATTACGGTCAATGTGAACCTTATCAAACACACACACACACACACACACACACACACACACACACACACACACACACACACACACACACACACGTTACCTAATTCTAAACTTAAATCAACTCCATTTGTAAACTTGACTGATTGTGTGACGGAGAATAAGTCAACACGTCACAGTGAGGACAAAATGTTGTCATTTTGGAGGAATTTAGGAGAGGCTTTGGGGGTCAACTGAGAACTACACTCTAGAATCTCTATTTCGTCGGCAGAAACGTCTTATCTCCATATTCTAATTACTCTATGTGTTTTTTATTTTAATCCTGAAAAGTTTGAAGTTTCCACCCGACAGAGGCGATATGAAACAGTATAGTCAAGAATAGGAACAAAGGTTCAACGCTGTTCTTAAAATCTTACACTTGGTGAAATTAGCTTGAGGGTTGCTTTGGTCTACAGTATATGATTTATTTTCTAACCCCTTTCAACCTGCCGTCTCTATTGTTTGTATATCATGATAGGCAAAGCAAACATTTCAAAATGTTCAAAAATAGCAGATCTACAAGCTCCACAACGCAATGCAATGTCATGTGTTCGTGTGTGTAACCACTAATTGTGTACTATTAGTGTAACGCTGTCAATGCACTGAATGGGACATTATCACGTTTAATCAGACTATTGATTGGTCTAAGTACAGTAGGTGAGATGCTGACCTACCGACGGGGCTCAGTAAGTGTTTTGTCGTTATTCTGTGGGTTGATGAAAGTTGGGTCAAACACTCACCCCAAAACATGATTTAGGATTCTGCGCCTATCGGTACATAACACGGACAGCACTGAGTCGGCTCAAGCGAACTTCGCAACGTTCGGCACGGCAACTCGTCGCTCGCTTTAGCTTGCTCGGTGGTGCCTCTCGTGGCTCAAGTTCGTTTGAGACGGCGCGCCTCCGTCGCGGTCCAAAACTATACTTTATACAAAACACCTCCTGAGCCCCGTCGGTAGGTCAGTATCTCACCTACTTAGACCAATCAATAGTCTGATTAAACGTGATGATAATGTCCCATTCAGTGCATTGAAATGGATGAATGTGTTCACTACATGTCTATACATGTATTTACTATCCTAAATGTCCTCAATGACCTCCATCACACACACACACACACACACACACACACACACACACACACACACACACACACACACACACACACACACACACACACACACACACACACACACACACACACACACACACACACACACACACTCACAGAGAGAGAGAGGCATTCTAATAGGTAAAGGGGTAAAGGGACAGTGTTTTGAAGAGTCCAGCCCTAATCCAACCTCCACTCTCTTCTTGTTTTCTCTGAGGTCTTTATACAGTACGTCTCTCTATCTCTTTGAGCTCATTTATGGCTTGTTGGCTTTGAAGAGAACACACCCATCCAACAGATCTGATTCTCAGGGAATTACCATTAGGGAACAAAGTAGTTGTTAGATAGACTCAGCCTTTTAGTATCTAATTTCTCAGCTGAGCAGGTGCTTGTGAGAAGGGGTCTTTGTGCACATGGCACTAGAACAGTGGCTGGTTTTCTTGGGAGGGTTGAAAGTGGAGGCAAAGTAGATCAACACACCCTGTGAAACACCCAGTGAGCTTAGATAACAGTCCAGCATCTTGTTCATCTCAAACATGTAGGGTAAGTTTGATTAATGGACACTTTGTAGGATCTTTAGAGTATTCTCCCTTGAAATACAGTTTTTCCTCATGTTGTGTGTAATAAGGTCTATTTGTCATTGAACCGTCTCCTCATGTTGTATGTAATAAGGTCTATTTGTCATTGAACCGTCTCCTTGTGTTGTATGTAATAAGGTCTATTTGTCATTGAACTGTGTCCTTATGTCGCATGCAACGTGGTCTATTTGTTGTTCCCGTGTTGCTGTGTTTTTATCTGCGGTTGTTTAGAAGAGGTTAATGTGCAGTAATGTGGACTTTATTGACTTTTTGGAATCCACAGTCAGGAGTATATTTCCACTGTCATTCGGCTCATTTGAAAGGCATCTTATACTAGTATGTAGCATCTGTCCTGTGGTATTTGCAATTGCTATTACTATTCATACCTGGTAACTAATAGTGTACTTTGGCAAGTCGTCTTGATGGACTCGTGTCAAGTAGGAAAACAGGCCGTTTCTGTCCAGTGTGTTGTCTTTGAAATCAAACGTTTTAGATCAGTTCTAGCTGCTGCTTTTAGCAGCCTGTCCTGAAAAAAAAAAAGGCTTGTGAAGTGTACTTTGACCAGTTCACCTTAAAGCACCTCTTTGTGAATGAATCAGTCTGTGGGTGTTTTCATGTGATGCTGTGATTCACACATGTTGTCTCTGATTGCATAAAAGGGAGCAGACAAGTTCTGGTGAATTTCAGTGGCTGTAGAGGTGAAGTAAGAACAGTTGGGATGAGATAGATCACAGAGAGCGAGAACAAGTCCTGTTGAAGACCATCTGAGCTCATTGACTACCTGTGGAGGACAGGCAAGTCAATTACAACCTGGATTTGACCGTGAAGTCCATGGTGTGAGAATCTTTGTCTTGAGTCCAGAAAGTACCGCTGCCTCTTGGACTACATTTTCAAGGAAACCCGGGATCTCTCAAGTTTCGAGGTAAGTCTGTTTAGCAGGTTGTTTAGTGACTGTCTCACGTCACACATTACATTTCCCAAGTGCATATACAGTAAAGTCCTTAGTGTTAATTTAACTCAGAGAGTGAACAAACGGAACCAAATGGACCTGGTCCATTTGTAATACTATTGATCCGACTGCGTACCAGCTAACAACACAAACATCTTAACCACTACTTAACTACTACTAATACACATCATACGATTGCTACTAGTGTTGATGCTGTCTAGTATATTATTGTATGTCTTTAAATGTCTTGATGAATTGAATACACAGGACCACAATTGAAACAATGATCGATTCGTACCACTGTACTATTTGCAAACTGTTAGTAAAGTATTCAATCCACAACTTTGTGACGGTGCAGATGGCCAGGTGTATGATAGCTGTGGTCCTGCTACTGTGCCTTCTATCTCTGTTTGGGACGTCCCATGGCTGCCTGGAGGACCCTGCGCTGGCCTACCGGCACACCGGAGCCGTGTGCAGGCTCACCTATCCTGCTGCTGTTGTCTGTGAGTGAGTGGGCATTTGTCCCTTCTTGATCCCCGTGAGTCATTTGTTTGTTCATGACTTTGTCCTACTGGTCAGTCAGCTTTTTATTTGTCCTTTTTTATCAGTCACTCTGTTGTTCCATTCGAGTTGCTGCAGGCGAGGAGGTCACTGTCTTTAACCCATTACCATTAATACCTGGAACTTTGTCATTTTTAGATTTCAGCTAAAAAAGCATTATTTTACACTTTGGGCTATTCAAAAATAGCAGATATACAAGCTCATAGCGCGGCACCGAGTGCCGCGCTATGAGCTGTAGATCTTCTATTTCTGAAAAAATCAGAAAATGTGTGCAAACCTTTGAATATATATATATTTTTAAGTGAACATTTGTAACTCAAATCTTTGGTCCCTGGAACAAAATATTTGAGATGGGGGTCCGCGGCCAAATTCATATCATTTTGGGGGTCCTTGGCATGAAAAAGTTTGAGAACCACTGCTTTAATTGACACAGATTTTGTTCTCTTCCTTCCTGTTGTCTATTTTTTGTTCACGTGGTTTTCTTATGTTCTCCCGTTCCTCTGTCCTTGCGTCTGTCCATTATGGAAGCCTGTTTTATTCTCATAACTGTGAATTTAAGTCTCAGAATTCAGGGATTGTTTTTTTCTCGCAAATGTGAGATTGGCAAGTGCGAGAAAAACTTGCTAGTAAATGCAAATGTGAGGAAAGGACTTACGGAAGGACTCCACCATGGTATGCTGTTATACTTATCTGATATCATGGTTTAACCTCATCTGCTCTAACACAATGTAACACTGAGTTACAATGTGTTACAACACAATGCAACCCTTTTACTGTAAACACATGGTGTTATAATGTGTTGCACTGTATTTTTTCTATTTGTATTTCTATTGTGCAAGTGTGACAGCTGATACTGTGTGTGTGTGTGTGTGTGTGTGTGTGTGTGTGTGTGTGTGTGTGTGTGTGTGTGTGTGTGTGTGTGTGTGTGTGTGTGTGTGTGTGTGTGTGTGTGTGTGTGTGTGTGTGTAGTGAACGAAAAGACCACTAAGGTGATTGAGGCAGCGTTCCAGCATACCAGATATCCCAGTGTGCAGGGAGAGAAATCAATGCTGTTTATCGGCAGAATCTCATACGGCCTGGAAAAGTGAGCGAACGCACACGCACACGCACACACACACACACACACACACACACACACACACACACACACACACACACACACACACACACACACACACACACACACACACACACACACACACACACTATTGAGGTGTGATAATAATAATAAGCATCCCTGTCCAGTCTAGAGATCCACAACTTGTCGATTGGTCGCAGTGACTTTGAGCTGCATCCAGGTGTGGGTATCTCCTTGGCAATAAGCAACGTGTCTGCAGTGTTCAAAGGGACCATTAAGTATGGATACGGCAGCTGGCTGTGAGTATTTGGGTATGTGTGTGTGTGTGTGTGTGTGTGTGTGTGTGTGTGTGTGTGTGTGTGTGTGTGTGTGTGAGTGTGTGAGTGTGTGTGTGTGTGTGTGTGTGTGTGTGTGTGTGTGTGTGTGTGTGTGTGTGTGTGTGTGTGTGTGTGTGTGTGTGTGTGTGTGTGTGTGTGCGCGTGTGCGTGCTTGTATTACTACTAGAAATTCGGGCTACTACTAGCTATGCGGCCCGAACCTCTAGAGTTCGACACCTACGTGTACGCGCCACTGCCGATGTGACAGATATGGCCATATATGGAGATCTGTGTGTCAGTCACTATTCCCATGTACAGTATGGAGATCCCTGATGTCATGAGTATATAGTAAAAGTATTAACAGACTTTGGGTTATGTGCTGTACAGCAACAGTCCTTTTTGGCCCCAAGGACCCCTTCCAATATATTCAATACCATATTCATTACCAACCACCCACAATGTATGTCAATTTGTGTGTTAAATGTTGAAGAAACAAAGAAACATTTATCCATTACTAACCAACAATGTACATAACATTGTACGTTATAGTTGCATAATGGCGATATTTGATATTGGTATGAATAATGTGGCTGCATCTTGTTGAGACTTTGATGAGACAGGAGTGATGAGTTGGTGTCACATTAGCTCTGTGTAGAATTACTCTAAAGTTCTAAAGTTTATTTCACACATAGAGAATATACAGTACTGGACACATGACCGTGACCATAAGATAATGAGACATGGTAAAGAACAGAATGGAACACAATATGCATCAGTTGTGCACAGATGTCAGTCTATCTGATAAAGTAGCTGATGGCCATGGCATCAAGTGTATCAGTATATGCTTACGCAGATGAGAGTGATTCAACACACATGTATTTACTGGGTCAAACAGATAAATGTCAGTCATATAATCATTATAATCATAATAGTTTACAATTAGGAAAAGATTCAGGTTGGGGTTAGAGTTGAGATTAGACATTTAAAGGTTAGGTTTTGGGATTAGAGTTGGAGTTTATAACAAACATTCTCCCCCCCTGGCGCAAAAATATTTTCAGATGGCAGTCTGCAGCCAAATAGGCTGCATATCGTTGCTGACGGGCAGAAACCTGGTATCTCCATATTTAAACTTTTCTTTTCCTCGTAAATTAACGCCCTACTTCATCATACTACAGCGTCACAAAAGCATAAAAACAGATCCAAGCTCAAAATGCAGCGCAAAGCGAGGCGTTTTGAACTAGTAGATCTGCTGCTTTTGTTATTTTTTTATTTGAATTCTGAATCTCAATTTGGGGGTGACTTGAAAACGATAATAAATATTCCACAGACTGATGCAGCCTCTTCTCATTTGCTACAAGCCAACTCACTCACTCTCTCATTCCTCACAGGAACTCAGTGGCGCTTCATTTAAGCAGCCCTTCTGTTCATTCTACGTGTTTAGCTGTCAGAGCCGGTTGTCAGCTGTCAGTGTTAATAGGACGATTTGTGGATTGTACTGTGGTTCTATGGATTGTGCTATGATATGTGGTAGTTTAGTTTTATTATGCATTGAAGGTTCAATGTTATGTTCATGTAATTGAACTGTATTTCATGCTCTGCTCGGGGGGTTTCAAATCACAAACCCCGGGTTTGTGATTTTTCAGATCTGTGTCATGCTTGTGCAGATAATCTGTAATATCGCATGAGCAGAGTCACACCGCCAAACTGAATGCAATATCATTGCAATAAATGGTAAATGGTTAATCCTGAGCTGAAGTGTCTAAATGAACTGCTGTTAATGAGAACACGAGCTTATGTGCTCTGTCACAGTTACATTTGAACTACTAATTGTACCTTTTTTTCTCTTTCATCTAGGGTCAATGTTGGCCATTCTATTGACTTTGAGGTTCAGTCTCGGATTGATCTTGGTATCAAACCTAAACTCTGTGAGTAGCCTATACATTGTATTTGCCATGTAGCTACGCAACTGAGTTGTTCTTTGCTGAGGCAGGCAATATGGACGGACACTGTAACAGAGATGTCCTCTTTAAATATGTATAGTAATTTGTTACTGTACATAGTTTGTTCTTCATCTTCATCTTCATCTCTCTCTCTTTCTCTCTCTCTCTCTCTCTCTCTCTCTCTCTCTCTCTCTCTCTCTCTCTGTGTCAGACTGTGGTAAGGGGAGGGTAGCAGCAGACACCACAGACTGTTATCTGAACTTTCACCACCTTCATCTCCTGCTTCAGGGAGACAGAGAGTAAGTCGTGTACAGTACTGTAGTACTTCTGAAATATGAAATAGCTGCATATGAAAACATAGCACATCTCCTCTCTGACAGTCTGTCTGTTTGTATGTTTGTTTGTTTAGACCAAACTGGTTGAAGAAACTCTTCACTGACTTCATCTCTTTCACTGTCAAACTGGTCGTCAAGGGGCAGGTGAGGACAAGCTTGTGTGCATGTGTGTGTCTGTGATCCAACTCTGCCCCCTACTGTTCTATTGATGAAACATTTACTGCAACTTCAATAGAATTGAGCCATGTCAGGGCACTGGGTGGTGCAGTGGTAAAGTGCCTCAGAATCCCCAGAATAGGGATGATATAGGGATCAAGTGGTTAAAGGAAAAATTGGCATTGTCTATTAGTGCTTCTCAATTCGTTTCGTCTGAAACACCACAAATGGACCAAGATGAGAAATAAGTCTGTGATTTTATTGTGTTCATACTCTTTTTTTTTTTTTTTTTTTTACAATTGCCAGTCACAGTTGTGTATGAGGCCTTGTTTTTAAATACCGGTATTCAGAAAGCAAGAAAGAAGAATGAATGAATGAATGTAGGCTTAGGCTCGGCCATAACAAGCAGCCCCTTGTAAGCTGTCGAAACTCACTCTTTATAATACTCAATGACATAAAAAACAACAACGATAATTGTATTAATCTACAGTTTAGAAAAACAGGTTTATTTTCTCAATTGGTTCATGTTGTTAATCAGTAATAGAATAGACAAAAGACACAATGATTAATGCAGATTAATTTGTTTTACTGTAAATGAATAGATTATTTATTTTAATGCTGTTTCTGTTATCTGCTGCAGATTTGTAAAGAGATCAACAAGGTGGCAAACATACTGGCTGACTTCATACAAGATACAGCAGGTACATGTGCGTGTGTGTGTGTGCGTGCGTGCGTGTGCGTGTGTGTGCGTGTGCGTGTGCGTGTGTGTGTGTGTGTGTGTGTGTGTGTGTGTGTGTGTGTGTGTGTGCGTGTGCGTGCGTGTGTGTGTGAAAAGTACGGTATGTGATATTGATGTATGTGATTGCATGTACGTACACTGATATGGAAACACAAGTGTGACGTGTGTGTGTGTGTGTGTGTGTGTGTGTGTGTGTGTGTGTTTGCAGAACAGTTCCTGACTGATGGTGACATCAGTGTGGATATTGGAGTAACTGGTCCTCCTGTCATTACTGCTAATTATATAGAGTCATTACACAAGGTACGCTAACTGTTCACCACAATGGAACCTATCTATTGTACTGTTTTGTGCGTGTGTGTGTGTGTGTGTGTGTGTGTGTGTGTGTGTGCGTGTGTGCGTGAATGTATCTACTTGTATTTATTTATGTGTACATGCATGTATGTGTGTGTCCAAAAAGTAGTTCACGTTTTGCCAGCCAAATGTGATGAGTGAGGGACAAGGGTTATGAAGGTTTCATCCACAAAACACTTTACAAATTATTATATTACAGTACATTGGTTCCATCAATCTAAGCCGGAACACAATCAATTGATTTATTATTAAAATAAACAGGCTGTGAAAATGCATGCAGCCAAAAAGTGTTTGCGAGACACCCAAACACTTAACAGGCTAAGTGGTCAGATGGGTGTGTCGCAAACACTTTTTTTTAAAGTGGGCCCTGATCCAGAAAAGGTTTAGAACTACTGACTAGCCACTTTCTGGGAGAAAGTATTTCTGAGCTGACTTGAACTCTCTTGACCTCTCTGTGAAATTCTTTTCTGCCCTACAACCCCAATCCTTCAGGGTTTGACAAAGTACCACAACCTTTCTGCCGTCATCAATGACTCAGTGTTTCATCCCAGTCAGCTGACAGAACACAGGATGCTGTACTTCTGGTTGTCTGGTTAGTAGTCAGAACATTGTATTTTTTACATTGTTCTCTCTGTTTGTATGCGGTCTTGTTCAAGTCAAGATAAGAGGAGCTGTTCAAGTGCTGTATTTTGAACCGATCATTTGCTTTCTCTTGATTTTAACAGATTTAGGCCCTTATACTCACTGTCTGTAGGCCACCTTTACTTATACACTATGTGCAGTAAATAAGGCTTGGTTTACTGTCTGTTGGTCACTTTTACTTATGTAAATAAATCTTGGTTTATTGTCTGTCGGACACTTTTACTCATACAGTATGTAAATAAGGCTTGTAGATGTGCTATTTTCAGCACACGACACCGCCGTGCAATGAAGTATAGCAAAGGATTAAGGAATGGTTGTAGGCAGGAACATCCAAGACCTAGAAAGAGAAATATATGCACACTGGTATTAAACCTGCTGTATCTTTTTTTTTAATTATTATTAGCGACATTTCAACCAAACTTGTCTTCCTCAAGCAAAAATGTGTACTTATATTTATGTACTGCCATATAAAAACAACAACTGTAATATAATTATTATTTCTTCTTTTTGACACCTTTTTTCACTCACATTTTTAACAAAGGTGATTTGTGCAAAGATGCATACAAGTAAAATGTGAGTAAATGCTCAGTAACCTAAACTTGAACCTGTGTTTTAACCTCAGATCAGGTTTTCAACCCCATGCTTACCGCTGCACACCAAGATGGTCGCTTCCATCTCAACATCTCAGGAGCAGAATTCAAAGTTAGTAGGCTACAACACTTTTACCATGTAACCACAGGAACCCTAGCGTCCCTATTCTGAGGGAAACGTTCAGCGGAAAGAGCTGATCTATAAGCTCATAACGGATTGCAACATGACACGTTGTGAGCTTGTAGATTGGCTATTTTGGGGCAAAGAGACTTGGTGTGGAGAAAAATACTAGTGTACAGTACCTCCTGGGGCACCCGATCAACTAAGGCTTTAAGTCGTTCAACCCGATATACTTTGTTAACCATCATTTAAATTATTTCGGCGCCTTTTAGTTGTTTTTGGTGTCTTGCTCAGGGACACTTTGACATAGACTGGGCGGTCCAGGGGGCAAACTGATGACCTTCTGAGCTTGTAGATCTGCTGTTTTTGCCTAATGTTCGCCTATTATTATGACATGCCCAAGAAATGCTTCCACAGCATTTAGGACAGGAATGCTGATATCAGGTTTAATATTTTCTATAATTGTCTTGATGGTGCTTCATTTCACACAACACAAGCATAGCGTTATTATGTAATTAATATGTAGTTGGAACATGGGTCTAATGACTTTTGACCATGGTGTTCAGTTTTAACCTACTGACAACTAAATGTTGTCACAAATCAGTTTAGCCAGACCCTGCTTTTTGTGAAATACTGTATTGTATATTAGTAGTATCATAACTTGTGTGTTGTGTAAATATCTTTAAATCACATCACAAATCTCTAAAGTACAGTAAAGTAATGCATTATGCATGAACAAAGGTCTGCTTGTATGCCTTTAGGGTTTGTTTCAATGTGAAGAACCCCTTATGTTGATTTATATCATTTCAGGAACTTTTCCAGACAAATACGTCAGCCACTGCCATGCCTGAATTCATGAGTCAGGTAATATGGTAATAAGTAGATTCTCACACACACACACGCACACACACGCACACACACACACACACACACACACACACACACACACACACACACACACACACACACACACACACACACACACACACACACACACACACACACACACACACACACACACACACACACACACACACACACACACACACACAGAATAAGTTTGAAAAATGGAGGGACTGCAATTAAATACAGTATGTATTATAATATGGGTTGGGGTTATATTTACTGAATGTGTACTGTGTGTGTGTGTGTGTGTGTGTGTGTGTGTGTGTGTGTGTGTGTGTGTGTGTGTGTGTGTGTGTGTGTGTGTGTGTGTGTGTGTGTGTGTGTGTGTGTGTGTGTGTGTGTGTGTGTGTGTGTGTGTGTGTGTCAGTGTCTGTTGGATCCAGGTTCTTCAGAGCTAAGAGTGTGGAGTTCATCTGTTCCCCATCTAAAGTCTTCTCCTGTGGGTACCAGTGTCCGGACGCAGGCCTCTGGAGAGCTCCGCTGTGGAAATTACACTGCACCAAGACTCTTCTTTCAAACGGTCAGACAGCGGCGTTCATGCTGCATTAGAATTTCAACTCCTTATTGCCACCCTCAATCTGCACAATTTATCATCTGAAGCAGTGGTTCTTAACCTGTGGGTCCCCCACGGGGATCCCCACATGATTTGGAGTGGGGGGGGAGGGTCACAGTAAAGTGACAATTTAAGGACTTTTAAGACCTACCTTAAAAAAAAAAGTAAAATCCAAAAAGGAAATAATTTAAAGAAAAAATACCTTTACTGCATCCAAAGTAATCAACAAACTATGCTATAAAAACTAGTCAAACATTGGCCAAATTGTCAAATAATATAAAGAAAGAGGCATAAAATTTGAAAATAGACGATCTACAAGCTCACAACGCAACTCACAATATTTATCTGTGGATCTGTGGAGTCAAACAAAATGTAATGCCTCAACTCCTACAATTCCAAGTCCTTGTCAGGGTGGGGGGTCCCCAGTTCAAATATGATTATTTTGGGGGTCACAGACTGAAAAAGTTGACAACCACTGATCTGAAGGACAGTGGAATATGAAATGATCACTGTCAGACATTGGGAAGTATTGTCACATCACTGGAAGAGGGGATGTTAGCTTACAAATCAGTACCTTTTGGCGATCAATACTGTCGTACGGTACTACTACGACATATGCATTAAGTTTACATTGTCTTAGTAGAGATTTAATGCCCATAATGTATGTGATGTGTTTATGTGTGCAACTGATGTATCTTGTCTAGGAGGTGGAGGTTGCGGTGACAGTTTCCTATGCTGACAAGAAGGTCTTTCTTCATGGTAACGCCACAGAGTAAGACCTCTTCTCCTTCTGCGTACCTTTTAGGTTCACAGACAGAAATGGAAGAATAACTTAACATAGAGTCATTGAGCATTCCAAAATCCAAGAGTGAGTCAGGCAACTAACTGTAGTACTGCAAATAAAACCTTCTCATTTATATGCCTCACGAAAAAAATAAACAAATAATAACACACATCTGCAGATATAATTTATACTAATTGTGAGCTGCTAATTTTGCCACTGAGTGATGACGTAAATAGTGAAAAAAAGCTGATCTACAAGCTCACAATGCATTGTGATGTGACTTGAGATCTTTGGAAAATTATTGTATTTTTTGCCCATAATATGGATGCCAGGTTGAATGTGGTTAAATACTCAAAACGCTAGTGGAACCATCTCATGTGTATCAAGGGACATAACCAGAAAATAACCATATTCCAAGAAATGCACTCAGCCATCATCATTCCATCAGCTATCAAGGACACATCTCACCCAGGCGTTTCAGTCTGATGACCACTGGAGGGCGCTGTAGGTGTATTAACAACATATTTTGAGGCTGTGCAATAATATCTTTCGACTGTGCAATAATATGAGCAATAATATTCTGGCTTAGAGCAATACTATACTGAGGAACTGACCATAGTGCAATATAATATTCTTTTTTTTTTTTTTAGGGGTACGCACTATTTCAGTGTATGTGCAATGCCAATAAAGGCATCTTATTCTATTAATGATTTGTTTGTCATTTCTAAAAGTCAGAGCTATGCTGCATTATCTTACTTTTTTCTTATTCTGTAAAATCACATCACTAACTATGATGTATTATTTCATTAAAATCTCTACAGCATTTATATCCATCTTTTCAGATCCTTTGCATGTGCTGTATTAGTTTATTATTCTAATTTCTTTCCTACCTAGAATATTGATACTTCAAGCAACCCTGTCATCACACAGTCAACAGGTGAGATGCTTTATTCCTCTTTTTTCTTAATTTATGTGGACTGTTTCATTTAAATTTCACAGTCACACTCACCCAAACCATAGACACTAAATCACGTATACTCTCATTCTCATTCTCTCTACTGTGTACCATCAAACATCCTCATCCTTTTTACTCTGTTCCCTATGTAGTTGGATGAGACTCAGCAGCAGTACATAAGAGATGCTGTGGAGACGATAGGCATTCCTAAAGTCCTATCTGGTAAGATACTGACACATACAGACACAAGCAACACATATAAGGTACACGGGAGTTTGAATAGCTACTTCCCCCAGAAGATCAGACTTGTGAACGATCAGACCCAGGGGAAAACAAAAGAAACGTTAACATCAACATGCATCATTCAATGAACACAACTGTCCAAGTTCGAGGGTGGGAACGCTAGTGCAGTGAACTCTGTCGCAGGCAGCACTATTGACTCCTACAGGTTGGTCAGGACACCTGTTCAGTTGGGTGTGGAACTGAGAGGAATAGAGTGTTCCCCTGCATGTGTTACACCCCCCTCCCCCTCCCCCCTCCCGTGTCAAGTGAAAAGAAGTGGCTGAGCTGCCTTCATGTGTGGTTAGCAGTGACAGGGAATACATGTGAGGTGAAAACTGGTAGATGGCATAATGACTACATTTGGAGAAAAGACGACAATTTGGAGGGACAATTTTCATGTTGTGGTCTGCTAATATTGTGTTTGGAATGTACGTATCTCTCTCTCCTGCATGCCCTGTTGATGTTGCTTGTTTTTGCAGGAAATACACTTAAGACTTCTGGTGATTAGTAGTTTTGTTCCCTACCTATGTTGAATGCACTTATTGTAAGTCGCTTTGGATAAAAGCGTCTGCTAAATGACTGTAATGTAATGTAATATGCTGGTATGTCAACCCGAACATATTAATTAAAAACATTTTAAAATTGTGAAAATAGCCGATCACCACCAAGTTCACCACACTCTTGTATGATGAAGTAGGCCTAGGGCATTAATTTATGAAAAAATACGAAACATGGACATACTGTATGAGATTTCTGACTGACTTTATGGTGTTTTCTAGTGCTGGGGCCAGAGCTGACCAGGCTGTTGGACCAACAGGGAACCAACCTATTTGATATCTATAACCCAGAAGTACTTCATCGGGATGTAAGTATAGACCTTCAATCTCTCTCACGCTCTCAACCTTAAAGTGATCTCTATTTATTTGTTGTATGCTAATATTGAAAGTCTCTCTTTCTCTCTCTCACACACACACACACACACACACACACACACACACACACACACACACACACACACACACACACACACACACACACACACACACACACACACACACACACACACACACACACACACACACACACACACACACATTCTCCCTCACTTTGTTTCTCTCTCTCTCTCTCTCTCTCTCTACCTCTCTCTCTCTCTCTTTCTGTAGGGGTATGTGTTGATCCAGATGGACTTTGGATTCCCTCATCATCTCCTGGTTGAATTCCTAAAGAAGGCACTTCAGTAACCGATAATAGTTTTTTCCAAATGTGTGCTTATGATGCCTCACGATAGATACACTTGGATGACTTCACCCATTTTCAACTTCATATAATTCCTCACTAATGCTCATGATAAAATGGTACCATTTTTTCCCACTCGGTCTGTGTCTCATAGGAGGGCTGTGGACACTTCAGAAACCAGTTTTTTATTATCGAACAATGGCTTCTATTATAGCATGCTAACTTTCAAGGAATAGACACAGAGGGAGTAGACAAAAACGCTGCCATATTATAATGAGCATGAGTGAGGACCAGTTATATGAAGATAGGTTGAAAATGGGTGAAGCCGTCCTTTAGTGTCCCTATTCTGGGCATGTCATAATAGGCCAACATTCAGTAAAAGTAGGCAAACATTAGGTGAAACAAGCAGATCTACAAGCTGAAGAGATGTGGTGTGTACAGCGAAAAAAAGGAGGGACTAAGTATAGACCCCTGGAGGACCCCGGTCAACAAAGTATATAGAGTTTAAGTGGTTAAATAATGTATTACAGATTGTTTTATCCTCTAGATTTGAAGGCTACAAGGCAACAAATATACATTTTATACATATAGCAATTTAAAAAATAAGCTTTTTTGCATTTTAGCATCAATTGATGTGAGAGAGGGCAATATTCTTTTATTTAATGCATTGTTATATTTGAACTGGGGACCCCCATGCTGACAAGCACTTGGAATTGTAGGAGTTGAGGCATTACATTACAGGCA
This sequence comes from Gymnoscopelus microlampas, assembly GCF_963454915.1. Taxonomy (NCBI): domain Eukaryota; kingdom Metazoa; phylum Chordata; class Actinopteri; order Myctophiformes; family Myctophidae; genus Gymnoscopelus; species Gymnoscopelus microlampas. The sequence goes on from NC_139943.1 coordinate 15,552,692, forward strand.
GATGAGTGGTTGTGTAAATAGTTCAGATATATTTATGTGAGTTGGTTTATGGTACATTTATTATTGTCATTAATCACATCTGAGATGTGATGGACATTGTTCCTGTCAAATGTTTGCAGCTATACTGTATAAACAGTATGAGCTTGAGGTTCCACTTTGTCATTTTTTTCCAAAAGAACATGACATGAATATGTAACGTATAAGAAAATACATTTTCAATTTCCATATATGAGTCTGTATTTCTCAATGCAAGAGTAGGGAGACCTCCTCCAACCACTGCAGATGTGCTAATATTGTTTTAACATACTCTACAGATTGGATCAAATTATATTTCTGTGAGGAGGAGGAAATTAAGTAGAAATAGCCATTCAGAAGAGTCTAAAGATAAAAGATATTGCAGATTCATGTATGCTACAAACATGGATTTTCACATACAGTAATAGAGTTCACACCTTCCAATTCACCATTAAATAGATTCAATAAGCTACAATGTTGTTCTACTGACTTATAGGCTATTGGCAATAAAATGTATTATATTTTACTGTATTATAATTAAAACACATGTCAACTTGTCATCTGACTCATTGGTTCTCAAAGTTAGGTCCGGGGACCCCCAGGGGTCCTTGAGGGAGTTCCAGGGGGTCCCCAGCTAAATGTGTTTATACATTTTAAGCCCTTTATCCATATTGAATGCGTTGGCTATTCAAAAATAGCAGATCTACAAGTTCAGCACGTCACTTTGTGCCGCCCTGCGAGCTTGTACATCTGCTATTTTTGAACATTTTCAATAAATCTATTGTTAATTTTGAATAATTTTGCATGTTTAATACAAATCTTCAATTCAGGGGTCCCTTGCACAAAACATTCACAGATGGGGGTCCTTGGCACCAAAAGGTTTGAGAACCACTGATCTGACTGAGTCGACTGACACACGTTTCTCTATTATCGTGAAAATGTCTAAACCAAATCCCTTTTATTTTGAAGGTACAGGTTTGTTCATCGTACACGTGCGTGCATCCTTTAGCTGATTACAATATGTGTGCGATCATGTAAATTCGCAAATCACGAAGGAAGATAATAAAGATATTGCACAAAGATAGCCTACTGTATGAACTATGTTGGTGAGCAGGTTCATAAAGACAGTTTACCTGGCAGTTTGGTTGGTCAGGAGGTTATTGTTGAGCCGAGCCCAGCTGTTCTCAACTCAATCAATCAATCGGCGTCTGCTGCAGCTGCAGCCAAATGAAGAAACTTCTACTAGGTGGTGAGTCTGTCAAGATATTCGATTAGGCCAGTTAGCCTAGGCTAGGCATATAGGCGTTTAGGCATGTGTGTTGTTGTTGTTGTTGTTGTTGTTTGTTTGTTTTGATTGATTGATTGATTGAATACCTTATTAACAGTTTGCAAAAAAAAGCACAGAAGCACAGATTCATACAAAAGGATGCTAAAAGGATAACCCAAGAAAGCACTATGGTTTAATTGTTGGGGTCCTGTGTGTGTGTGTGTGTGTGTGTGTGTGTGTGTGTGTGTGTGTGTGTGTGTGTGTGTCTGTCTGTCTGTCTGTCTGTCTGTCTGTCTGTCTGTCTGTCTGTCATGCCATCTCTGCATGTGGGTACAATTGCAAAACAATTGCTTTGATACTCAGCAGCTTAGGTCATGACAGTAAGATGTGTGTGTGAGGACTACAATTTGTTGGACTGGCTAAAAGAAGGGCATAACCATTTTCAAATATCGTTTGCAGTCACTTTATATGGAAAATGCCACCTCATATCCAACTGGTTGTCTGGTTGTGTTGTGATCATGATCTTGTAATGCATTTGGACTTTTATGAATTTTGATATGATTTATGTATTTAAAGGTAGGATACTTGGGTTAAAATATGTGTTAAATAGCTCTATATTCTGATAGTACTCATTGCTACAGTATAGCCTGTTTGTTCAGTAACAGGAGTCTCCATATCTCTCCAACTCTGCTTTATTAAACAGAAATTGCATTTTCAAGTTGGGATGCCAATTTTATCCAATCAATAGAGAACTCAGTCAGGATACAGATTAAACAAGTGAAAGTGGTGACACCAAGAAATGAGCACAAAAAATTGGAATTGGAACACTATAAATGTTAAGCTGATAAATGGGTACTCTCTCCTGATTGGCTGAAATCTTGCAACCCACCTGAAAATGTATTTTCTGTTTATTAAAGAGATGGAGAAACAGGTAGACTCATGTTACTGAACATATATCAATGAATACTATTAGAAAGTAGTGCTTTAACCTTTTTAACAAACCTTTTTTTAACCAAAAAATACATTTACCCTACCTTGAAAATCCAAATAATGATATTTATAAGTGATATTTCTTTGTTGCCTAATCATTTCTATAATGTTCAGTAATAGGGGTGTCCTTGTCTCTCCAGCTCTAAACAGAACAGGATACAGGATAAACAAGTGAAATTGGAAGTGATGAAAATGATGAAATCAGCGGTCATGACATACTGTAATAAAAATGAGCAGGGAATATTGGGACTGCATGGAACACTTTATGGGTTCTCTTTCCTGAGTGGATAAAATCAGATCAGGATTTTCTGTTTACTAAAATAGGTTGAGAGAGGGGGAGATGGAGACCCCCTGAGCAAATACTCTATAGCAATAATTATGCTCTGAGCTGACAGTGGTCATGACTGTTTTATTTTGGGCTTTCTCTCTTTCTTTCTGGGATGCAAGTTGCGATTTGGGAATGCATCCCCAACCCGGTTATGCAATACCCGTTGTCAGATAACTCGTTGTATCTGTCTGTCTGTTTCCCTTTTATGCCCATATATGGAGATCTCTGTATCTGTGTGATCTTGTCCATTTTATGCCCACATATGGAGATCACTGACGTCATCAGTAGTATATGCCATATACTACTGATGACATCAGGGATCTCCACATATGGGCATAAAATGGACAAGATCACACAGATAAAGAGATACTATATACTATATGATCATGCCCATATATGGGCATATCGGTCGGATTGGCAGTTCTGGTCAACTGGATCTCCGCAGGGATCTCCGCAAGGGCATATCGGTCGGCCCCAACCGACTAGACAACAGGCACTGCCTTGGGTCCTCTCCTTAGGCCTGTTACTGAATCACAGACTGACAGGAGGAAGATTACTGTACATAAAATGCATTTCTCCCAGGGCAGATTCAGGACACGGCTGCACAAATCGGTGTTGTTAGTCAACTGTTTGTGCTGTGTGTGTGTGACCTCAGTCCAGGTCTGTTTGCCTATATACTGTAAGGTGGTGTCTGCGACACAGAGTGACGCTGTCCTTGAAGCTACAACACAGGAGAGATGGTTGCGTACTGGAGACAAGCTGGCCTGAGTTACATTCGCTTCTCTTCCATCTGTGCCAATGCGGTGCGTGCAGCCATGAAGCCCGAGGTCCAAGCCCAAGCAGTGAAGGCCGCAGAGGCGAGCGTGAAAGTGTCCAAACCCAAGGCTGCCGTACGGTCTGTCTGAGACCATGGTGTAGGCTACATATGTACTGTACGTTGTTTCTCAGAGGAATGAGGAACCCCACCACCCCGTGGTCATCTTGTTGTTTTTGGATGAAAATGAAGAGTGCATGGAATCAAGTAATTAATAAGAATGGATTAAAAAGATTGGAAAATAAAATAGACAGGCTGCAGATGCAAAAAAAAGTGTTTGCTTAAGTTCTTGCTAACATGCCACTTGCAAAGGACTTGCTGGCTGCACCCATCCATCCCCCGTGGAAGAGCAGAGGAGGCACAGAAACGCCTTGTTCAGAGTCCCAAGTCGTACTTTATGGAGGTGAAATGTATCCTGGATGTTATAAGATTACCAGTGTTCAGCCATGCCCAGACGGTGGTGCTGTTTGCTTTGCACTGTGCACGCATGCTCTCACTGTGGGGCGCTCACTGCTCATTCAGGAGAAAAGCAACATTAGCCGCTTTGCTGTGGCCATGAACGGGAGAGGATCGGTTGACATCAGCATTCTTTGACCCCCTCAATTTGCCGGTCATTTACCCGCGAATCTGCTAAACATGACCGGTGATTGCACAATTTCGTATTATATATTTAAAATCCATAAATAAAGGTGTAAAAAAAATCCTGTCAACTTGTTAATGACTCCATTATTATTAATTTCCAAATCCATGCAGCAGGTGGCCTCACTATTAAGTGCTGGTATCATTTGTTTTACCACTCCTGTCTTTCAGCAGCTGAGGGCTGTAAAGCAGAGGTGTTGCACAGTGGAGGAGAGCATAGTAGTGATCTTCTCTTAATGAGAGAATATCATCGCTGTTGGGCAGAAACCAAAACTGTGTTCTGTGTGAAATGTAGTTATTATTTAGTAAACAAGCTCTTTTCATTGGTTAAACATTTATAAAAACCCAGATAGACTTAACCCACTATTTTAAACACGCCGTCCCTATTTTGGGCATGTCATTATATGCGAAGATGTTCGGAAATAGCAAAAATAGCCGATCAATACGCTCACAATGCATCACATCATTCTGAGCTTGCAGATCGGCTCTGTTTATAATCACACCATACTGTATAAATATGAATTGTAAACACAGTCAGGTGGGAAGCACCATATGTGACAGAATGTTGATCATATGATAAGCTGTTGGAGTCATAAGAATGTTTTAAATGTCAAAGGTGGTTGTAGTGACATTAACCTCTTGCAACCTCTCATGTTTGTCCGTTGGTATTATGAGCAGCAACAGGTCGGGGAACTCCAGTGGGTAACTGGTTGGCAGTGATGGAAGAAGTACTCAATCTTTTGATACTTTTTGATAAGTAAAAGTATCAATACCCTGTGTAAATAGTCTGTTACAAGTACAAGTCGGTATGGTGTTAATAATGTACTTGAGTAAAAGTATAGTGTATATATAGGTCCGAAGTGGTTTTGTAATAAAAATCCAAATCTACAAAGTAACTAGTAACTAAAGTTTTCAAATAATTGTTGTGGAGTAAAAGTACAATATTTGTCTCTGAGCTGTAGTGGAGTAGAAGTAAAAGTATAGACAATTTGAAATACTCCAGTAAAGTAAAAGTGCCTCAAAATTGTAATTAAGTACAGTACTTGATTTTGGTGTGTTTCCCCTTTAACCATAATGTCACCTGTTTGTTTCAGGCGTGGAGATCAGTGTTACATTATGTCATATGTCACCCCTCCTCTCCCTTCTTCCTTCCCGCTTTCTATCCTCATAAAACCTATTTATAAACTCCACAGAGAATATAATCATGTGCTGTACTTTTATCACTCTATTGCTCAGAAAATGTCAGTCAAAAATAACATCCATTATTCCATGGACTCTTGTAGTTAGTGTGCAAGTGTAATAACTTTCGGTAACATATTTACCAGGATTTCCTGGCCTGGGGTCATTCTGGTCCTATGCAAAGGACCACAATAAGAATGTGTTTTCTTTGGTTCCTTTCTCATCTGCTACCTCCTAACACTTGTGTTCTTTAAATGTATCGTTTAGGAGTTTCCCAATGGCCTCCTCCTGTCTCTCACAGCTGTGATGGATAACCACTAGGTTTTCTACGCCTAAGAGCTGCCGGCCAGGGAAACACTACACGGTAATTTACAACATGAACTTATTGGAAACCTAAAATAAACACTAGCCTGCTTCCCATTACAGGTTCAAACAGGTCTTGATTCAATACATGATAATATTATAATATTATGTATACTATATAATCATTATATATAATATAATATAATTATATATAATATAATAATAATATATATATACTGTAATAATATTACAGGTTCAATTTAGGTCTTGATTACACCATTTACTGGACTCTTTCATTCAAAGCATCAGAAGCATGAGTAAACTAGCAGAAATCTGATGCATGCTGTACATTTGACAATAGACTGCCATAGCCATTCCCCAGCTATTACCATCTCAACCATGTGGGTGTCGGTGTGGGTGTGTGTGTGCATGTCTTTAAGTGGCGCATGTGTTGCACTCCTGTTTGTGTTTAATTAGTGTTGCATCTTTGCAATCAGCTGCAGCTGTTGTTGCTATACTCCTACACAGGGACATACATACAAACACACACGTTCCGGCACCACTCAAAAGACTGGGGCACTTTGTTGTGATTGTAGGGATTTCAAGAGAATGGATTTAGTATTTTCTTATCATAATCCTTCCTTACATGTTTTCTTTTTGTCCCTTCTTTTTCATCTTTCCTTACACGTGAGTATGACTGATGTACCATGATGACATCACAAATGCTGTTGTAAAACACAACTAGTTCATGGTCAACTATTAACAAACTTGACCATGAACTCAAAAGGTCATGTGGTAGTAATCCCTCTTCCTTCTCTTCCCTGAGTTCTTCCCTGCCAGAAACTCAAGTATGTTTCATTATGGTAACATTATTATAGGCTACAAGCAGTGGTGGAAAGCAACTAAGTACATTTACTGAAGTACTGTACTTAAGTACAATTTTGAGGAATTTTCACTTAACTGGAGTATTTCCCATTTTCAGTACTTTTACTTCTACTCCACTACATCTCAGAGGCAAATATTACACTTTTACTCCACTACAATTATTTGAAAACTTTAGTTACTAGTTACTTTGCAGATATAAATTATTATATTATAAAACACACATTAACCACTTTAGCCCTATATTATATGTAGGCTATTTGAAAATAGTCGATCTACAAGCTCGCATCGCGAGGGCGTGGGCAGGTATAAAGGTACGTTGGTGATGATCCTTTCTTAAGCCAACTTTTTGGGCCGCTTGTCTTTGAAATTTGAACGAGACAGCAATTGACCGATTAACGCCCAGTTTTACAGTTGACATGGAGATAAGATGGGGAGAGATTAACTGCTTTTGACCCCTGTTATGTTGTATTGTACTGTAGTTCAATGACTTCTCACCATCTGATAATATCAGATGGTGTCATCTTCAAGTTGTGAGCTTGTAGATCGGCTATTTTTGGCTTATGTTCTCCTCAGAATAGGGATTCTAGGGTTCATGTGGTTAATGTAAAAAAAAGAAGAAGTTCCAATCACTCAAAAAATTTGGAGACCCCCCTGCAGTAACTCTGAGGACCCCCTAGGGGTACAGACCCCCTGTTGAAGACCCCTACTCTAAGAGTTAACATTTTATATTTTGTCATACAATGGCCAATTTACAGACCTGCAATTGTGTAGACCTGCTATTTTAATGGCATTCCCAAGATAGATGTTACGTTGAAAGTGCTTAAATTGATACTGAGGATTTTGCTGTGCGGCCTATGTGTTGATGATTATGTTTGTAGAGGATGCTACGGGTGCCAAAGGTCGAGACTTACGGATGGAAAAAAGGCACAGAGGAAAGAACTCGTAAAACAATAAAACACCTTTTTCCCCCACAAGCCCCCATGTGCATCTCAGTTTTAGTCTTCAGTTGTCCATCTGTCTCTAACTGTACAGTACTGTATTGTACTGTACATCTTGTCTCATCTAGTTTTGGCTTTTTTATAAACACAAAAATGGTCTGAGGGCTATATCCTATAGACAAAAGTGTGTATTCATTACCATTCAACATAAATTGTAACTGGCTCAAATGATGAGGATTAGACCATCACACAGGCAGTATTGTTATGTAAAATAGGATAGAATAATTGATATTCCTTACTATATCCTTAATGTGTAATTTAGTGAGGATACAAAAATACATCATTACACATTGGGAATTTGGCAGGTGTGAAACTAGATTACTATTATATAGCTGTATAAGTGTAGTGTAGTAAGTTTCATTTAGCAGGAAAATTAATATCACTAAGTCAAAGGGTCACAATTACACAACTTCTCTATTATGCTACAGGGTTTCAGCTTGTTCAAAAGATGCCCTTTCATGAAGTCTCCCTGTTGGGAATTACTTATCAGTGTATAAAGATAGGGTAGGTAGCTTAGATAATGCAACAATAGCAAAGGCGATATTTTATTGCCTTAATGTAGTAAAACTACTAGACTTAAGACATTGGAAACTTGTGAATCATAGATATAAACTCTGATATAGCTATTACAATACTTGATAAGTAAAATTATTGCACAGACTATACTGTTCTGTGGTTGATTGTATAACCTGAAAATGAATAGTCACTGCTTGATGTTAATTTACCACTCATTTCCTTTGTGATAGTCTCCTTGTCAGCCCCCAGAGCATGTTAAGCTTAGCCAAGCTTTACACACAAAATTATTTAATGAATCAGTACTTACATTTTATTGCTGTGACACATTGAATGCAACTTTGCTATATATTGCTGATGTATAGCAAGTACACATTCACCCCTCTCTTCTACCACTTGAACCATAGCATCCCTATTCTGAATAGCCGATCTACAAGCTCACTGTAATGCTTTGCTTTTCAACTATTTAGTGTAGAGCAAAGGGGGGGGGGGGGGGGGGGCTAGTATAGAGTCCTTGGAAATCTGTTCCACTCCACTAAGTATAGGGTTTAAGTGGTTAACTCAGAAATGGGAAATGTGATTTCATAATAATGTAACAGTCAAGATGACACCTGGTATGCATGGTCTCCAGTGATTAGCTGAAGAACAGCAGGCAGTGATGGAAGAAATACTTGTGTTATTTTTTACTTTAGTAAACGTATCAATACCCTACTGTAGAAATAGTCTGGTACAAGTTCGGTATTCAAAATGTTTCCCAAATAGTTTAATTGAGCCTTTTTTTAATACTTTGTTATCCCTTTTACACCCCCCCCCATGCAGAGGGGAACCATGTAACCGTTTTTTTCGTAAAGAGGAATAATATAATAATGATTAACCTAAATGAAGAAGATGGTGGATAACAGGATGTTAAACTTGATAATCACTTCATGCTTTTTTTTTTGCATTTCCAAGACATACGGTGCAACTTTTCACATTTGTAGCTATGGCAGAAGTGCAAGTGCTTTTGGAGGTTCGCTCTACATGCCCCTCAATAGTGGTGGGAATTATCAAGCTGTTGCCATCTCTAACATCCTGTTTCTCCTCTCAAATATACACATATAATTTACAGCTTTGCATCCATAAAGTGTGATCATAAAATAGGGTAAATGTGGAAACGACATCTCGCCTAACTTGTTACTTCATCATCACTCTGGAAATCATCTCACTAGAGATTGATTTCTAAAAGGGGGTGCAGAGAAAGAATCATAGGATTGAACAAATGATCATTTCATTATTAATTGTCTATTATGTCTCTAGTAGCAAGATGCATATTTGTTTTCATGTCTATTTTTTGTCTCACTCAAGTGTGCATTCTGCTCTGTGTTCTATGCACCGACCTCATCAACTGCCTGCAATTTCCTTCATGTTTGATCGGGGGGCACAAAGCAGGGGCAGGGCACAAATAGGATGAGTTTGTGTGAGTTACAGTTTTCATATCATTGCCACCTAGCCAAATAAAATGCTATTGTATGTCCCCTTGGCTCTGTAAACTGGATGAAAAGGGTTTGCATTATTTCTACTCCCAATGTCGGCATCTCAGTATCTTAAACAAACTGTATTAGTCTTTAAAGACACTAAGAGGAAGACAGTCTTTTTAAGTCAATTCGCCTTTTTGAAAACATGCATCCCATAAAAAAAATCACCATCCCCTTGCAAGGGAGTTTCACTGCCATTAACCACAACATGTCAAAAACGTGAAAGAAAGAAAAAAAGCTAATCTACAGGCTCACAACACATTGCATAGTGACGTCTTGTGAGCCTGTAAAGCTGCTATTTTCAAAACATTCTTGGAAATTAATGTTGGAAAGTGACATGCATAAAATAGCGACACCAGGGTTAAAGAGGTACAGTAAATTTTAAAATGAATATGCTAGCTATATCATTCACAATGTACACAAACACATGAGTTTTTAGAGAATATTTTCATTATGCCCAGCCAGATTCACTATCTCAGCGGATCCACATTGTTTTCCTTGTTAATGGCTCACTCATTACAATGGATGGGAGGAGAGATTCGACCCATAACTATATATAGAAGTTTACCTATTGCCCCTTTTCCCACTCTGCGAGTGTGTTGGCCAGACTCTGACAGGCAGGCAGTAAACATGGGGAAAGGTTTCTACATCAGTAAACCCCTCGGGGCAGTGGCGGTGATCCTGGGTGTGGGATCGTTGGCCACCATCATTGCTTTGTCGGTCGTTTATTCTCAGGAAAAGGCCCAAAACGTAGAAAACGGAGGAACGACATCTACGCCACCGGTGACCACTGCCACTGCCACCACCGTCGCTCCATCCACAGAGCCATGGGACCAGTACCGTCTACCTAAGAGCCTGTCACCGGTTCACTATGAGCTCACCCTGTGGCCCAGACTGACTCCAGAAGATGCAACTGGACTCTACTTCTTTACTGGTAAGTCACTGAATTACTGTACAGCAGGCCTTATATTTGAAATCAGTTCCAAGTCAAATCAGGAAAGTTAATTGGAATATTGAGGTTGTGATAATCAACTAAATGATGGGCAATATATTGATGTAAAATCGATATTGTGATATGTGACTAGATATTGTCTGGGATTTTGGAGAAATATTGATCCCTTGCATGTCAGAATCCAAGTCAATGTAGTATTTATTCAATTAATTGATTGACTTCTGACAACAACCTTGTTTTTAATCATCAAAGATAAAACATTTGTGCTCTAAAAAAAAAAGAGAGTGACAAATTTTGTATTATTTTTCAACATGTTTTGACATTTTTGTGAAACCTGCTTTTAAATGATGCTTTTTTCATTACTTCGTTCATGTATTAGCTTTTCCATTCTAATGTTGCTGTAGACTACAGTACATTGTTCCACATTCCCCATACATATCTCCCGTAACCCGATTTGGGTACTTAGCCACAGTTTTGTGGTTGGAGGTGGACCTTTTATAGTTCATAGGATCTCCGTTAATGTTTAATTATAATTTTAATGAAACACAAGTACAGTATGTAAAATATGGAGTAGGGCGGGGCAATAATATTGATATTATCAATATCTTGGTGTGAAACGAGGGATATTGTAAAATGATTCCTGGTTTTAATCACTTACTCTATTTTATACTTTCAAAAGTCTTGATGTGTTGTGAGCTGGGAGATTGGCTATTTTTGCTATTTTTTTAAATGTTTGAAAATATACGGTATATAATATACCTCAATGTTGATATTGTGATATTAACATCCTCACAATATCCATATTGAGGTATTTGGTCACAGATATTGTGATTTTTGTGTATTTCGGCCAGCTCTAATGTGTGCAGTATATTGTAGGTTCATTATGTCAGGGAAAACCAGGGTGTTCTTCTTAACCACTTATGAATATACCTCCATGTTCCTTCAGGTTCTTCCACTGTGGAGTTTGAATGTATGGAGGAGACTAATCTGATCCTCATCCACTCAAATCAACTCAACTACACCGACCAGGGTGGCCAAAAGGCCATGCTTACTGCAGTCGGCGATGGGGCAGCCCCCTCCATCACTAGCTCCTGGCTTCAGACAGTCACTCAGTACCTGGTTGTACAGCTTGACAGTAAACTGGTGAAGGGTCAGAAGTACCGTCTCCACACTGTGTTCCGCGGAGAACTGGCTGATGACCTGGGGGGATTCTACAGGAGTGAATACGTGGAGGATGGAGTGAAAAAGTATGTTGACTTAACCACTTATCCTTTGGCATTCGGCCAAATTAGCCATTCTACAAGCTCACAACGCGTCACACCGAGACTCTGATAGTGTAGGACACCTAATGGTTGAAAAGTAGCACCGTCTGAATACTTCCACTTGACAAGCAGGGATTACCTCTGTAGAAATTGGAGACCTTGGTTTGAATCCCAGGTGGGACATACAAATGTATAGATTGCAGCTTTAAAGTAAGGTATACTTTAAAGCTAAAGGTGAATAGTTCAAATGAAACCAAATCCATGTAAATTAAGCATTTGTTGTTTCCTCTCAGGGTTGTTGCCACCACTCAGATGCAGCCCACGGATGCGAGAAAGGCCTTCCCCTGTTTTGATGAACCTGCCATGAAAGCAGTTTTCAACATCACTCTCCACCATGACAATGGAACCGTTGCTCTGTCCAACGGCATGGAAATAGGTATGCTCTGCTCCACAATTCTGTTTTAAATAGTTGTCGTTTTGTCTTCGGTACCAGTGAGTGAATGATTGATTGATGTGTGGGACTAGGGCTGGGCAATATATCGATATTATATCCATATCTTTGATATGAGATTAGATATCGCCTGGGAATTTGCATAACCTTAATATTGTGATATCACTGATATTATGGTTTTAACCACTGAAGCCTTATTTCATACTTTCTATCCTATATTAAAATTGGTTTAAGGGAGGACCACGGCCACGTCACTCTGACTCAGACATGACCATAAACAAACCTGATACGTCCATGTATAGGCATGTCACTATGACTCAGAAATTAATTAATTCAAGATTTATTTATTCTCGAAATTACACTGAGTAATTAAACTCATTTGCAGTGTCGTCGAGTGATACAATACGGTGCAATTCAACAACATCACAGTTTAAAAATACATTACATCTAGGAATTGGAAAATAAAAGGCATACAGTACATGTGAGATATAAAAGTTACAAATAGAAATCAAGACAGCATTTTTCAAAATTCTAAAAACAATTACACATTGTGGTGACCTGTTTGGTCACCACAATGGGACCAACTCGGTCGCGCATTGGCCAGGACACGAGGGAGTGCGGTGCCCGCTGCCGCCGCCGAGTTGTTTGGATACAGTATGTGGTTGTCCAGAACCGCCAATCCATCCAATATGACCATATATGGGCATGCCAATATACAGGGTATGTGCATATACTAATGACATCAGGGATCTCCATATATGGGCATAAAAGGGACACAAGTTAGAGCTCTGCACGGGACCCCCGATTCCGAAAATACCCGACAGGACTCTAGACCCGTCCGGGTCCGGAGACTCCGGAAGATCCACTCTACTGTAATATGTATACAGTTCTGCATTCACAGTCAGTTGTCAATACAGTTCCCTAACACTATGGTAATGGTATAAACCATTAGTTCATTTACAACTACAAAAAGTCATGGTATGTTTTCTTTAAAAACTTGAAAAATGTGTTTTACCACATAAGAACGTAAAGTATACTACTTTAGTTTCATTCAATCATGCATGCGGCCCATCCATCTGACCACAACACGGCAGCCGAATGGCGAACACTTTCAAGATTTTCAAGTGGGCCCTGAAAAGGTTGAACTGGTATGAATATGTAGCCTATATATATACCCTATGGAATGTGGTAACTTTGAAGCTCTGTGAACAACTGTGAATAGTATACACATATAACATAATCAATACAAGGTTAATGTAAATCTCACAAATAACATTTCCACTTCCTTCCAGGCACTACAGAGGTTGATGGTGTGCTGATCACCAGGTTTGAGGACACCAAGAAAATGTCCACATATCTACTGGCCTTTATTGTCAGTGAATTTGACTTTATTGAAAACAACGTGGGCGGAGTTTTGGTAAGAGCAAAAATGTTTGTTTCAGACATGGCATAGTATTAGAAATATTTCATTACATTTGTATCTTGAAATCTTGATGAGCTACTACTGTACTTTTTAGTGCCATCATTAGGCCCAAATGTCCACGCAAGATATCTCAAAATCTGTTGCTAAGTGTATTCATGCTCCCAGAAGGATGACCCCTACTGTTTGTGGTGACCCCATGGCCTTATCTTTAGCGCCACCCTTAGGCAGGGTCCACACGTACAGTACATGGGTATTTGTAATAGTTTGTTTTTCCTCCTTCTTTAACCCATTTGGCATTGTTGGTCAGTTCGATTTGTCCTCTGATGTGACGGTTAGGCCGAAAAAAAAAAAGTCTTCTAAATCCTGACATAAGTTTTCTGAAAAACTTCAAATATTTATTCAAAAATGACAACAAACGTATGTTGCTATATACTGTACATAGCAACAAGAACCCCGAAAGGGGTCCCCGTCCTGAAAGGTATAGTTACAAATAGGGTTTCCTGCGCAAAATGGGTTAAAAAAAAAAAAAAAAAGGTTTGACAGCCTGTGTCAACACCTGGAATTTTAAATGTTCCACTTTTCCCCTCTATTTTTAGCCCCCTATAGTGAAAGCACAAGGCTCAGAGGATGGCATTGTTGGTCAGTTCGATTTGTCCTCTGATGTGACGGTTACATTTCAAGTTGAAGTTAGTTGGGTTCAAACCAGTTTAGTCTGCTTGGGTATAAGGAGCAACACAGCCTCTTATGTACAACTAGCAACGTCCTCCACTTGTGATGGTACTTCATACCTGAGGAACGGCTGCTTTTTCAGCAGTTATGGAGACCTTTTCTCTTTTTAAGTAATTGTCATACACAGTGCGAGCCGTTGTGAGTTTGTATTTCGGCTATTTGCACAAAGTCAAGCTAAATGTAATGCATACAATTCCAAGAGCTTGTCAGGGTGGGGGGTCCCCAGTTCAAATATGATTATTATTATTATTATTATTATTTTGGGTGGTCGCGGCCTGAAAAGTTTGGGAACCCTTGGTCTAGATATGGACTAGTATGTAAATATCTGAAGTTGAACTTTATCTGTTGCCCTACCTTTAAAGACGGGGTGCCGTGATTTTCAGTGATCCCCCCCCCCCCCCCCCTAAAACATAATCATCAGGTATTATGGTTATACTAGGAGGAAGATTTTTTTCAAAAAAGTGTACAGAAATTGTTAAAATTATGTTTTTATGTGGACACGCCTCCAGTTCATTAAGTATACCTGGTTCTCAAGGTTTCAGCCTCCAGGTAGAAACTCAAAATAGTCAGAAGACATAAAACACCATAAAAACACCACCAGGGGGCTTAATGAAGTTCTATCAACCGCATAGACACATGAAAAACAGAAAAAGTGCAAAACCATGGCACCACCTCTTTAATCTTGATACAAGAGCAGAAAGACGCTACACATGTTCTGACAAAGGATGTCATTTTTCCACAGTATAGTAATGTGCATAATAAGACACATATCAACTCACAAGTTATAAACTGCCAAACATGTGTTAAAAGTGTTACAAAGTGTGTACATATCAACGATGACATTCTTTTGTTGTTGAATGAAACAAATGGTTTAGCTAATTATATGTATGTGAACACGTGCATTTTGTGTGTTTTACTATATGCAATCTCTTCTGTGTTTGTGTGTGCATGTGTGCATGCATATGTGTTGTGTGTTTAGATCCGAATCTTTGCTAGGCCAAATGCTATTGCAGCGGGCCAGGGAGAGTATGCTCTGAACGTCACTGGGCCCATCCTGAAGTTCTTTGAGACCTATTACAATGCATCGTATCCTCTGCCCAAGTCTGGTAAGCTTTCTCCTTACAGAGGATGTAATTTGCCCTCTTAACACAGTGGTTCTCAACTTGTGGGCTGGGGGCCCACTGCTGGGTCGCGAGGGTATTGCAAAGTGGGCCCCCAAATAATTGGCACAAAAATATGATTTTAATCATAATATAACATAAAAATGTTTTATTCTTCTTTAAAAGCTTGACATAAAAGTAATCTTCTTTGTGATATCCACATGCTCTGAAAATGAACACGTACCCGGCGCGTGAAAATGCCTATCCACTGCCGTTTTAAGTGGGTGGGCCACGAACGCTTTCAAGATCTTCAAATAGGCCCTGAATCAGGTTGAGAACCACTGCTCTAATAGAGGTAACGGAGAGCCCATAGAGCCTCACTTGCAACCTCTGCCTGTGCTCTTAGAACTAGTTACAATACGTACTGTAGCTATCATCTTGACTAATGCAGGATGGAAGGATGTCTGCTATGCCAGTGACGGAAGAAGTACTCGCATGTTTTAATTAAGTGAAAGTATCAATACTGCAATGTACTGTAGATATACTCTGTTACAAGTAGAAGTCCTTTATTCAAAATGTACTTGAGTAAAAATACAAAAGTATCAGCATCAAAATATACTTAAAGTACCAAAAGTAAAAGTACTCATTATGCAGAACATCCCATTTCACTAGTACAAAATATTTTGCGACGCATTGTAAGCTTAGATCTGCTATTTTTTATATTTTTTAGATGCTATCTGCTATTTTCAAATGGCCCGAAATATATATATATACAGTAGGGCTGAAGTGGTTAGTGTGTTTTGTAATAATAATTTAAATCTACCTAGTAACTAAAGTTTCATAAAATTGTAGTGGAGTAAATGTATAATATTTTCCTCTGAGATGTAGTGGGGTAGAAGTAAGTATTGAAAATTGTAAATACTGAAGAAAGTGAAAATACTATAGTACTTGAGTACATGTACTGTACTTAGTTACTGTACACCATTGCTGCTATGCCATTGTACCACCATAATACAGCAAAATATCTGGACAATTCCTTGTGGACTCATTGTAAGAACCTGTATATTCAGTGTAATGAACTTTGCACTTTCAAATGTTGTCAATAATTGTCAAAAAACAATATCTGCAGAAAATAGCTGATCTACAAGCTCACAAATGTTGCACGCTATTTTCATAGTGAGTATGACAAAGTAAAATGGTAATGGTTTAGCTTTTTTCCTTGGGACTTTGGATCATGCAGTAATTCTAGTCTTGTAGACATAACTCAAATGAGCTTCACTGGGTCCAACTGTTACCTTACAAAACATCACCCCAGATGTACTCTGTGTGTATGAAAGCCGTCCTTTATCTTCAGATATCTTTATGGCTCATAGAGGTTGAGTTCATCTTCAAAGATCTCTCAGATTGCTTGCATTTTCATGAATCTTTATTGCGGTGCAATGGGGACATTGGGAACATGTTGATCTGACTGGAAAAGCCATCCGTTTATGACCAATGAAATTATATGACCGTGTGACATTAGCAGTTTTACCCCATCTTTACAATGGACTGTTGCAATGGACTGATTGTATGACTTCAAGACTAAATGAATGTGTTAAGAAACAAATTGCTTTTAAAATCTGTGTCCCCTCGTCTTGTTCTCTTAATTTCTGAAAGATTAATATCATCTACATACAGTATCTCTGCTCCTATATGAAAGTTCTCTAACGAGCAGAGGTGGCAAAAGATCTCTGCTCAAGTTTAAAGGGATATTTCACTTTCAAACATGTTTGGGACCATTTTAATGTCTAATCAGGCTTTTGTGAGCACCCTGGACAGTTTTTAAGTTGCTTGATTCAGTATTTAGATATTTGATATTCAATTTATCTGACACGCCCCGTTCCTGTACAAACCCACTGTAACTTCAAACTCCATTTTAACTTCATGTTAGATTCATTGAAAACACCTGTCCTTGGTTCTGGTGACTGGCATTGGCCTTCTAATGTGTGAGGAGACTGTGTTTTTTCAATTACTTTTTTCAAAAGAAAAAGTTTTTCAAAAGAAAAAAAAGCAGTAGAAGTACAATATCAGTCACCAGAACCAAGGACAGGTGTTTTCAATGAATCTATCATGATTAAAATAGAGTTTGAAGTTACAATTGGTTTGTATAGGAAGGGGTTGTGTCAGATGAAATGTTATTCTATTTGCATCGATGCAAATGGAATACAAAACATTTTGTTTGTATTGACCTTTCCATACAGATCAGATAGCTCTCCCAGACTTTAATGCTGGAGCTATGGAGAACTGGGGTCTGATCACCTACAGAGAGACAGCCCTGCTCTACGACGAGAAGTTCTCCTCCAACTCCAACAAGCAGAGGATCGCTGCCATCATTGCACATGAACTGGCTCACATGGTTGGTTCATACTCTTTACCTCGTCCCTAATGTCACAGCTTACACTTGTATTAGTGTCTATTACAGTAGCTGTTTTTGTCCTTCTATGTAAGCCTTTTTATTATTAAATTATGACAACTTTACAGGCAAAATAAGAGATGTTAGAGTGACACATTTTTTGAATGAATAAATGAATACAACATTCTAAACTGAATATATAATACTTTGTTATTGATGTCGTCTCTCTTTAGTGGTTTGGTAACCTGGTGACTCTGAGATGGTGGAATGATCTGTGGCTGAATGAAGGCTTTGCCTCCTATGTTGAATACCTGGGAGCAGATTATGCTGAACCTGAATGGAACGTGGTAGGGATTTGTGGATGCCAGTCAATATAGTCAATACGTAGGTTTAGTCTATAGAGGGTATGCGTGTGACATCATCATCAAACCCGGAAGTTATGCAGGAATGCCTACTGAGTGTCAAAAAAATACTTTCTGGCCTTGACAGCCCATGCATCCAAACAGAAAAGTCATATCTGATTGCATTAAACGACATTAAACAATGTTAAACTCACTTTGCATGTTGCCACTCGCTTTGCCACTCGATGTGCCATTCACTTTAAGCATGCGCATACCCTCTATAGTCGATATAGCCACTTAAATTATTGTATTTATTTTATTTGGATAGGGCAGTTTTAAAAATTCCACTTCCCATAACAATATATAATTACAAAATAAAAGTTTAATTTAACAGATGTTAAAATTATTGCTTGATTGGTTGGTCCAATCAACATTGTGTCGCGGTCCGGAAATTAGTGTTGACAATAACACTCAAACATTGAGTTTGAGTGCTTTAGGACCAACGGACAAAAAACGTTTCAAAATTTATTTCACAATATAATGCGTCATTTATGCTGCAACCTCCCTTGTGTTCAAGGGAAGACATCAGGGAAATGAAAAGTGTTATTGTACAAGATTACCTATCTCCTCACTACGATCTAGAGGAGCCCATTCCTAGCCTGGTTCCAGACAAATCTGCCATTGAAAAAGAAATTGCCCTCGGCAGATTAGGTCTGGCCCCTCTCAATAGAAATTGGATTTCTCGAAGTTGTGAGGGACCAATCAGGGCTCAGTATGCAAATATGGGGCGGGTATATCACCAGGGGAATTTTTTGAATTTGCCTCTCGGAAATGCAGGTTGCATACAAAGATTCCAGACTAATATCTACGCAGTGATATTAGTCTGGCCATGCCAGGCTAGCCCATTACATCTTTACAGTACTTCTCAGATTAACAGCAATGGTTTAGCCTGTTATTTTCTCTCCAACTAGAAAGACCTCATCGTGTTGAGTGATGTCTATAGAGTGTTCGCCATTGATGCCCTGGCCTCTTCCCACCCGCTGTCCTCATTAGAAGAAAATATCCAGAGACCGGAACAGATCAGTGAGCTGTTTGATGCCATTTCATATAGCAAGGTATCTCAATACAATTTTCCATTCCTTTCTCTCTAATCTTAAATCTGCTCTGCAAAGCTCACATGGTGAACTTCTCTCACGCACATATTTTGTGCTGTGTGCTTGCTTGTCATAAGGGATTGTAAAGTGAAAGATATTTCTTCTTGCCATGTAATTTTAGGTCTGTAGATAATAAATTGCGGACAAAGAATGTGAAACCAGTTTCACAGATTATATTAGATTATCTTGCCCGGGGCTACGGCCAGGTTTTGTTTTTCTGAATGTTTTCCCCAGAATAGGGCAGGATGTTTAAAACCTTACTTTAACACGTCTCTGATCCCCCCTGCTCTCTGTCTTGCTGCTCTGTCTGTTTTTCCCATTTCTCCCTCTAGGGGGCATCAGTTCTGAGGATGTTGTCTGACTTCCTGACTGAAGACGTCTTCAAATATGGACTCAGTGTAAGGACTCTTCAATGTCATGTTTTTTCTAAAAGTTTCTTAGCAAAAACACACATTCCTCTATGTGCAGTAGTTCCTATGCTTGATTCTCTTCAAAGAGATGTCAGTCATTTTGCCATGCCAAGTTAATCTTTAATAATTCATCAAAATTATGTCCAAGGACAGCTACTCGATTATGGATGCGAGCTGGTTTGAAATATGTGCATGCTCTTCAGATTTCTGAAAACATTTGAAGAAATATTTTCTGAGGAAAAGAACATTTTCTGGCATAAGGTCTAATCTAAAAGAAAACAATGGAACATACATGCCATATCAATCATAATTCTCTATGCCCTGCAGACCTACTTGAATGCATTTGCCTATGAGAATACTGTCTACTCAGACCTATTTGACCATCTCCAAATGGTAAGTTTTTATTATTTATTTTGTTTCATATAATAGCATAATCATTAGCACTGTAATTAGTCTAAGTGTTTCCCTCCTGTCTGTTTTCGTCCATAGGCTGTTGAGGTGAATGACACCACCAACCTACCTACAACAGTCCATGAGATTATGAACCGCTGGGTGCTGCAGATGGGCTTTCCTGTGGTTCACATTGATACCGCCAGTGGGATGGTGACCCAGAAACACTTCCTCCTGGATCCAGAGTCCATTGTTACTGTCCCATCTCCCTACAAGTTCGTATTTTAAGATTTTATTCTTCCTTATTCATCGTTGGCCGAGGTCAGGTAGGAACGCAACGCAAATATAAACTAGAAAATGTGCTCCTCGGAGCACAGGTCTCCGCCAGTACTGTTCCTGATTAATCCTGTCTTACCTCACTTCAAAAGATATAAATGATCTTTTGAAGTGACACACCTATTTATAGGTCTCTATTTCATCATGCGTCTCGCTAGCCAATCAAAGCACCCCGTTTCAACATATTGTCACGTGTCACGCGAAGCTTGACCAATGTTAGCTTGGTGGACACACGGAAGGACGAGAACGAAAACATAGTCTCCTGGCGGAGACAATCAGGCCTTATTAGTCAAAAAGACAACAAGAAACTACCATTTGAACAGCGTAGGAACCATAGCAGCCATGTTTAACATTCGTTCTGCAGTGAGGTGCATGGTGACCGATTGGTCAGCTACTCAGTGGCGTTCTCAGAATTTACATTTAGGGCAGGCGAGATTTTTTTCTCTACCTGCCTCTATGGTGGGTACGCCACTGCTACTGCCGTATCAGCCCTAGGGCTGTAACTGATCACCCTCTCTGCCCTTTCATCGCTAGTACTACCCCTCACCCGGGGCAAATAATGACTGGGTATGTGATGAGTAAGGGATAAAGTAGCCAGTCATGAGTAGGACTATGATACTGTATGTTTCCCAACATAGTGCTGTTTAACTTCCGGAAGTGTGTTTGTTTTCTTGACTGTACTACTCTATGTGAATTGCTCATAGTGCATTATCCCACTCATAACACGGCTATCTTGAGAAGTCTCCATAAGTGGAAAAATGTGTATAATATTGTTAGATATTGGAAAAGTCTTCTATGATTCTCTTTCATTCATTCAATTCTACATTCATTCAATTCCTCCAGTTACGAGTGGATTGTCCCAATCAAGTGGATGAAGACAGGAGCCACTCAAACTCCAGTGTGGCTGAATGCCACAGAGAGTAGGTTGAACACAAACTGATGTACTGATTAGAATACAAAGTTATGTTTTGTGGATCTGATGAAACATCATTTTAACATGAGTTTAATTCCACCACTGAGGATCAGCAAAAAACGCTATTGTATATCATTGCTGTTGGGGAGAAACCTTTCATCTCCATATTTCAACTTTCTATGTTTTCTTTTCCATAAATGAATGCCCTATTTTACACTTTGTATGACAGTATCGTTCAAAAATAGCCAATCTGGGGCGTCCGCTGGCCTAGCGGTCCAGGCGCATACCACATACTGTATGCTGGTAATCCAGTTTGATAGCGTGTCGTGGGTTCGACTCCCGTTCCCGACGACTTTTGCTGTATGTCCCCCCCCCCATCTCTCTCCCCGTTTCCTGTCAGCCTACTGTCCTGTCCAAATAAAGGCATAAAAGCCCCAAAAATATCTTTAAAAAAAATAAAATAATAGCCAATCTACAAGCTCACAAAATGATGCATCGCCATGTCGAAAGTCAGTGGTTACGTCTGTTTGTGGGTTTCCTATATTAATATCGCCTAGTGGGTGGACTTCCTGTATATCCGTTTGCCTTCTTCTAGCACACCAGCAGTGCACTTGCTTCCACACTGCACAGATAATAACGCATGCCATGGGAAATCCACTACATTTCCTGCTTGCAACTTTCATATTTACTGTACACTATGTATTTGTACATTATTGCGCAATAATAGCCCTATATAACTACATTATAATTGTAGTGGAGTAAAAGTACAATATGCTCCTCTGAGATGTAGTGGAGTATATGCATGTATATGTTCTTAGGTGAATAAGGAGTAATTTGTCTGGTTGTTTTCTCTACAGATTCATTTGAAGCCATGAAAGTGTCAGGAAGTGACTGGGTTCTGGCCAACCTCAACGTTGTGGGATACTACAGGGTTAACTATGACGCGGAAAACTGGAATAGACTTCTTTTAGCTCTGAACACCAGGCATACGGTATAAAGTCACTGTTTATCAACCAATGTTCCACTGACCACTAGTGGTCCGTGGCACAATTACATGGGAAAATGTTTTAAAATGTTTATAATTGTATACTGTACCTTTTTGTAAAAGAAAATATGTTTAAGTCGATCAAATTTAAGATTTTTTTTATCTAATATGAGTAGGGTGGGGGAAACAACTGTGAATGAATTACTGTTTAAGGCTTGATATACTTTGTTGCACACGGTATCGCACACCAAGGGTAACATTGCTGCGCAACTTAGCCTAAAACTGGCTTTACGATCATCCATGTTAAATATCATTTTTACACTAAAATACAGTTGAAGAAGTTATATTGTTGTGGAGTGGTGGAGAGCTGGTGGTCCGTGAGGATTGTTTGTTGAAACATGCTAGTAGTCCCCAGACCTCAAAAAAAAGTTGAGAACCAATGGTATAAAGCAGGGGTCTTCAACAGGGGGTCCGGGACCCCTAGGGGGTCCTCAGAGTTACTACAGGGGGTCCCCCAAATCTTTGTGATATGATTTTATTTTTTACATTAACCACTTGAACCCTTAACATCCATTTTCTGAGGAGAAAAAAAAATAGCAGATCTACAAGCTCACAACGCCTTGCGCTGCGAGGCGTTGTGAGCTTGTAGATCGGCTATTTTTGGCAAAGAGGTTTAGGTGTAGAGGGGAAAAAAAGAGCAGAAAAAGTTTATCTGAAACACACTTTTATACAATATAGAGGGGGTCCCTTCTTCATCTCTCTGTCAGCTAGGGGGTCCTTGGCCCGAAAAGGTTGAAGACCCCTGGTATAAAGGACAGCTGCCTGGCATTACTATGAGCAATTTTCCTGGCTGTTTGACAGGGAACGTTGATTACAGATAGTATATCATGATGCTGTTGACTTCTGCTTTGGTCTGCCACCATGATGACAATGATGTTCATTGTTGTTGTTCTTCAGGATATTCCACCGATCAACCGAGCTCAGTTAGTGGATGATGCCTTCAATCTGGCCAGGTAAGTAGGCCTACTGCTGATGCTTCAGAGTTAATAGATGATCACTACACATCTAGCAGTGGTGGAGAAAGTATTAAACCATTTTTACTTAAGTAAAAGTATCAATACCGCAATGTAGAAATACTTTGTTACTAGTAGAATCCCCACAGTGCGCTGATGCGGTTGCCAGAATTTGTGAGAGGAATAAGCAACCAGGTCTATGAAAACAAGCACAAAAGAAGCGTCTATAATAGGCTACATGAGCACTTCAAACCTATATATGTCGGCCATTAAACAATGTGCATATTTATATATGTTGGCTATTTGAAAATAGCCGATCTGCAAGCTCACAACCGTTCTATTTACAAGCAACTTTACAGAAAAACAAGCCCAATGTTGCTTATAATAAGCAGACCTGGCAACACTACAGACAGGGAGAGAGGAGAGGTAAGATTGCATAGGGGATGATGGCTAGTGCGGTCTTCTCTTAAAGGCAATGGCATCTGGCACGGTGATTGGTGTTATTATTGTAACGCCCAAACCACACCTATGCATAATGTAATGGATAGTGCAGGTGTTTTGCGGGTAAGGCAGGTGTCCCAAAATAGCTACTTTTGCAGGGAAACGCCCCTTGCACAGTCCTAAATCCCAAATTAGTGGGTTTAGCCTGTTCGGCCCTTTATAGAGCCCCAAATCTCTTCGCCACAAGCTCACAATGCATTGCAGCACATTGTGAGCTTGTAGACCTGCTACATTTGGCTAATGTTCCCCCGCAGAATATGGATGCTGGGGTTAAGTACAACTGTGAGGTTTTGTTGTTGTTGTTTTACTTTCATTTAGAATTTCCATTTATATATTTATACTTCTCCACTACATATGAGAGGCAAATATTATACTTTTGACTCTACAGTTATAATTAATCAGATTTAGTTACATTGAAGATTTAGATTATTAATACAAAACATACGTTAACTGATAAATGAGGATGTATTGTTATAGGTTAAGCTATACTATATAAAAAATATTTGTAAGTAGTGAATATAGAAAATCTGCAAGCTCACAACGTGTCTTGTAGATCTGTTATTTTCAATACTTTTGTGCGACACTCTTGTAAGATGAAGTAGGACGTTAATTTTCAAACAAAACATAGAAAAGTTGAAATATGGAGATACAAGGTTTCTGCCCGACGGCAACGATATTAATTTGCACGGTTTTAAATCCCTGCAGGGCGAAGATGATCCCCACGACCCTGGCCTTAAGCACAACCAAGTACCTCAACAAGGAGAGAGAGTACATGCCCTGGGACTCTGCTCTGGGCAACCTGGACTACTTCCAGCTCATGTTCGACCGCAGTGAGGTTTATGGTCCCATGCAGGTTTGTCATCATCTCTCAGTAAAGCACAAACATTTGGCACAATCTACAGTATAAGGGTTAAAGCCGCTGTCGGGGAGACAACTTGTATCTCGATATTTCATCTTTTAATGTTTTTTTCTTAAATCAGCGCCCTATTTTACAATATCCACAATCTCACACCACATTCCAATTTGCTTTTTATTTTTTTAAAGATTTGGAAATACTTTTAAAATACTTTAATCACATGCCCGAAATAGCAATGCTAGGTTGAAAGTGGTTGAGTTTTATACATTTTGGAACACAGTTATTTTTTTCCTGAAAAGTAATGGTTTTGGATGTACAGTACAGGGTTTACACCCGACAGCAACGATATGTACAGTTCTGTGCTATTTACTGTACATCTGTCTGTTAATCACTTCGCGCTAGTGCAGAAAATGCATGTCGGTATTATGTGTAGCAGCCTACATGTACTGTATGAGTATACAGTATGTGAACATTTTAGTTTGTTTAGAGACTCTGGAAGTTGTGTATACAGATGTTTATATACATGGCACTTGTGTTTTCTTCATTTATATATTTACCATCTTATTTAATGCTGCACAACAATTTGATATACGGTATATATTATTATTTTTTTCAAATGGAAAAAACAAAAATTAATTGAAATATAATTTCCTTTGGTCTCTCTCTGTCTTTCTCTCTTCCCCTCCCTCCTTCAGACGTATCTTAAAAAACAAGTGACTCCTCTGTTTGAACACTACAAAAACATCACTGGCAACTGGAGCCGTGTACCAGAGGGTCATATGGACCAGTGAGTACAGAAAAGCATCATCTCCATCTGCTCCGTTATCAAGAAATCTAGTGTCAGTCAAATCCTCAGTGTTCATTTAACTCTGAGAGTGTGCAAATGTAACCATGTGGACCTACATGTGTACACATTCAAATGGCTAAATTAACATTGGATTTTGCTCTGTATGTTTGAGTTAAACACCTCTTACACAGTGGTAGTTTGATACTGCTGCTATTCTCTGATTCTTGATTATTCCTTGTCTAAATGTGTCGTTTGTTGTATACAGTATGTTTATTATTATTTATTTTTGTATTATTATATTGCTGCTCTTGAGAACCATAGCATCATTTTACTCTTACTCATAAGTAACAATAAAGTAAACGTTCATCTTCTCATTTCAGTTAATACGCCAACTGCCTCTTTTTACACAGTGTGTCGTAACAATCTTCTTTAGACGTCTCATAAACATTCTATATAGCTTAATTTTAGAATATAGAATGTAGTATATCTGCAATATAACTATAGTAATCAAGCTGCTTAACTTGTCTGCTTAAGTTTGTCAATTATTTGTACGAGCTATTGTTTTATTGGATCTTGTTTACTTGATACACTTATTTGTTTTAGCTCTTGCTCATTTGATTTTGCTATTTTTCTAATCTGTTAGAAAGTAGGTAGCTGATATATTGTACTTTACCTTAGCCCTAGGTATACTCTTAGTTGCTTGTTTTAGAAGAGAATGCACTTAAGACTTCTGGTGATTAGTAGTTTTCTTGCCTACCTATGTTGAATGCACTTATTGTAAGCCGCTTTGGATAAAAGCATCTTCTAAATGACTGTAGTGTAATATAACTTTAAATGCATACTCTATTGCTGAGAGTTCTATCCTTCCAAATTGTCACAAACAACTTACTACCTAATTTTAATTGTTGTTTCTCCTCTTTCCTCTCCTCTCCTCTCCTCTCCTCTCCTCTCCTCTCCTCTCCTCTCCTCTCCTCTCCTCTCCTCTCCTCTCCTCTCCTCTCTCCTCTCCTCTCTGACATCACTACCAACTCCCAGATACAACCAGGTGAATGCTCTTGGTTTAGCCTGCAGCACGGGCATTGAGGAATGCCAGAGTCTGGTCACAGGATGGTACAAAGCATGGATGGCCAACCCTAATAACAACATGTGAGTATATTCATCCATCTACAAGTATTTGACTTCAGAATAGGGATCATGGGACGATGTGAAAGTTACATGTCACGATTATTGTGTCAAAAATCATTGCGATTAACGATATTATCGCGATAATCAAAATATGCTTAAAACTTAAAATGCCACTTTTGTTAAACCACTTGAACCCCCAGCATCCCTATTCTGGGAACGTTCACCAAAAATAGCCGATTTTTTTGCTCACAAGCTCACAATGTGTCATATTGTGGCCATTTTAAAACATTTTGAACATTTTCATTACTTTTTTTTTATGTCTGAAAATTTGAGGAAAAACATGAAATGATAACATAAACATAAAACAGTAAAAAAAAAAAGAAAAAAGGAAAAAGTGGGGGAAAAAAGGACCCCCAGTTTGACATGCATTAGGCTATGGACCCCCATGTAATGCCATTTATATCTCTGGGACCCCAATTTATATTGTAAAATAAATGTTAATTTAACTCTGAGAGTGTCCAAATGGAACCAAATGGACCCTAATGGGTCCATTTGGTTCCATTTGGACACTCTCAGAGTTACAGACCCATAAGGGTCCATTTGGTTCCTATCCATCATTTAGCTGGGAACCCCCTCAAGTACCCCTGGGGGTCCCCGGACCCCACTTTGAGAACCAATGCTGTATACTACATACAGTACTCTAAGTAATTATACTGTAATGTGTTATATATATTTTATATACATTTTCTATACATTTTATATACATTTTCAATACTGTGTGTGTGTGTGTGTGTGTGTGTGTGTGTGTGTGTGTGTGTGTGTGTGTGTGTGTGTGTGTGTGTGTGTGTGTGTGTGTGTGTGTGTGTGTGTGTGTGTGTGTGTGTGTGTGGAGAAAGTTATAGTTTTTGCTATGTCTTATATCAAATGTAACTAGTAACTACAGGTGTTTAAAGCTTATTCATTAACATAACCCTTCCTCCTAGGATCCATCCAAATCTGCGTTCAACTGTGTACTGCAACGCCATTGCTGCAGGGGGCGCTGAAGAGTGGGAGTTTGGTTGGGCACAGTTCAAGAACGCCCCCATCGCCACTGAAGCTGACAAATTCCGCGCCGCTCTGGCATGCACCAAGCAGCCATGGCTGCTCAACAGGTTAGCACACTTAAGCATAAAAAGCCTTAAGCCCTTTTTTATACATTTGAAAACTTGAAATGGGACATTCTGCACAATGAGTTTACTTTTTTTGTACTTAAATACATTTTGATGCCAATACTTTTGTACTTTTACTCAAGTGCATTTTGAATTCTGGACTTTCACTTGTAACGGAGTATTTCTATATTGCAGTATTGATACTTTTACTTATGTCAAAAATGTGAGTACTTTTTCCACCACTGCTCACAGTGAGTGTACGTCTGATATTGCGCTCGTCTCCTCTCCAGGTACCTGGAGTACACTCTGATGCCAGCCATGATCCGCAAGCAGGATGCCACCTCCACCATTGTGTACATTGCCAACAACGTGGTGGGTCAATCTCTGGCCTGGGACTTTATGAGGGCCCGCTGGTCCTACATCTTCAATGAGTGAGTATAAACATGGTGGTCTAAATGTACTGTACTAACCCCTCCTGCTCTCTCTGCTGGGCTTTTCCTGGTTGGTCCCGCATCACACAGCAAGAGGTCAGTGGGTCTGTAGATCACTGTTTCCCAAACAGTGGGTAGGGGGTCTGGACCCATGTTTGGGTCGCGGACCAATTTTTATGGGTCGTGAGTAAATATCTCCTTTTTTCATTTCCTACATTAAAGGGGTAGTTCACCCCCGAAATCACTTTTTTTTTATCGATTAGTCACCCCATAGAGACTTGAATTCATGGATATTTTTTATTTTAAGGCAATAATTTGATGACCGGCAGCGGTTCCTGTAGGAGACACGGTCTCCTTTTTTTTTTCTTTTTTTTTTTAAGTTTAAAAGTCTTTTCATCAATTAAAAATAATCCAACATTTTTCAAAAGTATTTCATAAATAAAATTGAAAAAATCTAATAATTTCCATAAATACATAAAAAAAAAAGTTTAAGAAGTAGTGAAAATAGCAGATTCACAAGCTCGTAACACGTTGCGAAGCTGAATGAACACAAATCATGCTTTTCCATCTGTACATCCACCCAGTGAATGAAACATAATGAGAAACACGCTCACTTGATTTTATGAACTTAGATACTGTAACTAAAAGATATTAGGTTGGCAGGAGAATGCGTCAAGCACCTGGAACTGCCATGCAGCGAGTAAACTGACACTGTGGGAGCAAACCCAAGTCACAGGTAGGGCGGGGGGGGGGAAGAGGCACACTTCCTCCTACGTAGACACACTGTGGTACGAGCGCGGAACTAACGACACCACAGCGCTAGACAGGAAGCGTGAGAGACTCGGTACCAACTCAGGAGGACAGGTGTATGTAAGAGATCAAACGCAAGGACCAACACAAAAGCTAGATGCATATCTGTAAAAGTTTATGGAAGAGCTTGGCTAAAGAACTGAAAATGTGCACCATCAGTCCATCCAAAACAATTACGCATCCATCCATCTTCAACCGCTTATCCGGAATCGGGTCACGGGGGTAACAGTTCCAACAGAGATTTCCTGACTTCATTCACTCACTCACTCACGAAAATGGATCGGTGACCCACACATGGGTCCCGACCCACTGTTTGGGAAACAGTGCTCTACTTTATTCTGGTCTGTAATGAATGTATTATTGATTACTCGATTGATCTATCTACCATCTAGGTATGGTGGTGGCTCGTTCTCCTTCTCCAACCTCATCAATGGCGTCACCAAGAGGTTTTCTACTGAGTTTGAGCTACAACAGGTTAGTTGATTGAAATCGTTTTGTCGACAATGTTTAGAAGTTACCTCTGCTTTTGATATCTCCCCTCTGTTCATTCATTTTTATGGGCAAATATCAAATGCATGCATTTCCTTTTGCGAAATGTAGACGATGTCTGATATGATTGACATTTATGTTTCACTGCATGTTTATAATATCACAACTATATTAACCACATTAAACCAATTACAATTGTCAAAATGTGTTAAGATTAGAATCGCATTGCAGTCGCAAGTTTGTAGATCAAATATTTTCGCTATTTGTCATGAACAAAGTATACTGTAGGTCTTCACTATGTAAAAAAATGTTTTTACAAATGGAACCCAGCTGTCAGGTGAAAAGAAGTGGGGGTTGACAGTGACAGGGCCACAGTACACATGGGGGAAATTGGCAATGACCAATTTGTGAGAAAATTAAAAACGATAGTAAAAACAAAATAAAAAGTTCAAGCTGGTGTACAGTTAGAATCGTTCATTTCAGTGAATTAGCAGTTCTAGGATAGCACTGATCACTGATTTGTGATCTGTTCTGTTGTGATAGCTGCAACAGTTCAAGGCAGACAACGAGGGCGGGGACGGTTTCGGGTCTGGGACCTTGGCGGTGCAGCAGTCCATTGAGAGAACCAGCGCCAACATTAAATGGCTCACAGAGAACAAAAAGGACGTTCTGGATTGGTTTGTGGCCGAGTCTAAACCATAAGGAGGCCTGACATCAGGTCTGGGTTACAATTTTATTTGACTTCATTGCGGAATGTTTTACACAGCAAAAGCCTGAAGGTTTAAAACTGACCGTTTACGGTTCCATTTTTACATTTTCAGAGGATTTTGCTGTGCATATTTTGTATTGAAAAATCCATGCCTGAAGAGAGGATGAAAGAGTTAATATCTTGTTATAAGGACCCCTGATGTAGATTGTTAATATATTACTCTGGATATACTGTTAAACATAGTATCCTGGGAAGAAATTGTACATAAAATCAATTTTGATACTGCATTATTATTATTATAACTGTGTTTTACATATTTATGTTTCACAGGAATTTACGTTTTGAAAAACTATTGAAAACAAAATCCATTAATAAAACATGGAGCAAATATCAAGCTGTTTATCCATTTCTGAAAGCAGACCTTTTGGAAATATAAGTTATATCTGCCACTAGCTATCCTAAAACAAGGGGTGTAAAGGGGTGTAGCTATCCTTTATTGAAGGGGTGTAAACAATCATACTTATACTTACTCGTATATTTATTATTCAGAATGCTACAAAACGCATACATCTTCTAGTTATGATGTTTGACTTTTTTTCTTAAAGTCATACTGAATCAGAAATTTTGTTCTGCCTTTACTTTCTTGAAAGCTAAATGTTTCTATCACTTAGAAGTGAAGACTATACTGTAAATATGAAGGAACCATGGAACTAGACCACCAAGAAAACAACAGTGAATGGGATATTATACATTCACACTTCTTAATATATTGATACGTTTCCTTTTATTCTTGATTTGCATAATGAACTTATTCTGATTTTTATGTGTATTATTTTTAAAACATAGGCTTAACACATGTTAATATTCTGAGCATTAACCACTTAAACCCTATTGACCGGGTTGCCTGCAGGGCTCTGCATTTGGTCCCCTGCTTTTCCCCTACAACAAAACAAATATTTTGCTGAAAATACAAGATCTACAAGCTCACAACTTGGCTTCTTGTGATGTGTTGCCAGCTTGTAGATCTGCTATTTTTTGACATGCCCAGAATATGGACGATATAGGGTTCATGCGGTTAACCGGATATACTGTATTTGTACACAAACAATCTTATTGATTGTCCAATTTGCACCTCAGTCTGTGCCCACTCCTTCATCAGGAATATTTACATGAATGTCTTGCTTGACTTTCTCTATTTTGTATCACTTTCATAGAACTTTACAACCTTTTGCATTGACACTGCCTGGTGATATCTGTAGACTTTTGAATGCAGTTCACTTTACACAGTGATGGTAATTTCAGAAATGTGGTCTTTATTCTTGTAAATGTATTAAAAAAATTATGTGGATCATTTGTCATGATCATATATGTTTATGAATGTTGCTGGACTCATTGAGCATTAATAGGCTTATTAGATTATATTATGATATAGCTAAAAACTGAAATAACAGATACTTTCCCAATTTTTATATAGATTTTAATATAAACAATTTTATTTAATTAGGGTGGTCATCCCTTGGCCTTATGACAAGGCTTGTGTCAAAGTTGTGTTGTGTTACGTGGAGTTAAGTAATAGGTTTTCTGGTTATTTTTTAAGTTATTCACCTTTTTGCATTAGGCCATGCCCCTTTTGGGCAAATTAGCATAACATTTTAATCAGTTCTTCCTTAGCCTATGTCAAACTTTTCCACAAAGTTAAAGGTGGTGTAAGTGGTGTTTGTTTTTTACTTTTATTCTGATAGTTATCATTGTTAAAGAGCAGGGGTCTCGAAACAGTCTTCAGGCCAAGGACCCCTTAGCTGACAAAGATGAAGCAGGGACACCCTAGTATTCAACAGGGGGTCCGTGACCCCTGGGGGGTCCTCAGAGTCACAAGATATTGTTTATGTCTTTATTTGGACTGAAAATATGCATGAATCTGACATATTTTTAGCGAAGAAAAAATTCTACCCAACACAACCACCCCCACTGGAGGACAGTAGCAAATTTTGAAAACGGTGAATTAAACAATGGAGACCCATTCAAGCAAAAGTGTACATAGTTTAAATTGTACTTTAAAATATGAATGATAATGATTGATAGATAATCCCTAAGAATTATGTAACCGTTTACTTTAGACTGGATTAAGAGCGTCTGCTAAATGCCTAAATTGTTTTGAAAACCATACAGTATTGTACTGCACAGGCTTATGAAACAGTTTTTTTTACTTTATGGGAGAAAACTGAAGACAAAAGATAAAAAAGAAGTATGACTAAGTTACAGAAGTGGTCAATTTTATCACCAACTTCAAGTCATGGCTGGACTGGAAACAAAAGTCAGCGTGGGAATATTAATTACCTCATATTTGTTAATTTTAAAATAACAGTTGTAGTGAAAGCTCATCTGTCAATTAAATAAATACAATAAAATAAATACAAATCAAAGGGCCCCAGCATTGTACTGCACATGGCTTATGAAGCTCTCATATTTTGATACTAGGCCTACTTGCCTTTTTTCACGTTATGGGAGGAAACTGATTACAAAAAGATAAAACAAGAGAGAAGTGACCAGTTACTGGAAGTAACAAAAATGTATCATCAACTTTATGTTGAAATTTGTGGACCAGTAGATCATATCTCACACTTAATATAAACTGTGCTAAATACCAGTAAAAGTGGTTCTCTGGCTGTGTGTGTACGTGCACGTGTCAACTATGTAGAAACAAGATGCGTAGAAGGAAGTATGGCTGGTACAGTATCAATAGTGCAGCAAATGTGTTGCAATTTTCTGACGTATTGACAAACGTGACAGACGCTTGCTCAGCTCTGTTCAGGGTTTTTTATTTATTTAAATTATTTGTGACAACACTAAAACTGCAGACTAGAAGCAAAATGTATGAGCAATGAGCTATTTTAAGCAGTGCGGGGAAGTACTCAAATGTAAAAGTATCAATACTGTAATGAAAAAGTACCGTTACAAGTAAAAGTCCGGAATTCAAAATGTACTTAATTTTTATCCCTACCAAAAGTAAAAGTAAAAGTAAAAAGAACCACCGAAGACAAACAAAGAGGCATCAGATGGACTCTCTTCTCACAATTGGAAGATCTCGACTTTGCAGACGACTTGGCTTTGTTCTCTCACACACACCAGCAGTTGCAAGAGAAAACATGTCGTTTGAACACCTTTGCAAAACAAATAGGTCTGAAGATCAACCAGAAGAAGACAGAGCTGATGATGCTGAACATCCCAAACCCCTCACCAATACAAATAGATGGAATAAACCTACCCACAACAGATCATTTCACATACCTAGGCAGCGTTGTCAGTCATGATGGAGGTGCAGACAAAGACATCACAAGCAGACTCAGCAAGGCCAGAAACACCTTACAGAGGCTTAACAACGTCTGGAAGTCGGCCCAGTACAGCACCAACACCAAGCTGAGACTGTACCAGAGCTGCGTCCTGTCTACCCTGCTATATGGTTCTGAATGTTGGAGAACGACAGAAAATGATCTCCACAAACTGTCAACCTTCCACACCAAAAGCCTACGGAAAATACAGCGATTATTCTGGCCCAAAACCATCTCCAACCAACACCTTCTTAGCCTGTGTAAACAGGACAACATGGCTACCATCCTTATAAGAAGGCGGTGGAAATGGATTGGACATGTTATACGTAGAGAGCAGGACAACATCACCCAAACTGCCCTTCACTGGACACCAGACGGGAAACGTAAGAGAGGCCGACCCAAGAACACCTGGCGTAGGACAGTAGAGGGAGAGCTGAAGAACCTGCATCACACCTGGGGTTCTATAAAGACGCTGGCCCAGAACAGACAGGAGTGGAGATCCTTTGTTGCTGCCCTACATGCCAGCCGGCATAAAGGGCAGTAAGTAAGTAAAAGTAAAAGTACAACATTTTTTGAAAATAGCAGATCTACAAGCTCACAACTCGTCGCATTGTGATGCGTTGTGAGCTCGTAGATCGGCTATTTTCAAATAGCCTAGATGTAAAATAGGGCTAAAGTGGTTAATGTATATTTTATAATGTAATCATTTATATCTGCAAAGTAAGTTTTCAAATAATTATAGTGGAGTAAAAGTACAATATTTGCCTCTGAGATGTAGTGGAGTAGAAGAAAATTGGAATACTCCATTAAAATAGAAGTACCTCAAAATTGTACTTAAGTACAGTAAATGTACTTTTACAACACTGGTTTTAAACTGGCTCGTGACAAGCATGAGCTCTGACTGACCACAGCCACCACTGTGGAGCAGTGGCTCTTACACAGATCATATCCCCTTTTTTCGCCTTTCATTACTCTGGCAGTTGGTACCTCTACAGTCTACATCTCAATGTGTGTATGTTTCTAGATGGAAAAACGACTGTATGTTGCAGTAGCTTCTTGTTCACATTATTTACAAACATTGGCATTGTAACGCATAATCTGCCAACGTCTTTGACTTTATTACCCAAGAATCTCTGCAAGCATGTCCGGCGAGGACGCGCTGTGATTGGCCAGTCTTCGCTTTGACTGGCAGTTCTGCCTTGATGCCTTGGCAAATGCCAGGATGAAACTCATTGTCTCCTCTATACATAGTAATACAGTTATGCCCCTAGTAGGGACCCCCCTGAGTCTACACATTTATGGAAGGATGATTGTTATTGCTCAATGTAACTTTATCATTTTGTGGGACATAATATGCTATATAAATGAATTACATACAAGTTACATAGTGCTGTTTTAACATTGTAATTGGTTGAAGGAGTGGAACAGTGGTAGTAGCCATCTTATCATGGCTATCGACATTAATGCATTTACAGTATCCTGCATCCATTCGGCAGCTGCACTCTATATACAATGATAACCTATTCAATGCTCCGCTTTTGCACCCCGCCATTAATCCCTCATTTGTATTTCTGACATCATTCATTCCAGTTGAATGTACTGTAATCTGGTAGGTGAACGAAACTCCCTTCCCCGGGCATAAGATTAGCATTATTAGTTCCATAAGCACAGTTTCTCATACTATCTCCCTCAGCAGGGTCCATGGAAGACTATAGGGAGGCCGCCTCCAACCTCTGCAGATTTGTACTAGTCATATTGTGTTAACAAATGCTCTACTATACAGATAGTTTGAAATATAATTTTATTGATTCAAATAATTTGTAGCTTTAACTCCCGAAGAGGAAATTCACAGCACAGAAAGATGCACACAGAGATATTAAAATTACAGACAAACAAAGTGGCTGTGCTATGTAAAAACAATAAGTGATGATAACACCCTTGGTTGTCACTGCATGCTCTGTAGCATTGCTTGTATATGGGCTTTCTGGAATCTTCAAATGCAAAAAGCTTTTCCAAGCAGCACTGTTTTCTGGAAATCAAGGCACGGTACGCCCGAGCGAAGCAATAGCTATACTTTTTAAAGTGTCCAGATATTTTGAACAAGCAGCACTTTGAGAAGAAGTGTTGCAAACCTTTAGTTCTCAAACTTTTTCGTGCCAAGGACCCCCAAATTGATATGTATATGGCCATGGACCCCCATCTGAAAGCGTTTTGTGCCAGGGACCCCCAGAATAGAAGATTTGTGTAAAAGAAAAATCAAACACTTTCAAGATTTTCCAAAAATGTTTAAACATAGCAGATGTACAAGCTCACTGTGATCTTGTATATCTGCTATTTTTGAGGACCACTCTTTAAAAGAAAATGACTTTGGGTGGGGCCAGAACTCTTTACAACATAAAAAGAAACTGGGCCACAAATGCAATGAATGGCCAAACTGTGACTGCCTATCCTTCACATTGTTGTTAGACAGTGGGCCTCAATCCTGCTACAGCTGTCATCCCCTGAGAGCGCGTGAGATTGGGTGTATGAGCCCCCATCCACCCCAGCTGTTCTCCCATCCTCATCCTCAGCCAGCGCCCTGCGGAACACCGTAGCTAGGCTATGTCTGCACATCGCCTTCACGTCCACCCCCATGCTGAAGTAGAGCAGTGGGTTCACACAGCTATTGAAGTATGCCAACGCCTTTGCCACCGGTAGCCCGATCTTTACCACAGGACTTTTTTTGTTCCTCATACTGGCCAGCTGTAAGAAGTGGTAGGGAGCCCAGCACAGAAAGAAAGCGATGACCAGCAACGCCAAAATGCGAAGTGGTCGAGATGTGTTTGGGAGGCCTGTGCCTCTGATGCCAATAGCCGTCAGGGTGTAGCAGACAAGGATGACGATGAAAGGCAGCAGGAAGCCACACGAGAAGCGAATGACGCTTAATGCTACCACGACAGCTTTGTCATCGGTGTTGTTTGTCCCTTTCACCACCACGCTACATTTGGTCAAGTTGTCGTTCCCCAGGTACACTTCCCGGTAATGGAAGTATGGAGCACTCAAAATGGATGCCAACAGCCAGATGCAGGCGCTTATCACCCTCGCAGCTATCAAGTTTCGCCGATTCCTGATGAAGATGGGACACCGGACGCACAGCACACGGTCGATGCTGATGACAGCCAGCAGGAAGACAGAGCAGAACATGTTGGTGTACTTGAAGAATCCATTGAACTTGCAGCTGAACACATCGATGGACCAGTGGTGGAAGAAGAGCCACTTGATGAGGGAATTGACACGCGTGAAGCAGAAGATCAGGTCAGCCACAGCCAGGTTCACCAGCCACACGTTGTTCACGGCGGGCTGGAGATGAATGAGAAAGGAGATTAGAATTATAGAGGTGACAACAGGGAGGGAGATGCCGAGATGAGATGAGGAGAGAGAAGATAAGAGGAAGTAGATTTATTCATTAAGCACTTACTTTATTAGCACCACACTTTAAAACCAAACAATGGTAAGAGATCGCAATTGTGTCCAAATGTAGAATGTCTGAATTGTGTTCAAAAATATATTTTTGAAGAAGAAATAAAAACTGCTCTTAAAAAATAATTGTATAGTTAACAATTAACACAAATCATGGTAGCCTACTTTTAAAAACATGTTTAATACTACTACTAGTAACCTGGAATCAAGACTGACTCGCTACGTGTTTTGGAGGCTTCCATTTGAGCCTGATATCCGAACGTCACCTGTTACATAGGCACGTTATTATTGATTATAGTGCTCAATGAATCACAGCAACAAGGGAATTGAGCCAGCGCCGTTCTCTGAATGCGCAGGATAAAGTGTCCACTAAGGGCAGTGAAATAATTATTTCAGCCAAAAGATGGCGATGCACTCTAGGGCAGGGGTTCTCAAACTTTTTTGGCCCAGGTACCCCTTGGAGGGGAGATTTTGTTCCAGGTACCCCCTCATCCTCGCAGCAGCGATAAGCATATACTTACAACCACATGTGTACATTTAGATGCCATTGGAACTATTTGTATTAAACAACGTTTCAATCAAAATCTTTCAGACCCATTTCATAGTCATAAACAGAAACCACTACTACTATATGAATCATGTGCCAATAGTAATTTTATTAAAATAGCTTTTGTGTAAAACCTGACAGAACACTTTTCAAGTAACTGATCTTAATGGTTCAGACTTCAGAAAATGAACACTTCTATAGTCCTAATAAAAACAGACATGTAAAATTACCAGTCTAAAGGTGACTTTTAGTAGGTGCTTCAATTTAAAAATAATAAACTTATTGTTAGGGATATTCGATATTGACTTTTTTGCCAATATCCGATATTCCGATATTGTCCAACTCTTAATTTCCGATTCCGATATCCAGTGGTGGACAGTAACGGAGTAAATGTACTTGAGTACTGTGCTTGAGTACAGATTCTGAGGATCTGTACTTTACTTGAATATTAGATTTTTTTGATACGTATTACTCTTACTTACAGTACATTTTCAAGACAAATATTTTACTTTTACTCAAGTATATTTCTAGGAAGGCTATAAAGTACTGAGTACTTTTAAGCCCACTCCACATCCACAACAATGTTTCGCCATGCATGTTGCAAGGAGTTGCAACATGCAACTACTTGAAACTATTAACCCCAATGGCAGTTGCAAGGAGTTGCATCGATGCATCGGTGTGTGGTTGACCTTAAAACAGTTTTGTTGCAAGGAGTTGCGACTAGTTGCATTGGTGCGGTTTGGCCTTTAGGTTGGCTGTTTTTTTTCTTCCCTAAAATGCAATTGGCTTAACTTCTGCTCTCACACTAGCCGTGTTTCTGGCTTGTTTCTAAAGTATATTTAAAAACAATTACTTTTTTACTCTTACTTGAGTAACATTTTGACTGAGCTACTTTTACTTATAGTGGAGTGAATTTGACCAAGGAGTATCTGTACTCTTACTCAAGTACTGGGTTCGAGTACTTCGTCCACCTCTGCCGATATCAACCGATACCGACATATGCGGTACCATATCTTTTCACCAAAAGTCAACTAATTGTCAGGTAACAACATCACATATCTAATCAAATAAAATAGCTTTAATATCAATGTAATATCTAATAAATATCTAATACATCTAATATGTATACAGTGATGTTGTTAGGTTTTCAATGAAGTGAGTCCCGGGACTCACTGGTGGTCATTTGAATTAGTCCCACTAATCTTAGATTAGATGTTGGCCTATTTGACAGTGCAAAAGCATAATTGCCTCTGATGCCTATAGGGTATAGCGTGGCTCCAGCCCCTGAAATCGCTAGCCTCGCATTCAGGGTCTGGTGATGCTGTAAAAGGCGGAGTTTTCTCGGTTGAAAATCTAACCGGTGGCCCGGCCCGATTGGGTTAATCCAGTAAGAACCAATCGCTAAAGAGTCCCACTTTGGCCACGCACCCATCCCAGAAAGCGGCTGCACTGAGAGGATTTTCAGACTGAATAATGGAGTGAAACGAAATGAAAATTCAGGCTGAGTGTCAGGCTAGAGTATAGCATGACACATTGATGTGTCACAAATTTGACACAAATGATGACGTGCACTCTAGTCTAGGGTATAGCATCAGAAGACTGCACCTTGGTAGAAGACTGGTGTAGTTCATCAGTGACTCGGATGACGTCACTGAAACTCACCTGAGCGTGTCATCAGCTGAGGTGTTTAGCCCCGCCCAGAAAAAATGAAGTTAATTATTAAAGAGCCTGTAAACAGGAAATGCTTTAGGGCTTTTCCTGTTTACAGGCTCTTTAATGATTAACTTCAGTTCATTTCCTTTCCCCAAAAATTCATGAATAGCATTTTTAAAGTGAAGATTTCATATCCACCTTGAGTTTGAAGCTGGCAACCCAGATCACCAAAGAGTTGCCTGTGATTCCCAGAATAACAGTGAGGGTATAAATGACAAAAGTGATGTTGTCTACGATGGCATTGTTGTCCGTCATCATGTCCTGACCCTTCTTACTTGACAGGAGTTTTAAGAGAGGGATGGACGAGTTGGATGATATTCTTTACCCCTGAAGGGAAGAACACCAGTGCGTGATAAGTCAATTAACTCTTACAGTATTTGGCTTACTTCATTCATTTCATTTATACTAAAATATGTCATCCTGTCTACTATGTGCAAGCGTAACAATGTCATTCTAATGCCTTTTTCAGAACACTCCTGACTGAGACACAGCAAGGCAGTATTTGTCTAGCCTGGTAACCCACGCCGGTCGCGGAAATCACATTTCCGCGACCGGGGTGGTTTACCAGGCTAGTGTTCGGCAACTCTAGCCCTTGATCCACAGAATACTGCTGGTTTTCTCTTCAGCTGTTTAATCAGGGTCAAATTCAAACCTAGATTACCATGTGAATGCAGTTAACTACTGTACAGTACTTGGTGGCATAGACAATTAGTAGCAGTCTGGGTGACTGGGGTTAAGGAATTCTACTGAAAGAGACCCATAATGGTTTTAAAGCATTTTTTTTTTCATTGCATCTATATTATTCATTACCATTTAGAAATTACACACCATATATGTATGGACTAATTATGAATTGAACCAGGCACCAGCCACTGTTCACAATAGTTTCCTGTCCCGAACACTATTAGACTTCTCCTTACGGTTAGCACGGTAGAGAGTAGACTGCTTGAAACAAGCTACTTAAGATTTTAAAAGTATTTTTAAGGTATTTTTTAAAAATCTCGCAGTGCAGTGGTGCACATTACAGCTAACAAACACAGATGAAGATGAAGTGTTATTAAAATGCTTACAAAACTGGTTTAGCAATTATAACTTATGTAATATCCAATCTGTTGTACTAATTGGAATTTGCAACAAACACGCTTTCTGCTGATTACACTTACACAGGACTTACCTAGATAGCAATGAACAGAATGCTTGCCTGAAGCTGCAGTTGAGGCAAATGTCATCACCTCAGCTGTGCCGTGGTTATGCAGAAGTACTCCTCGTTTCACTATTTTAATGTTGGACGAATTTCGCAAACGAATGTAGAGACCAAAAGTAAAAAATGCATCTTGCTGACAGAACAGTATGCTGGACGATTCATTTCACTTTGCTGTACTGTGGCATCAGGGGTTGTGCCAAATCATCTGGGCAGGACTTCCCAGCTCGCCTCGGGGCACATACAGTGGTGTAAAGTAACTAAGTAAATGTATTCAAGTAGTATAGTTTTTTACTTTTTACTTTTACTAATAGTCCACTACATCTCAGAGGCAAATGTTGTACTTTTACTCCACTACAATTATTTAAAAACTTTAGTTTCTAGTTACTTTGTAGATTTTGATTCTTATTACAAAACATGCATTAACCACTTCATCCCTATTTTATACATAGGCTATTTTCAAACATTTTAGTACTTTTACTTTTGGTACTTAAAGTATATTTTGAATACTTTTGTACTTTTACTCATGTATATTTGTATTACCAGACTTTTACTTGTATGATAGTGTTTCTAAAAAGAAAAAGAAAAAAGACCATTACTGCATCAAAAGTAATCAACAAACTATACTATAAAAACTGGTCAAACATTGGCCAAATTGTCAAATAATATAAGAAAAAGGCAAACATTTCGAGCCGATCTACAAGCTTGTAGATAGGCTATTTTCACAATATTTATCTGTGGAACCGAGTCAAACTGAATGTAATGCCTCAACTCCTACAATTCCAAGTGCTTGTGTGTGTGTGTGTGTGTGTGTGTGTGTGTGTGTGTGTGTGTGTGTGTGTGTGTGTGTGTGTGTGTGTGTGTGTGTGTGTGTGTGTGTGTGTGTGTGTGTGTGTGTGTGTGTGTGTGTGTGTGTATATATATAGCTGGTGATATGACACAATACATCCTTAGATTACATTTCAGCAGCAGTTGAGCATGCATCATAGAAAACTGATCATTCTCCCTGTTCAGTTTAGTTTTTTTGTTTTTTTTACACCTACAGAGATGTTGGGTTCTTTGCAAGTCATAAGGTTGTGGTTAGTCTGAATGTTGCACATCCGCCATTTCTCTGTGTCAAACATGGCCTACTTAGGCTACTTGACCACATACATGAGATACTTAGGCTACTTGACCACATAGCCTACATACTGTCTGTCCTCCATGTAGTAAGCATGCTCTACAGGCTATGACCACATCCTCTCCTCTCATGCTGTACCCCTCAGACAGAACTGCTAGCTCGAACTAGAACTACGAGGGCAGCAACAATCGATTATCTGTCGATTACTTTGCCGATTCATGGACTAATTTAGAAGTGTTTTTGGAAAACTGTATTTTTATTTCTTCTTTTCATATTTTTATTAACGAATAGACACAAAATTGTAATGTTTTTATAATCAACAAAATCAAGCCTGATTAGCCATAAGTCTTATTTCATGTCTTTGTACAATGGTGTCGTGAAAAGAAATAGCCAAAATAGCTGGTCTACAAGCTCACAAGCAGTTGTGTCACATTGTCAGGGGGCAGTCCATGCCTCTGCTTTAGATCCATCTTGGTGAGTCAATAGGCTCTATGCACAGCAGCCATATTGGGAATGAATTGGGCCCCTTCCTTACTTCCTTCACAGGTGTTACCAATGATACTAATTAAGGCTCTGTTCCATTTAGTGTGGCATAATGGTTTTCTTATTTTCAAGGACCCCCATAACTCTGGGAGTGTACAAATGGAACCAAATGGACCCGTAAGGGTCCATTTGGTTCCATTTGTACACTCTCAGAGTTACACACCCACCATAAGGGGCCATTTGGGAAACAAAATGGAGTGTTTCTAGTGACCAGAACAGAGCCTTCATTAGTATCATTGGTAACACCTGTGAAGGAAGTAAGAAGAGGCCCAATTTCTTTCCAATATGGCTGCTGTGCATAGAGTCTATTGTTTGTTGTTTATTTTAAAAAAGGGAACCGAAAGAAAACATGAAATGACACTTCCAAACCCACATCCAGCACCCCCAACATACACAAGCACAATTTGTCTGCACAAACACATCGAAACATGCAGAATCATGACGCAAAGAGAAACCAACACGCAGAATCATGACGCAAAGAGAAACCAACATGATCAGCGCATGTGGTCGGAACTCTCTTACAGAATTAACACAAAAGCAGAGTCAGGAGCATTAAAGGGATATTTCAATTTTTAAGGCCTTCTAATGCGTGAGGGGGCCGTGATTTTTTCATAACTTTTTTCATTTAATTTGTATACTTGTATTATCTTAAGGTTTATTTTATTTGAAATTGAAATATGCCTTTAACCAATAAAAAACATATATATACATGTAACTGGATATCAAGCCCTGCAGTATATTCTATCATTTTTTTTAAGAGAAGAGGTGCCAGAAACCTTAATACATAAAACAAAACTGGGCCACAAATCGAATGAATGACCAGACTGAGGATTGTCTGGAATATTTATTGATGGCGTCTCTTATTCTGCACAGATTGTATAGGGTGTATATGTTACAGGGAAATTGGCATTCCAGGGAAATTGAAAAAGGAGCGCTCGTTTTCACCCTCCCCCAGGCAATTCTTTAGAACCAACACTAGAAGGCAATGCAAGCCACACTAGACTAGAGCCCCCCTTTTAACTCTATGCCCCCACCACACACACACGCGCACGCACGCATGCACACACACGCGCACACACACACATTCACGCGCCATGCCCTCAATTTGGTTTATTGAAAGCATGACTGAAGATAATCCTATTGTGTTCTGGCTATTAACATTTGTTTTAGTTTATCTACGACACACGTGGATAGTAACCCATGAAAATATCTATTCTCCCCCTATTGGTTTACAACTCGGACGGCGCTGATTCGACTAGCAGACCATCGGCCGGTCGGCGCGGGCACTCGTGCCTGGAGGCGCTCGGGCGCTCCTTCTCGGCCTCAAGCTCTGCTGAGTCGGCGCGCCTCCGTCATGGACAATAACTATTAACACGTGTGCGTGTGAACGCGTGTTCAGCGTTCCCCTAGCGTAGCTTCCTCCTCCTCCTTGCGAGGAGGAGCGTCTCGCGTAAAAAACCCTGTCTCGAAAAGCCCCGCCTCGCGCCGAAGCCCCGCGCCTAAAAACGAACGCTCCTTTTTCAATTTCCCTGGAATGCCAATTTCCCTGTGACATATACATCCGTATACCTTATCCATATTTGTCTTTAT
Source organism: Gymnoscopelus microlampas (assembly GCF_963454915.1). Classification (NCBI taxonomy): domain Eukaryota; kingdom Metazoa; phylum Chordata; class Actinopteri; order Myctophiformes; family Myctophidae; genus Gymnoscopelus; species Gymnoscopelus microlampas. Next base: position 15,596,346 of record NC_139943.1, read on the forward strand.
TGTGATGTTCTGTTGTGCCGTTTCTGGCGCCTCAATTTCCCCAGCGGTATCAATGAAGATATCTACAGTAACTATCTGTCTGTCTATCTATGAGACTCTTTTTCCTGTTATTAGACACTAGCTTCCGTCCTACCACAACTGTCATCCCTTGTGAGTGCGTGAGATTGGGTATATGATCCCCCATCTACCCCAGCTCCAACTAAAATGACAGATGCTTTCCCAATTTTGAATGGGTTAATACATTGGAACTAGCGTTGAAATATGAGACAATTTGTGTACAGTGTGCAATACTGTATGGTTTGCAAAACAGTAGGGGTCTGGTCCCATATAGGCTATCATGCTGGGCCCTTTTAGTTTGTATTTATTTGATAGACTGATCAGCTGATCTATGTGGTTTTAGAACTTTATTTTTTATAAAAATAAGATTACATGGTAAACCTGTAATTTACATTCCCAGGTTGATTTTTGTTTCCAGTCTGTCCCTGTGTATTGGATACATTGGTAAATAGATATAAAGCCCTATATTCCCCATTGTAAAATACATTTTTGGCAACCCTCTTTAAAAGAAAATGACTCGGGGTGGGGCTGAGAACTCTTTACAACATAAAAAGAAACTGGGCCACAAATGCAATGGATGGCCAAACTGAGACTGCCTATCCTTCACATTGTTGTTAGACAGTGGGCCTCAATCCTGCTACAGCTGTCATCCCCTGAGAGCGCGTGAGATTGGGTGTATGATCTCCCATCCTCATCCTCAGCCAGCGCCCTGCGGAACACCATAGCTAGGCTATGTCTGCACATCGCCCTCACGTCCACCCCCATACAGAAGTAGAGCAGTGGGTTCACACAGCTATTGAAGTATGCCAACGCCTTTGCCACTTGTAGCCCGATCTTTACCGCAACACTTTTTCTGTCCACCATATTAGCCAGCTGTAAGCAGTGGTATGGCGCCCAACACAGGAAGAAAGCGATGACCAGGAATGCCAAAATGCGAAGCGGTCGAGACTTCTTTGGGAGGACTGCGCGTCTGATCCCAATACCCGTCAGGATGTAGCAGACAACGATGACGATGAAAGGCAGCAGGAAGCCACACGAGAAGCGAATTATGTTCAACGCTAGAACGATGGCTTCATCTGTGTTGTTTGACCCTTTCACAACCGCTCTACATTTGGTCACGTTGTTGTTCCCCAGGTACACTTCCCGGTAATGGAAGTATGGAGCACTCATAACGGATGCCAACAGCCAGATGCAGGCGCCTATCACCCTCGCAGCTCGCAAGGTTCTCCGATTCCTGATGAAGATGGGACACCAGACGCACAGCGCACGGTCGATGCTGATGACAGCCAGCAGGAAGACGGAGCAGAACATGTTGGCGTACTTGAAGAATCCATTGAACTTGCAGCTGAGGAGAGAACTTCCCTCGACGAGAGAAAGGGCACGCGTGAAGCAGAAGATCAGGTCAGCCACGGATAGGTTCACCAGCCACACGTTGTTCACTGTGGGCTGGAGATGAATGACAAAGGAGATAGAGAGAATTGTAGAGGAGACAACAGGGAGGGACACTTTAAAACAAACCAGTAGTCAAGGATCACATTGTTTTTCCAATCCATGTAGAATGTTATACATTTGTATCATTCATTTGAAAAAACTATTTTTAGAAAATAATGTAGTTCAGAATAGAGCGAATAGATTGAGACCATTAGCTTGAGAACATTTTATTTATAAAATGTAAATGCAAGTGTGAATATTAATTTTGATCTTGGCGTTCATTAATACATCTATAACAAATCCCCCAGGGGGAAATGGGTGGTGGTGGTGGAAGCAAACAAAGCACCTACAACATCAGTGGCAGGAAGCAATAGAAGAAAGAAACAAACGTTAAGTTCTGCTTGTGGTGAGACGGAGTGCCTCATAGCCTACTTTTCTCCCTACTGTCTGACTCATCACAAGCAGAACTTCGTTTTTATTTTGCTTCCTTGTCTATTGTATTGTCACTGGGACTGAATTATTAACCTATTATTACCACTCCCCCCAAAACAATCATTAAATAGCACTATAAAAGCAGTGGTGGAAGAAGTAGGCCTACTTTTTACTGAAGTAATAGTATCAATACCACAATGTAATAAATACTCTGTTACAAGTTAGAGTCTCATGTGCAGAATGTCCCGTTTCGCAAGTTTCCAAATGTATAAAATCCTTAGAAAATATCAGCTACATGTAGCAACGCGTGGCTTTGCGACACGTTGTGAGGTTGTAGATCAGCTATTTTCAAATAGCCAAAATATATAGGGCTGAAGTGGGTAATGTATGTTTTGTAATAATATTCTAAATCTACAAAGTAACTAGTAATTAACATGTTCAAATAATTGTCGTGGAGTAAAAGTACAATATTTGTCTCTGAGATGTAGTGGAGTAGAAGTAAAAGTATTGAAAATTGAAAATACTCCAGTAAAGTAAAAACACATCAAAATGGTACTTGAGTACAGTACTTGAGTAAATGTACTTTCCACCACTGTTTAAAAGTTAGGATTTCATATACCTTGAGTTTGAAGCTGGCAACCCAGATCACCAAAGAGTTGCCTGTGATTCCCAGAATAACAGTGAGGGTATAAATGACAAAAGTGATTTTGTATACGATGGCATCGATATCCATCATCATGTCCTGACTCCTGACCCTTCTTACTTGACAGGAGTTTTAAGAGAGGGATGGACGAGTCGGATGATATTCTTTACCCCTGAAGGGAAGAACACCAGTGCGTGACAAGTCAATTAACTCTTACAGTATTTGGCTTACTTCATTAATTTCATATATATTAAAATATGTCATCCTGTCTACTATGTGCAAGCGTAACAATGTCATTCTAATGCCTTTTTCAGAACACTCCTGACTGAGACACAGCAAGGCAGTATTTGTCTAGCCTGGTAACCCACGCCGGTCACGGAAATCACATTTCCGCGACCGGGGTGGTTTACCAGGCTAGTGTTCGACAACTCTAGTCCTTGAGCCACAGAATACTGCTGGTTTTCTCTTCAGTTGTTTAATCAGGGTCTAATTCAAACCTAGAATACCATGTGAATGCAGTTAACTACTGTACAGTACTTGGTGGCATAGACAATTAGTAGCAGCCAGTCTGGGTGACTGGGGTTAAGGAATTCTACTGAAAGAGAGACTCTTACCCCATATGGTTTTAAAGCATTTTTTTTTCATTGCATCTATATTATTCATTACCATTTAGAAATTACACATCATATACATGGATGCATTATGGATTGAATCAGGCACCAGCCACTGTTCACTGGCGGACAATAGTTTCCTGTCCTGAACACTATTAGACTCCTTACGGTTAGCACGGTAGAGAGTAGACTGCTTGAAACATGGTGAATAATTGACACGCTACTTAAGATTTTTAAGGTATTTTTTTAAATCTCGCAGTGCAGTGGTGCAAATTACAGCTAACAAACACACCTGCTGATTACACTTACACAGGACTTACCTAGATAGCAATGAACGGAATGCTTGCATGAAGTTGCAGTTGAGGGAAATGTCATCACCTCAGCTGTTCCGCCGTGGTTATGCAGAGGTACTCCTCGTTTCACTGAAGAGAAGAACACCAGTGCATGACATGTTATTTTCTTAATTATTTGGCCTACTATTGGCCACCCTTCTTCAGTGCATGCAAGCTAATTTATAAAAATATGTATATCTCTGCTGTCGGGCAGAAACCAGCTATGTCCAAAATATTAGCTTTTCAGGAAATGAAAAAAACAACACATGCTTTTAGAACAACACAATACTGTCTCATCAAAGTTGGTATGGTGACTTTATACATTGACAGATACTTGAATGTGTCCTAATATTATCGTCACTGACACCAAATACAGCTCAAGTGGAGTTATGAGGTTTTTGACCATTAATGTGGAGATTTGTCATTCTAATCAATGATGGAAAAAACAACTATCTCCAAGGTTGGAGTTGGAGGGAGTTTTTGACAGTTTTGAGGATCCAATGGAGTTAGAAGGCTTAGTCAGAAGCGCTCTTTAATACTTTTCATTGGTTACATTTTTGTAAAATCCACACACAGAGGTAAAGGGTGTTCAATAGCACTGATTTATTAAAATAAATAAATAAAGCTGAAAAATTGAGAGAAAAAAAGCTGGTTTCTACCAGACAGCGAAGATATCTTAGATATGCAAACCTAACAAACCTAACTAAGGCCTTTTTCAGTACATTACTTACTCAGACACAATAGGGCAGTATATTATAATCACTGTAATGCAGTGACCACTTACTACATAGTGACATATAATCACACAAAATGTTATTGTAAAATAATTTATTTCATAATGTATTATGATTTATTATTGTTATAACGCATTGAGTACTTGAGTGTTTATACAGTAACTGTAATTCTACAATGTTATAAGCAGATTATAATATAAATTTAAACTACCTTACAAGTCATACAATGCTTTATAATGTGCTACGATTATTATCAAGCATTATGATTGCTTGTAAATATGCAGTGTCATGAACAGATTATAATCTGCAGGCATACAGTGACTTCATAGAAAGTCTTCATTTTCTTTAATATGTCTATATCATTAGTATTACTAATTAGTAACTGCACACAATATACGTAAAAAATAATGATGAATTGTACCAGACACTGGTCACTGGTGGACAATAGCTTACTGTGCTGAACAAATACCAGACTTTGGTGAAGTTTGATTATAAAATGTTTACAAAGCATGTTTAGCTGTTATAGCTGTTATGCTAAACCCAGTGGTGTAAAGTAACTAAGTACATTTACTCAAGTACTGTACTTAAGTAAAATTTTGAGATATTTTTACTTTACTGGAGTATTTCCAATTTTCAGTACTTTTAATTCTACTCCACTACATCTCAGAGGCAAATATTGTACTTTTACTCCACTACATTTATTTGAAAACTTTAGTTACTAGTTACTTTGCAGATATAAATTATTACATTATAAAACATACATTAACCACTTTAGCCCTATTTTATACCTAGGCTATTTGAAAATAGCCGATCTACAAGCTCACAACGCGTCGCAGCGCGACGCGTTGTGAGCTTGTAGATCTGCTATTTACAAATATTTAGTACTTTTACTTTTGATACTTTAAGTACATTTTGACACCAATACTTTTGAACTTTTACTCAAGTCAATTTTGAATTCTGGACTTTTACTTGTAACAGAGTATTTTTATATTGCAGTATTGGTACTTTTACTTAAGTAAAGAATTTGATTACTTTTTCCACCACTGCTGAACTGCTATACAGATTGAACTGAAGGACTTACCTGAATTAGCCTGACTAATACAGAAATACATAAACTTTGTTTGTGCTGGCAGGTTCGTCAGGTTTCCAGGCTATACTTGAATAGCAATGAATATAGAATGCTTGTATGAAGTTGCCTTTGCAGGAACAATAACGTCACTGTTCTGCATGCAGAATACAGAAGTAATCCTCATTTGACTATTCATGCTGGATTTACTGTAAGCAAACCAATGTAGAAACCAAAAGTAAGTGCTCCTCCTAATGATGATATTCACTGATGACATGACAGTTATTTTCCTGTTCACTAATGACATTATGAATTAACCACTATAAGCCCCTTTCAAATATAGGGAAAATATAAGCTCACAACGCGTCACAGCTTTTTTTACATTGAGCTTCTATTTTCACTATTGTTGATATTTCTTGAAAATGTCTTGACAATCTTTTAAATGTTTGCAAAATGTCTACATTTTAATACAGCAATGCATTGATATTAAAAAGAAGAGAAAATAATGTGCTTTTGAATTATTCTTTAAGTAAAGTAACAGACATCTTTCACTTGTTGAGTAATATTGAGTATCTACTTTGACTTAAGTATCCTACTGGGGTTGAGTATCTGTCAATGTATAAAGTCACCATACCAACTTTGATGAGACAGTATTGTGTTGTTCTAAAAGCAAGTAGTAACTTGAGTCCTTCTAATCTACACTGTAGAAGGTCTCAAGTAGAATCTAGGTTCATGAAAATGACTACATATGTCAACTCCAAACAGCCCCAAAGGCACGATGCCAGCACTATTTGACCCCACTGATTTCCGAAAACAATAGTACAGGTCAGTGTTACAATAGTGATGGTACAGTACATGTCCAATGGGCGTTTGGAGTTTTTCATAAATGTACCACTCACCTGGTCTGTGAAAAGGGGGGCGGACAGTTTCTGGCAAGCAAATGTGTATTGCCGAATACAGTCCGCCTCCTTTAATTTCTGTTTTCAGAATCAATGGGGTCAAATAGTGCTGGCATTGTGTCTTTGGGGCTGTTTGGAGTTGGCATAGCCATTTTCATGAATGTTGAAAGGTCTAAATATACAATTGCCAAATATGTGCATTAAGCCTGCATATAGCCTAGGTCAAGGCCCAATACCAATTCACTCAAGATGAACATATAAAACAATCTGACTATTAGAGGCATAATACTACACGCACGCTCTGTCTGTCATTATATCTATCTATAAATCTATCTTAATCGTTGAATAAAACAATGAGTCTAAACGTCCACTTTCCATAGACGTCAGATTATATTTCATCACTGAGGAAGAGGATTATTTACATCGTATTTAAAACGGATATAAGAAGAGTGGGCACTATAAGGAAGAGTGGGCACTGTAAGCAAAAGTGGGCACTATGAGGAAGAGTGGGCACTATAAGGAAAAGTGGGCACTATGAGGAAGAGTGGTCACTATGAGGAAGAGTGGGCACTATAAGGCAAAGTGGGCACTGTGAGGAAGAGTGGGCACTGTAAGGAAGAGTGGGCACTATAAGGCAAAGTGGGCACTGTGAGGAAGAGTGGGCACTGTAAGGAAGAGTGGGCACTATAAGGAAGATTGGCACCTGGATGTAAAATTTGCTATTTTGTTAAAAATGTTAAAAGTAATAAAGGCTACATGATGTGAACATGCATGGTACATCATTATCAGACTTACATTTACCTCAACTTCTTGTTTATGCCAAAATGATTGGTTACACAGGTTTTGTATCAATTGTAGAAATATTAGACCTTAAATGTCAAAATTAATGTTCAATCATGTTCTAATTATGTATTACGTAACCTTACTTGAGACCGTTTTCCAAATATTAAATCGTTTAACATTTTGGACCAAATAGACAATTTTACATCGAGGTGCCCACTTTTCCTTATAGTGCCCACTTTTTCTGAATGCGAGCCCCCGCGGTGGTCCGGACATTTCTCGGCAGTGGAGTGGATAGATTTCGGTATAACCGGACCCCATGGAACCAGTGCTTTATGTACACCCCACTGTATCGGCAAGCAGCGACCCATGTGTGCGTCGCGGACCCATTTTTATGGGTCGCGAGTAATTATTATTATTTTTTTCCCCCCTACATTTAAAAACAATATTAAAGATTTTTAAAAAGTGTAAAAAACAACAACAACAAAAAATACCTTTTTCCAACCTTCAATTCCAACATTTTTCTAAAGTATTTCATTACAAAATAATAATAGGCTATAATGATTTCCATAAATACATTAAAACAAAAAAGGTTAAGAAGTAGTGAAAATAGCAGAAGCTCACAAGGCCATGCGTGAGCTTGTAGATCGGCTCTTTGGGGTTTTAAGCTCAAAACTAAAGGTTTGGGAACCACATGCTGTGGGCGGGTCTAACGTAGGCTACAGAACAGAAGTCGAGCGGGTCCTGACTTTATTTGTATTGGAAAGAATCGAAAGATCCATCCAGCCGAAGCCGACAAAAAAGTAACTTAATTTGGGTAAAGCTGCCATAAGTAAGGGAGAGCCATGTTTTGCAGCAGCAGCCCCTGAAACAGAAAGTGTGCATGACACTGATCGGGCTGTTATTCGCTCGCCAAAGTTTAGTAAACAAACAACAGTGAGCGTCTAAGGCAAAGCTCTTTGACGTCATTACGCCTGTTACGGACGGTGAGTGTTTATTATTAACATGATGAATAACCCATGCAGTGGTGGAAAGTAACTAAGTACATTTACTCAAGTACTGTTATAAGTACAATTTTGAGGCTATATATATCTTTACTTTACTGGAGTATTTCAAATTCTGTACTTTTACTTCTACTCCACTACATCTCAGAGGCAAATAGCCTATTGTACTTTTTACTCCAATTTGAAAACTTAAGTTACTAGTTACTTTGTAGATTTAGATCAGTGACCACTTCAGCCTTAGCCTGGCTTAGATCAAGACTATCGTAGTATTTTATCGAGTCTGACTTTTACTTTCGTATCTACGAGTCTTAGCGACCACCACCCCAGTTTGTCCTGTCACCAGTAAAGCCCGTATTTCTCCAAACATGTACAAATGCAAAATGTAAGGTGCTTACCCGCTTGCCCCAAATATTAATTAGGTGTCCGGAGTATTCATGCAATGTATTATACCATATATTTCAATAAATAAGTGTTTTAATCCCCTCTGTGGACGATTCTGTCGGAATTCCCAATGGGCGGTAGTGACGGGGCGCATCTGGTGAAAGCCGGAATTACACTCAATGTAAACAGGACGTAAACGAGGGGAGGAAATGGCGTTCGGCCACAGACGGGATTAAAACACTTCTTTATTGAAAAATATGGACTAATACATTGCACAAATACTCCGGAAACCTAGTTAACATACGGGGCAAGCGGGTAAGCACCTTATATTTTGCATGTGAATAATGTGACCTTAACAGCCCAATAAAATGCTGTAGTTAATTCATTACTATCTTTATCTCTTAAAACCTGACCGTCATCAATCTTTTTTTCACCACCCCACAAATACATTGGACTATTACATTGCACAAATACTCCGGACACCTAATTAACATATGGGGCACGCGGGTAAGCAACTTTGTACATTTTTGGAGAAATACGGGCTTTACTTGATTGATTGATTGATGTACTTTATTTAGTAAGACATGAGTAGTACATGACAGTACATAACAGTACAGTACATGGAAGTACAGTGACATTCTAAGGCAAACTGCCACTATTGTAGATCTGCTATTTTCAAAAATATTTACACATTTTACACATTTTATACATTTGAAATTGTGAAATGGGACATTCTGCATAATGAGTACTTTCTACTTTTGGCACTTTAGTACATTTTGAAACCAATACTTTTGTACTTATACTCAAGTCCATGTTTAATTCTGGACTTTTACTTGTAACAGAGTATTTCTACATCGCAGTATTGATACTTTTACTTAAGTAAAAAAATAAAAGAGTAATTTTTCCACCTCTGTGAATAACCCATGTGACCTTCTTAACAGCCCAATAAAATGCTGCCATCGTTAATTCATTACTATCTTTATCTCTTAAAGCCTGACTGTCATCAATCTTTTTTTCACCACCCCAACCCATGGGAGCTATTCTGGCCCAGTAATACATCATCCATTTACATAGCCTACTTTCAATAGTAGTGATGCATGTGGTTGTATAGCCTAGTGTAGAGAGGAGAACATAATAGAGGCACCAGTCAGATTTAGCAGCAATAGTTGAACTTGGCATTTTAGTACAGTTGTCAGTTGACAGACACTTGTAGGCACTTTAGTACAGTTGACAGCAGTTATAGGCATTTTAGGACAGTTGACAGATAGTTATAGACATTTTAGTACAGTTGACAGCAGTTATAGGCATTTTAGTACAGTTGACACAGACACTTATAGACATTTCAGTACAGTTGACAGTTATATTAGGCTATATGAGGTATAGGGTACTACCTAGAGTGAGGCTGTGCTTTCAGTGATGGAAGTTTAGCAAGTGTTTTTTTAGAATATAACTTTTAGTTGGTTTATATTTCATGTTTTAGCTATTTAAACCAAGTGTTTCTTCAGGTGATTGTTTGTGTGCCAGTGAAACGATGGGAAAACGTTGCTGCAATGTTAACAAATGGTCTGTTATCGCTGCCTTTTTAGCCATGGGATCTGTGGCAGTCATTGTTGGCTTGTGGACCGTTGCCCTCACAGGTAGTTTTGTCGTCAAACCTCCATGGCAAAGGTAGGACCTGGCTATTTTTTTTATCAGTACTGCAATGTAGAAATACTCTGTTACAAGTAAAAGTCTGGTAATCAAAACTTGAGTAAAAGGCTACAAAAGTTACAAGTATTGGCATCAAAAATATTCTTCAGTTTATTTATTTCATTAATGGTTGTACATGATTACATTAATTTACTTTTCTTTGTTTTTTCTTTTACTTTTTACGTATTCCATAAATGAAAAGGAGCCCCTATCTACAATTAAAAGTCAACAAATAATAGATGCTCTTTCCAATGGCTACCAACCAGTACGGCATGATTCATCAAAATAAAAAGGAAAAAATGAGAGAACAAAGAATGAGAGAACAAGGAAATAAAACAAAAACAAACGAAAAATGAAAATTAACCATCCAATTCATACTTTATAATTTTCCCCCTTTTAAACACTTTCTTAAATTGAAACATTGTTGTACAACTCCTTGCCTTGAGAATTCCATAACTTTATACATGTAACAGAAATACACATTTGTTTTAATGTTGTCCGAGCAAACAGATGTTTAAAATCATCATCTTCTGTGGTCTTTATCCTCTGAACTAAACTCAAATAACTTCTGCAACTGTTTTGGTAACCCTCTGTTTTTCGCTTTGTACACAACTAATAATGTTCTTAATTCAACTAAATCCATAATTTTCAACAAACCTGATAACATAAAAAGTCTGTAAGTGCTCTGACATCCTCTTTATAATTATAGATAATTCTTAAAGCTCTTTTTTATAACATAACCAAGGGAATGATATTACTCTTATACGTGTTGCCCCACACTTCCAAACAGTAAATAATATATGGTAAAACCAGTGTACAATACAACATCCTCAATATACTCATGTCTAAATCATATTTTAACTTGGTCAAAATAAAAAGACTTGTTATGCTATATGATTTTTCCATATCAATTTGTCGTCTAATATAACCTAAAAAACCTAAATTCGTACACTCTTTCAATATTCACGCCATAGAGATTAACATTTCAACCTTTTTCAGATTAGAGAAAATTATAAACTTCAAATTTAACAATAACTTATTTTTTTTTAAAGTTTAACCATTTCATTTGTAATACCTTCTGCTAAAATTATTAAGTTATCCCCTGAACAAAAAATGTTTGTGTCGTCTGCAAACAAAACAAATGCATTATCTTTGATACGTCACAAAAGCCACTAATATATGTAAAATAAAGAGTTTTTGTTTGAAAACAGAGCCTTGTGGGACCCCCCATTCAAGCTTCATACGTTCAGATTTATAACCCTCCAACTGTGCATATTGTTGCCTGATGTGAAGTTAACCGATTAACTGGTCTACACTAATACTAATACTAATACTAATACTACACCTCTCACACCATATTTATTCAATTTAGAGATTAGTATAGTGTGGTCAATTGTGTCGAAAGCCTTCTTTAAATCAATAAATCCCTGAACACTGTTTGTTTTTTCTTGCAGTCATCGTCTCCCAACTGAATTGGTCCCACATCACTACAATGTGACCTTGTGGCCTCGCCTGACCCCTCACCCCACCAGAGGTGTCAATTATTTCACCGGTGAGGAATCAAAGTCATTTGTTCACTTGTACATTTTAAGAATCACTGGGTTTTCCAGGGGAGAGCGTCATTGATGCCAGTGTCACTAACGCATCATGCGAGTCCACCTGTTCACATCGCCTGTTAAATTAAAAATGGTCTTGTGTTCCTACAATGGTCAAACAAGTGACAACAAACATTCTGTACACTGCAATACAAGTTTGAAATTAAGAGAGGTTACTTTTCTACATTGTTCCAACTCATTTTCCATGGTCTGTTCCGTGGTACAATGCTCCAAAATAGAGAGGTGCTCTGAACAGGTTTTGAAGCACGAACTTGACGCCTCCAGTATGGCTACAGCCAGTGCCGCTTTAGACTCCACAGGGGCTCTACGCAGGATACGGGACACATGCACGCGCGCAATTTCTTTTCGGGTTTCCCGCGGATAAAGTTACTTTTTTTGTTACTTTATTTCGGTTTTAGGGTGACAAGCCAAGCAGTGCTGCGCTGCGCAGCCTGCGCTGATGTGAACGCAGTAATGCACGTTATTTTCTGCTGAAGGGAGGGGGCGGAGAGGGGGCCTCTTTGATCGGCGGGTAGGCGGGGCCCCACGCAACCTGCGTAGTGTGCGTGTAGGGAGAAGCGGCCCTGGCTACAGCCATTGTAAACAAGAGTTTGATGACGCAAGTGTCTGACGCGTTCAGTGTGTCAGGGCCTTAACACAATATTCCTCTATCTTGTCATAACATACTGTATCACAACCATTATGTACGACACGACTGAGAATTTACCCCAGTCACTGTTAGACCAGTGCGTAAGTAAAAGCAGACCAAAGGTTTCTGTTTTAACCACTTTTTCAACACGGGATCCCTACTTTGGGCATGTCATTATAGGCGGAAAAGAAATCAAACATAAAAAAGAATTGCACATACTGTAGCAGATCTACATGTTCACAACACATCGCAATGCAACACGTTGTGAGCTTGTAGATCGTCTAATTTCGCAGAGCGACATCATTGTTCAACAAAGTATAAAGTCGGGATTAAGTGGTTCAAGTAGGAATCAGACCTCTATTGGCTGGGGGATCATCATTGGCTTACTTTTTGTTGGTCCACACATGAATGAAGTATTAATGCTTTTTTAACAGCCCTCTGTGTAAAGACAGCAGTTTTCTCAAAAAACGTATGTCGCTATATCAGTGGTTCTCAAACGTTTTCACGCCAAGAACCCCCAAAATGATATGTATTTGGCTGTAGACCCCCCCATCTCAAAATATTTTGTTCCAAGGACCCCCAGAAGCAAAGATTTGAGTTAAAAGTGTTTGCTTTAAAAATATATATACAGTATGCACACATTTTCACGATTTAAAAAAATATCAGATCTACAAGCTCATAGTGGTGCATGAAGTGACGCGCTGTGAGCTTGTATATCTGCTATTTTTGAATAGCCAACCAATGTGCTATATATATATATATATATATATATATATATATATATATATATATATATATACTGTAGCTAAAATCTAAAACCACACAGTTGCTTTCCCGGTTTTAAAATAACACTTCCATGCTTCACAGGTCATTCTATGGTGGAGTTTGAGTGTGTGGAACCGACCAATCTGATTGTGATCCATTCTAACCGGCTGGACTACAACTACAACACAGTCAGACTCACCGCTAAAGGTACAATACATACAATATACACAACATAATACTGCCTCATCAAAGTTGGTATGGTGACTTTATACATTGTCAGATACTTGAATGTGTCCTTACATTATCATCACTTTACCCAAATACAGCTCAGTGGAGGTTTCTGACCAGTAATGTGGAGATTTTTCCTTCTGACTTCATGATTCTAATCAGTGATGGAAAAACAGCTACTGTATCTCAATTAAAATTTTATATTTTATTTACTGTACATGTGATATTTGTACAATTTGTGTACTACTACTACTACTAATGATAATAATTATAATGATGATTAGTAATGTTGCCGTAGCTCAAATCTTTCTTTCCCTTCAGGTGAAACGTCTGCTCCTGGTATTAGGTCTGAGTCGCTGGAGCCTGCCACTCAGTATCTAGTCCTAGAGTTGAATGGTAAACTGACTAGAGGACAGAAGTACCAACTGTACACTGAGTTCACCGGAGAGCTGGCAGATGACTTGGCTGGTTTGTACCTCAGTGAATATGAAGAAGATGGGGTCAAAAGGTGACGTTATGTTTCTTGAGCGTTAAGGGCCGTCCACACTAATTAGACTGGCTGTCGTTCATCAGATCGCTCTGAAAGCTATATTGTTCACAACTATCGTCGTTATAGCTGTGGTTTGGACTCTTGCTATCCACTTACGCTAGAAAGATTTTTCAAACAATATATTTATAGTTATTGTAATATAGTTAGTTATCGTTCTCGGCGTTGACAGCCCTTTACAGTCACAAGTGTAACTGTTTACCAGGAGCAAAACATTGAAAAGGTTTAGCTAAAGATAGTTTCTAATTAGCTGTTCTCATTTACATAATACAAGAGCTGTAAAAAAAAAATATATATATATATATTTCGCTGTCCCAATATTCATAGAATCGTAGATTCCTATGTGATACTTTAGACTCTGGGCTTAAAATAGAGCTTCGACTATTACAATGTCAAATAATCAAACAAACTGAAATCATTGGCTGAACCCCATGAAACCCATTGGCTGAAAGTAACCCATGAGTAAAATGGTGATGGAAACTCCCAATACATAGTGTAACTGTATACTGTTTGCAAATGTCACAAATGGTGACATTTATTCCTTGTACTAAATGCAGTACAGTAAACATACGCAACTCCGTTCTCAATAAACGTCAACTTGTTTTTCTTCTCACCAGTAAAAATCTAGAAGTAGTTTAAGTGGAAACTGTCTTTACGTCATAAATATGAGAAATATACCTCATAAATATCCTAAATGGAGTTGGCGAATGTGTCTGTACAATTTTTATGGCTGATCGAGACCGTCATTATGGAAATGTGTTGCGTAACAGTCCTTTACAGTATGCAACTTGTTTCTGTACTTTTTATGTTTACAAGTTTAAACATTTAAACTTAAGCTACACTTATTTGGCATTCTGGCTTTTTGGCCTGCAGTTCCTGTCAGTATGCAGATGTTTAGCTGAGAATAGAATTGTCAGTGTACTGTACAGTACATTGATTTCATTTTTATTTGTTGTTAATGTTGTGATATTCATTATGTTTTGATCATTCTCAGGGTTGTTATCACCTCTCAGATGCATCCAACTAATGCAAGAAAGACTTTTCCCTGTTTTGATGAGCCAGCTTTGAAAGCCATTTTCCATATCACTCTCATTCACTCCCCTGGAACTATAGCTCTGTCCAATGGCATGGAGGAAGGTGAGTGGAATGTGCAAAAAACATGCAATGGATGTGTGAAAGAACTTAACCAGCTTTGATATACCGTAATCCAAACGTTAAAAATTCACAGGCACAGTAAGTAACTGTAAGCATATTAGAAGCTACTGCATCTCTGGTATGCAATGCTATTTTAGCCAAACTAATAAGAGAGAAATCCTGTCACTCTCATGCCTGCTTGCAATATGATTTGTTGTTGTGCAACTTCATGCATTTCTGTGAAAGCTATGTAGATTACATATTTGACAATAGAATGCACAAAATATCCCATAGAATGGGATATTTTGTGCATTCAGTCAAATAAGCAGTATATGATCAACAACTGAAAATGCTTGAATAAACAAATTCAAATGATACAATGTATAATTGTTGACAATCGCTAATCTAATTATGTGTTTGCCTTCTATCCAGAGATTGTTAACACAACCATAGAGGGAGTGGCAGTGACACGGACAAGATTTGAGCCTACTGAGAGAATGTCCACTTATTTACTGGCCATCATCGTCTCTGATTATGCCCGCCTCAGCTCTAAAGAAGGAGACATATTGGTAACTCTTCATATATTATGTCCATCTCAGCTCTAGAGAAGGATACATATTGGTAACTCTCATATATTATGCCCACCTCAGCTCTAAAGAAGGAGACATATTGGTAACTCTTTGTTTATTTGGGCACTAATTACCCTGTAGTGCAGTGGTTCTCAACCTTTTCAGGCTGTGACCCCCCAAAATTATAATATTTGAACTGGGGACCCACCACCCTGACAAGCACTTGGAATTGTAGGAGTTGAGGGATTACAATTTGTTTGACTCGGTTCTACAGATAAATAATGTGAAAATAGCAATAACATCTACAAGCTCAAAACACCTCTTTCTTAATATTATTTGACAATGTTTGTCCAGTTCTTATGTATAGTCGGTTGATTACTTTTCATGCAGTAATGGTCTTTTTTATTTTCTTTCTTTCTTTTTTTTCATTAATTAAATTGTCACTTCACTGTCATCCCACACCCAAAAAATCATGTACCAAACCCACAGGTTGAGAACCAATGCTGTAGTGGGCATGATGTCATACCCACATAATAGAGTGAACATAGACGAAGAACATGTATCCAATATGACTAAAAACATGCAAATTTGTGGTATACTCTATAACAGCATGGCTGCGATTATCTTCCAAGACTGAGTTACAGCTGTGCTGATATCAAGTACTGTATAATAGCATGAACTTTGCTTCAATAATACACATGTAACTGTTTACAGATCCGTATCTGGGCTCGGAGGAAGGCCATAGAGGACGGGCAGGGAGACTATGCCCTCAATCTGACTGGACCCATACTGGACTTCTTCCAACAGTATTACAACACCTCCTACCCGCTGTCCAAGTCTGGTGAGGCCTGTTTACCACTTACAACCTGCGCCGTTCCTATTTTGGGCATGTGTGCACGTCATTATACTGTAGATATTGTAGATCTACTATTTTCGCGGCATGACACCATAATTCGAGGACGTTTAAAATAGGTCTTAAAGGACGACTTCACCCATTTTCAACCTATCTTCTTATAATTGTTCCTCACCAATACTCATTATAATATGGTACGATTTTGTCTACTCGGTCTGTGTCTCATATACGGTAGGAGGGCTGTGGACAGTTTGGAAACCCGCCTACCAGTGACATCATCGATGGGGAATCCGAGCTAATATAAACTGCATAAACTACTTTCTATTCCTGGAAAGTTATATGCTATAATAGAAGCCATTGTTCTCACGTTAATACATTTTTTTTTTAAAAACCTGCTTCACGATGATGTCACTGGTAGGCGGGTTTCTGAAGTTTACACAGCCATCCTATGAGACGCAGACAGAGCAGATTATATATTTTTTTTACCATTTTATCATAACCATTAGTGAGGACCAATTATATGAAGATAGGTTGAGAATGGGTGACGTCGTCCTTTACGTAGTTAACCAATTAAACTCCAGCATCCATATGATATTGTGAGCTTGTAGATCGGCTATTTTCAGCAAAGACATTAATGTAGAGCGAAAACAGAAACAACACTAGTATAGAGCCCTGAGGGACTCGGGTCAGCCAAGTATAGGGTTTAATAAGTGGTTAATAGTCCTGCTCATGTGAGGACATCCAGCACCTCTCTGTGTCCTGTTTGACGTGCATCCATTTGATTTATTTTTTACTTCTCCTTCCACCAATGAACACCTGATGATTGATGATTTCACATCAAGCATTTCTATCTACTGTACAGAGGCCATTCAACTGTCAACTATAGGCTCATCCTATTGTAAACTACCATCATTTTGCCCCCCACCCCACCCCAGTGTTTGATTTTGCCAAATGTTTCTCCATCTTTACCTTCTGTTCAAAACAATCATAATAACCTGCTATTACAGCCATATATGCTCAGTTCAACTTGCCCTAGCCCATTAAAACCGGTAAAGCATCTGTGTCATTTTAGATATATATATACACACATTGGTTGGCTATTCAAAAATAGCAGAGATACAAGCTCATATTTAATATAAAATATTTTGAGATGGGGGTCCCTCAAATGTTTTTGAAGGGGGGGGGGGGGGGTCCTTGACGTGAAAAACTGTTAGGATTCAGAAGACATTTGTCGGCCTCAGGTCTTAATGGGCTAGACTATGATTTTATGCCTTACAGATCAGATAGCTCTTCCAGACTTCTATTACGGGGCAATGGAGAACTGGGGTTTGGTCACATACAGGGAAACCAATCTACTCTATGACCCCCTGACCTCCTCCAATCGAAACAAAGAGATCGCTGCCACCATTATTGCTCATGAACTGGCACACATGGTAAGATGATTTCTGATTTGATTTAATAATTATACCTTTCTTATTGTAGTATACATCTCTGTCTGTCTGTCTGTCTGTCTGTCTGTCTATCTGTCTGTCTGTCTGTCTGTCTGTCTGTCTGTCTGTCTGTCTGTCTGTCTGTGTTTTAATTGATTATTTGGCTGGCTGTCGTTACTGTTTCCCTGACCAGTGGTTTGGTAACCTGGTGACTCTGAGGTGGTGGAATGAGGTGTGGCTCAACGAAGGCTTTGCTTCCTATGTTTCCTATCTGGGAGCCGACCATGCTGAACCACAATGGAACGTGGTATGAATTATAGAGGTTTAAACTAAATGTGTGTGTGTGTGTGTGTGTGTGTGTGTGTGTGTGTGTGTGTGTGTGTGTGTGTGTGTGTGTGTGTGTGTGTGTGTGTGTGTGTGTGTGTGTGTGTGTGTGTGTGTGTGTGTGTCTTAGTTTTTCTTCAGTGAAAATCGGCCTCTGTAAAACACTTTAGCTTAGCTAAGTCAAAACACACATACAGTAAAATATCATTGATATAATTTATTTAAATAGACACTGACTAATGCATCTGTTCCATCCAGAAAGACTTGATAGTATTGAATGATGTCCAGAAAGTGTTTGCTGTAGATGCCCTGGCCTCCTCTCACCCCCTATCCTCCAGGGAAGAAGACATTGTCCTGCCACATCAGATCAGTGCGCAGTTTGATACCATCTCATATAGCAAGGTACGAGTAGAACGGAATGTAAATGACAAACAGTTTGATACCATCTCATACAGCAAGGTACGAGTAGAACAGATTATAAATGACATACAGTTTGATACCATCTCATTCATACAGCAAGGTAGAGAACTGATAATAAACTAAGATGATCACCCGAGCATTCCTCACTGCTCATTACCCATAGCCTTATTTATTCATGAAGACAATGAGGAAATAGATACTGTAGATAGACAGATAGATACAGTAGATAGATACCTTTATTGATCCCGCAGGGAAAAACAGTCGCCCAGAGGCAGCATAGCAGTTAAGAGTTACAGAGTTACAGGTAAAGAGTAAGGAAAGAAAGTACTGTCGTATACAGCAATACAAGGCAAGAAAAAGAAAACAAGCAGCGCCATCAAAACAGAACAATATACAATATACAATAGTATATAAGGAAAAACAAACACTGCACTATGCAGAAAAAACCCCCAAGGTTACAGTGTCTCACCGCATCCCGTCCTGCACTATGCACTACTGTGTCATTAAAGTTGTACTATGCATCGACCATTAAGATGATAACCAAATACATTTGGTTACATTTGCAGGCTCAGAATATATATATTTTTATAACTTAACACAAGGGTTTTACTGTGTAACTTTCAGTTCCTTTCTCTTTCTCTTCAGGGTGCAGCAGTGCTGAGGATGTTGTCAGATTTCCTATCAGAACAAGTCTTTGTCCAGGGTCTCAGCGTATGTATTTATGTTAAGTTACTGTATATTATACTGTACTCTACAGTAGTATGTATATTTAGATTTACTGTATATAACAGGAATATGAATGAGGACTTATCACTTCCTGGAAATGAATGATGGTATTATTTCTGCCTCAGTCACCAGTGATCTCATAATAGCATACTGAGATGTGATGCATTCTTCCCCAGAGCTACCTAAATCATTTTGCCTTTGGAAACACAGCAGGCACAGACTTGTGGGACCATCTGCAAATGGTAAGAACATTTGACTTCTCTTGCAAACTAATCCCTACTACTATATTACATTTTCATTTGATTTAATAACCGTTTAAAAAAATAAAAATGACCCAGGGGGCGTGGGTTCAACATCAGGACTTTGGTGCTCTTCAGCTGCGGTTCTCAAACTTTTTCATGTGAAGGACCAGCAAATGAATATGTATTTGGCCATGGACCCCCATCTGAAAATATTGTGTGCTAGGGACACCCTTGAGAGAAGATTTGAGTTGTTACATATTCAAAAGATTTTTTCAATTTGTGTGATTTTTTTCACATGCGTTTTGAGCTTGTAGTTTGGCTATTTTCAAATAGCTGAAGTTTAAAATAGGTTTAAAGTGTTTCAATTATTGCTCAATTTGCTGGGGACCCCCTGGGTTCCCCTCAAAGACCCCTGGGGGTCCCTGAACCCCACTTTGAGAACCACTGCGCTACAGAAGTTGAACACCGAACTTCCCAAATAAGCGGATGAAGCAGCTCTTTTTCAATGGCTATCTGCTGTCATTTGTTCTCCATAGGCGGTAGATGCCAATGGTATGGACCTTCCTGTTGGGGTCAATGATATTATGCAAGGCTGGGTCTCTCAGATGGGCTTCCCTGTGGTCACCATAGATACCTCTAATGGAGCATTATCCCAGAGGCATTTTCTACTGGACCCAAAACCTGATGTCCCATATAAGTACGTTGCATGACTACTTCACAGCAAAAATACAAATCTTGTGTTCACACCGGACGTGAAGTGAATCTTTGCTCTTGCTTGACTCATGCATGCTTAATCGCGTCAATGTTAGCACTTAATGTGCGTCACGCCATGTCATTCTCAGCCAATGCAAATTTGCATCTATCTTTGTCTGGCTATGTCTCGCGTAGCCAGACAACTATTCCACAATCTCCGAATGCTATATAGAGTCTGGAACTACATCTCCCGAAATCCGAGGCAGGAAGCTATCATCTGTTCCTCATTTCCGTTTAGATTTTAAAATATCTTAAAAAAAAAAAAAAAAAAAAATTCTGCTAAGCAGCAAGCTATATATGCTTCGATGATTTTGATTTATATTAGAATACATTTGCGCAACTGTAAAGACGTCACATCCGCTTTATCACTTGATCATTTTCAGAGCTTCCATGCTCCAGACTCTGTGACGAAAGCATTTGAAAATTGTAGGAGGCAACAGTCCGGCTTGCGAGACTTTGCATTTTGATAAAATATCTTTGAGTCTGCTTTTAATGTACACATATTTTGACCAGATCCACATAGACATTCATTTATTCTTCCCTTTACTTATTCCTTTCCTAGCTCCCTCCTTTTTTCTCTTTAGTTACTTTATTCCTACCACTCCTCCATTCACACTTTCCTAATGTACATCATGATAATGAACCCATTGAATCGCACTCTCTCTCAGTCAGTAATCACTCAGACTCACTGACCTTTGTTTGTTTTCAGCAATATGTGGCTGATTCCTATCAGGTGGATGAAGTCAGGAAAGGTTCAGAAAGACATTTGGCTGATGGAGAAGTCAGGTATGAACACACAACCTGTACTGTTGTGGTTCCATAATGTGAGATACATAATGTGTGTGCACATGGAACATAATGCATAATGCATTATCTTTCTATGTTTACAGTACATTGCTCTCTTCACAGTTCACACCATCTTTATCTCTCTTTCAGGGGTAAACAGCGAGATGAGGACTGGTGGTGATTGGGTTCTGGCCAATATCAATGTGACTGGTTATTATAGAGTGAATTATGATCTTGGCAACTGGGAAAGACTCCTCACACAACTCAACACTGACCACCAGGTGCACAATCGTTTCATTTCAAACCATACAGATCAAGAACTATTTGAGATCATCTCCAGACATCAGCTACCCTGTAATGCCATTACGTTTTATTGCATACAATGGGTAATTTCAGACAAGATTAAAAGCAAGTTTAATTGATTCCCATAATTAGTTTCTTCTCCCATGATTTGTTTTCCTGTTGTTCTACACCTACACCCACTGTAAATGATAGGATTATAAGACATGTCTGTTGTCACTAGTGTCCCCACTTCCTGTTTGATCAACAAGATAATGTTTTGCAGGTGATACCAGTGATCAACAGGGCACAACTGGTGGATGATGCTTTCAATCTTGCCAGGTAAATTTCAGTGTCGCTGTCTAACATAATCTGGCCGTGGCGGATGACCACTGTGTTTGCAGTTTAACCCAATTCTACAAATGCCTTCTAAATCAGTAGTTCTCAAACGTTTTCGTAATAAAAAAGGATTCAAGATTTTTCAAAAATAGCAGGTGTACAAGCTTTGTGCCGCACTGAGAGCTTGTATATCTGCTATTTTTGAAAAGCCAATGCTAAAATCTAAAATGACACAGGTGTTTTCCCGGTTTGAATAGGATATATACGCTGGAATTCTCGCCCCCCTCTCAAGTCCAATGTTCAGTTAGAGAGCTGCATTTGACCACTCAAACCCTTATATACTTAGTTGACTGGGGTCCTTCAGGGCTCCATACTTGGTCCGCTCCTCTTTTCCCTGTACACCAAATCTCTTTCTGCCGAATATTCACCCCAGAATGGGGACGGCTAGCGAGGGCTCATGTGGTTTACCACGTGCTAGTAAGAAACAGTAGACAGTATATTAATGCAGTTGTTCTCAGCCTGTGGTTCGGGACCGCCAGGGGGGTCCCCACATGATTTTGGGGGGGTCCCCAGATGACAGTGAAGTGACAATTTAAGGACTTTAAATAAAGGACCTTTTTAATACAATTTAAAAAAGCAAAACAAATACCATCACTGCATCAAAAGTAATCAACAAACTAACTGGTCAAACATTGGCCAAATTGTCGAATAATATAAGATAGAGACAAAGAATATGAAAATAGCCAATCTACAAGCTCACAACGCCTCGCAACGCAACGTGTTGTGAGCTTGTAGATCTGCTATTTTCATTATTTTGGTGGGTCGCAGCTTGAAAAGGTTGAGAACCACTATATTAATGGGCCTGCATGACCAGCATTGACAGCATATAGAACACGAACAGACAAGGTGAATTCCAATTGTACTGCTTGGGGGGCAATCAACTGCACCATGTTAGCTTTATGGACCACTATGCAATGAAAATACTATCAACATTCAACAGGGGTTCTTGGACATATTCGACCCATGATTCAAACTTAAGTCAAATTGTCCAAGGACAGCCTATGGCCCGTTATGGTTACTTAAAACCGGAAAGTAAAAACCATATAAATATACTCCCGCAGACACTTACAGTACTTGACAACTCTGCTTTTTAATCAATGTTTCTGTACGCTATCCTTTGTCAAGACATTCAAACTAACGTCATTGTGAGTCACTTTTATAGCCTTCACCATTGATGAGCAAACCAAACACAATTGGTGTGCTCATAAAGCCCTTCTTTATGAGACATTGATTGATCTCGGCTATTACAGAGCCACGCTGTAAAACAAAAAGACGAAAAAAGAAAAAAAAGGGTCTGTCTGTGTGTCTGTCTATGTGTCTGTCTATTTGCCTGGAGTTAATCTCGCAAACCGCTGGACTGATAAGCGCCACATTTGTTGTGCACGCTGCCAGCTGCCTTAGTCGCCCTCATCACTCAAGTTTCTTCATTGATGATCATGAAAGTAATATGAATTGACATCTCCATCAAAATAATGTGACTGTTCCTCCAGGGCCTCTGTGCTTCACACTACTCTAGCGCTGAGGACTACCCTCTATCTAGATGGAGAAACACAATACATGCCCTGGCAGTCTGCGCTGAACAATATGCACTATTACTACCGAATGTTGGACCGCACTGAAGTCTTCAGGCCTATGCAGGTATAATATCTGTCCTCTCTCTTTCTTAATGTCTCGCTCACTCTGTTTGTGTGTGGGTGTAAGTGCCTGCCTGCATGTCTGCGTGTGTGCGTGCGTGTGTGTGTGTGTGTGTGTGTGTGTGTGTGTGTGTGTGTGTGTGTGTGTGTGTGTGTGTGTGCGTGCGTGTGCGTGCGTGCGTGCGTGTGTGTGTGTATTCGGACATATCTAACCTAATGAAAAGTTCATTGAAGAATAACTAGAACAACATCAAATGTTTCCAGGACTACATGAAGAAGCTGGTCACTCCTCTCTTCCTGCACGTCAAGAACGTGACATCAGAATGGACACAGGTTCCAAGTGGACACACTGACCAGTAGGTGGTCTGGATATACATATTTAACCCAGTGGTTTTCAAACGTTTTCATGTCAAGGGGACCCAGGGACCCCCAGAAGAGAAGATTTGTGTTAAACAATTTCAGTATCGTTAACATTTTTCCAATACTTTTTTTTTTAAATGGCAGGTGTACATGCTCTGTGATGCGCTGTGAGCTTGTATATCTGCATTTTTTTAATAGCCAACGTAAAAAATATGGATAAAGTGGTTAAAATGATTGTGATGCTATATTAACTAATTTAGCTGGGGACCCCCCGATAACCCACCCGACAACCCCTGTGGGTCCCTGGACCCCACTTTGAGAACCACCGCTTTATGGAATGAATAATAAAGAATTAAATAATGAATCAAAGACAGAGATTCACCTACTAAACCTATAACCTCACGTTTGTTTGTTGAAAATATGTCATTCGTCGTCTGATATGTTATTGCTGAGGTCGTTTATGATATTGTTTATGAGGGTAGGGTATTTGAGATTGGAACACAGTCTTACCACTTGGTAATGCTAGCATTTTCTCCCTGACCATTTGAGCCCCACAATCCACCGATGCTTTTAAAAATGACTCAAAACATACCTGTTTAACAAAGCTTTTGCTTAGTCTTTTTTTCCTAGGTCTTTTACACTATGCCTTAATTAGTTTTTAATCAACTTTTTACCCCAAGAAGGGTCTAATGTTGTTGCAGAATGTTTTTTTATTTCTGTCTTGCCCTTGTTTTTAATTGCCATTTTTAAAAACCCTGTAGCACTTTGTGATTTGCAAAAATGTGAAGTGCGTTATAAATAAAACGCATTATTATTAATGTATTATTTTCTCTACTCTACCTCTATGTTTACTGATTAACGAAGGATATACAGTAGGCACCAGTTACATCTTTTGGGAGTCAGTGTGTTGATCATTAATGTCTCTCCCCTACTACAGATACAACCAGGTGAATGCTATTGACATGGCCTGCAAAACAGGAGTGGCAGAATGCCAGAATTTGACCACCACATGGTTCAGACAATGGATGGACACTCATCACAATCCGTTAGTACACCACTCGTATCCTTTCATATCTCTGTCCACACAATACAGTACAGTATGTCTATCTGCCTCGCTGTATGGTGTAAAGTAACTAAGTATATTTACTCAAGTGCTGTACTTACAGTAAGTACAATTTTGAGGTGTTTTTTACTTACATACTACTAGAGTATGTATTTCCAATTTGCAATACTTTTACTTCTACTCCACTACATCTCAAAGGCAAATATTGTACTTTTTACTCCACTACAATTATTTGAAAATTTAAGTTACTAGTTACTTTGTAGATTTGGATTATGAATACAAAACGAACAACCACTTCAGCCCTATATGCTGTACATTGGCTATTTAAAAATAGCCGATCTACATGCTCACAACACACTGTGAGCTTGTAAATCTGCTATTTCAAAAGATTTTTATACATTTGACAACTTGTGAAATGGGACTTTCTACAATAATGAGTAGCCTACTTTTACTTTTGGTACTTTTGAAAATATCTGAGTACTTCTTCCACCACTGTGTGTTGCCAGGATTCATCCCAACCTGCGCTCATCGGTGTACTGCAGTGCCATGGCAGCAGGGGGCGATGCAGAGTGGCAGTTTGGCTGGGCCCAATTTAAGAATGCCACAGTTGCTAGTGAAGCTAGCAAACTGATGCACGCTCTGGCATGTACCAACGACAAGGAACTGTTGAAAAGGTGTGTGTGTGTGTGTGTGTGTGTGTGTGTGTGTGTGTGTGTGTGTGTGTGTGTGTGTGTGTGTGTGTGTGTGTGTGTGTGTGTGTGTGTGTGTGTGTGTGTGTGTGTGTGTGTGTGTGTGTGTGTGTGTGTGTGCTGCTCAGTCTCCGCCATTATAGGCAGTCGATCTATTTGACGGAGAAGGAGTTTCCTGTACCATAATTCTTTCCGGTGTTGGTAACATAGCGAACGGAAGCGTATGTTGACTGTGAATACATTCATGTGTGTTGTTTCACACATCAGAAGCAACTGAACAGTATTTGGGCCCTTGTAATGTATTTTATAAATGTGGACTCAAATGCATGTGTGTGTGCGTGTGTGTTTTTAAAGGGTTAGTTCACCCCCAAAATGACATTTTTTCACCCCATGGAGACTTGAATTCATGGATTGTTTTTTTGTCGCATTCCTAAGCCAATAATTTGATGACCGGCTTCGGTAGGAGACACAAATAGTCGCCTTTGTGTCTCCTACCGGAACGGCTGCCTTCCGGTCCGCTGGTCACCAAATTATTGGCTTAAAGTTTTGACAAAAAAAGTCTCCATGAGGTGACTGATCGATAGATTAGGTGAACTATCCCTTTAATTCGTCACTCTGTCTCTTCTGTCCTTCCAGCTATCTCTCCTTCACCTTAAAGCCAGATATGATCCGGAAGCAGGACGCCACTTCAGTCATCGTCTCCATTGCCGGTAACAGAGAGGGGCAAGATCTGGCCTGGAACTTTGTCAGGGAAAACTGGGAACACATGTTTACAGAGTGAGTATTATACTAACACTGTCAATAGATCAGACAGAATAAAGAGGTGTGTGAGAGAGAAAGAGAGGTGAAGAAATGAGGCTGAGCAAATTGAAAGGAACTGGTTATAGTATTGAATAATAAAGAATTCAATAATTAATTAAAGACAGAGATTTACCTAATAAACATAACCTCACTTGTTTGTTTATTGGGTATTATTCCATGATGAAGGCCAGTAGGCAACTACAGTATGCACAAAAACATATGTTTTCGAAGTTAATAACTCGACTTCTAGGTGTTGTTTCAGATAGTGTACAATAATAGTGGACCTCAAAGTGCTGTTCTGTTGAACTGCGAATATTTCAGGAGCTAAGTCACAATAAATCCCCCCCCCCCAGAGGTTAGGTTAATCACATTGGATGATAAGTGGTGGTGTAAGTAATTTAGTAAGACTGAGACTCTGTGATTCAGTGTCCATTTCATTGCATTTTTACTAGTGGGGTGGTGGACACAGAGGAAATTAAACTGGGGATTTCACCCATGAACCATTTAATTTTGTTTCAGCTATGGAGCGGACTCCTTCAACTTTGCCAACTTGATCAGTGGAGTTACTGAGAGATTCTCTACTGAAGCCGAACTGCAGCAGGTTTGTAGTGGAATAATCAACCTCAGTAACTAACTTAGTATTATGTAGGGTTCCCAAACCTTTCAGGCCCTGACCCCCCAAAATAATCATATTTGAACTGGGGACCCCCCACCTTGACAGGCTCTTGGAATTGTAGGAATTGAGGCGTTACATTTTGTTTGTCTCGGTTCCACAGATAGATATTGTGAAAATAGCTACAAGCTCACAACGCCTCGCAAGAACTTGTAGATCTTTATAATATTTGGCCAATGTTTGAATTTTTTTATAGAATAGTTTGTTGGTTACTTTTGACGTAGTAATGGTCTTATTATTCGTTTATCTTTTTCATTTTAGAGGTATTATAAAGTCCTTAAATTGTCACTTCAGAAATGTGCAGATACCCTGTATACACTTATACTGTCGGTTTGTTTACTGGTGAGTGGGAAAAGAGAACTGGAGGTCAAAATAATTTGGAACAACTGATGTACAAGAATTATCAATTTTCTATTAACTGTACGTCCATGTCTGTGTCCCTTAGCTTAAGGCCTTTGAACAGGAGAACAGTGACTTTGGCTCAGCCACGCTGGCTCTGAAACAGGCCTTTGAGAGGACCTCCGCCAACATCAACTGGCTACAAGAGAACAAACAAGACATCTTGAACTGGTTCAACCAACGCAATATTCACACCCATAGAGAGAGAGAGTTATGACACGCTTTGATCTCGTCGCAAAGCGGGCCGCTAGGGGCTATAGTTCCAAACATTGGAACTTCCTCATTGAGATAGATCGAGCATTTCCACATTCCATTCTTACTATGGGAGTCAACGGTAGTGTCGTCACTCTCATATTAGATCACGCTGACAATATTGTGAGAGAGAGATGAGAACCAAGGTGAGCTCTTGGTAATAGTATAGTACAAAAAAGTAATAGGTTAGTATGATACATTTGATTGATTGAATACTTTATTAATGAGTCCATTGAGTTCCATGGAACAGGTGACGCCGTCTTCAGAGGTTTTCAGCTATTACTTTCAATGGTGTGACGTCACGTTCTCTTTCTATATATATATAAATATAGTTGTCTATGACTATACAGTTTAGGTGCATATAGTTAGTGGTTGTGCACACACAGTACTTGTTGTTTGTCGTGTCTTATGTTTGATTACTGTCTATGTTTAACTTACTACTTGTTTATTATTTTAGGTGAGAACCTCGTATAATGTAAGTACTATACAGGTTTTCTTTTCCTGCTCACCTGCACTTATGTCTGTGTCTTTTAATAATTGTTACCTTACCTTACTGTATGTACTGTTTTTATTGTGCGAATAAATAAAACAAAAACAAAACAAAGGGTGTCTGTCTTTGATGTAGGGTTGCAACATCAGTCCTGTAAAAGTCCTGGACACCTGATCGTTGAGCGATGACTAGTAACTACAAACAAACATACATAAATAGTAGTCATTATAAAGATTGAACATTACCTTCTGATCGATTGATATTGCACTGCATTTATTTTTGTGTCGTTATTCTCTACTGTGCAACATATTATTTTTTAACTTATAGTAGTTAGTTCATTTTTTTGACCTCCCTTTTTCTAACCAATCTAGTCATTATGCCAATTAATTCCTCCCCGCACACATTTCTGTGTTGTCACTGCCGTTGTATCCTACTGGCTCACCTGCCAGTGAGGAGCCCCCACCGGGAGGCCGTAGAGCCTTCGTCCTATTCCTCCCGCCCAACACTCCTTGCTGACAGGTGCCGCCCCAGCCTGTAGGAGTATGTGAAGTGACCAGTAACACCCTCCCCCTGCCCGGCTTCCTTCCCCTGAACACGGGCCAATTGTGTTCGTATAGAGTAGACGCTCGACATAGCCGGATGCACCACTGTGGATATTACTCCTTCAGATTTTATTCAAATTTCACGCACATCGGTACACATGATCTCTATAGTCATGTGATCAAGACGAATCTGTTAGATTTTTTATATTCGATCCTGATTGGCTAAGATTGACATCTAAAGTTTGCAGGAGTGGCCCGTTTTCAACAAAATGCCGCAAATCATGAACGCAGCGTCCGATTGCGGTGAAACTTTGCACACACATGTTATATGTTATAGCGCCACCAGGAGACCGATTTTTGCAAAAAATATATATATACATTACTTCTACAAATGTTTTCCAAACATCACGCAAATCGGTACATATTATCTCTTTAGTCAAGTCATCAAGAGAGATTCGTCCGATCTGTCCACTTTTTCACATTCCAGCCTGATTGGCGAATTTTGAACATTGCTGGCCCACACTAACCTACCTGACCTGGTGGAGACCTGCGCTCCGAGGAGCACTTTTTCTAGTTCACTTCTCGCTTCTGTCAGTGCAACCCACGCATTGTGGTTCATATTTACAGTATGATAAACCAGAGGAATTTCAACAGATAAGAGAAGGTGTTACAACACAGAGCCTAGCAGAGAAGTGATGTGTCACTTCTGCTCTTGAGAAGTGAAAAATCACCCAAAGACATAAAGGTGGAAATGGCTGCATATGGACATTATGATACATTGAATTCCTAGAGGTAGTTTCTGCCCGACAGCAACGATATATAAACATATAAACTAGTAAATAATGTGGACTTCTGGATCCATGGGAACGCTGTGGCTCCAATGTGGATCTGACTTCATGTGACCAGACTGAGACATCAGTCATGATGTCAGTCATCTATGCCAGAGGTTCTCAAACTTTTCAGGCCGCGACCCCTCCCAAAATAATAATAATAATTTTAATAATGTGATCTGATAAATACGTTTGGACGATACGTTTTTTTGGACAAAATGCCTCAAATCATGAACGCAGCATGCGATTTCCGTGAAATTTATTTTAATCTAAATGGACAAAATGCCTCAAATCATGAACGCAGCATGCGATTTCCGTGAAATTTAATTTAATCTAAATGGACAAAATGCCTCAAATCATGAACGCAGCATGCGATTTCCGTGAAATTTAATTTAATCTAAAAAAAAAAAATGTAATTTAATCTAATTTAGCAAGACACATTTTTGAAACAAAATCCCTCAAATCATGAATGCAAGGTCCGGTTGCCTTTAAAGGCCTAAGAAGAAAAGGCACCCTTTTGGCCTATTATAGCGCCACCAGGAGGCCACAATAACCCACCTGACCTGGCGGAGACCTGTGCTCCGTGGAGCACTTTTTCTAGTTTTCTCCTGTGTTATTATTTTTGCATTAAAAATACAATAAAACAATTATTGGCAAAATATATGACTTTATGGGACATATTTGACAAATGTTATGTATACACAGTAGCATTTATATATATATATATATATATATATATATATATATATATATATATATATATATATATATATATATATATATATATATATATAGGTAGCAAGCATTGGCCCTGGTGCTGCAAGATGTTGCTGGACCACGGACCCCCATCTAAAGATATTTTTTGCCAGGGACCCCCGTACCAGATTTGTGTCGTTAAAATATTTCAAAAAATATTCAAAATGAGTCACTTTAAAAAAAAAAAAATACAAGCTCACAACGTGTCGCATAGATCGGTTATTTAAAGTGCTCATGTGGCCTATTAGTTGCTTATTCTTTTGGGTTTGTTTTCATATATGTGGTTGCTTATTTCTCGCAATATCTGGCAACACTGCCTGTGACAACACCATGGACAGCACCTGTGTGAACATTATGCCATCTTGAGACTCCTGGAGGAAACAAACATCACAGTCATCGTTTTTCTCCTGTGTTTTATTTGTTAGCTATAGTTAACTTCAGGAACATAGCAAAAATGCATCTTATAAAACAATTACCATTTTGATTTTTTGTCATTCCGACCATTAAACTGACTTGACTACAGAGGCGTTAACATAGCCTACTGTAGGCACTTCCCTGTTCTGCTTTCCATGCCTTTTTGTGAAAACGGTTTTAAGATGTTGCAAGCCTACTTTCACACCCTGAGCCCCCCAACTCACTTCTAAAATACACGTTTTGATCAAAATGTAAAATAATCCATCGGAGTTTAAAAAATGTTTTAATTATTCCACTGCGCCCTCTGCAGATCTTGTTAATAGAAACATTCCATTGACCGGATCTGTAGAGGGCGCAGTGGAGTAACTAAAATGTTTTCCATCCGGTGGATTGTTTTACATTTTGGTCAAAAAGTATATTTTAGACGTGAGATGGGGGGCTTCGAGTGTTCCCTCTAAGGAAAGTAGGCTTTCAACATCTTAAAACAGTCTTTGTTTTGGTGAGCAGCGAAAGTGGGTGTGCGGGCAACGGCTCGAAAGTACCATAGCGTTAAGGACTCCTTCTAACGCTGTGGACCAGTCAGAGCTAATCTGACTCCATGGGACCCCAAACATCTGTCATCATAACAGAAGAAGAAAAACATCTCTGGTAAGAATAGGCATTTATTTTTATTTTTATTGATTATCATGGGATGTAATCACTGTCAGGCTACAGCCTTGTAGACTATTATCTGCAGGTAGCTGTAGAACACAACTCTCGTAGACGTATTTATGATTCTGACGTTTTCAATCTACGAGAGTTGTAGGGTTCACCCCCCCATGGACACAGGGACTTTCAGCACTATACCCCGTAGACACTCCAGTCCAAACATGTACAAATTGAAAAAAATGGTGCTTACCGCCATGCCACAAATGTTAACTCTTTCTACGGGGTAATAGTTTAATGTAATAATCCATATCTTTCAATAAAGAAGTGTTTTAATGCCGTCTGTGGCCGATTCTGTCGGAAGTTCCCAATGGGCAGTAGTTTCGCGCCCATCTGATGAAAGGTAAACAGGAAGTAAACGAGGGTGAAAAAAATGGCGTTATGTTATGTTATGTTATGTTTTATTTATTTGATATGGACATCACAGTTACATTGGACAAAACCAGATGCATTGTTTACAGTGTATATAGCACGAGTGCTAATTTTCAACACCTGTCCACAGGAAGCTTTTCTAAAATACAGTAATACCAATCTAAAACCCAATCAAGTACAAAAAGGAATAATATATTCGGCCTCAGACGGCATTAAACACTTCTTTATTGAAAGATATCGATTATTACATTAAACTACTACCCCGTAGAAAGACCCCGTTTTCAATGTGTACATGTTTGGAGTGTCTACGGGGTATAGTGCTGAAAGTCCTGGGGGGTGAATAGTGTTCTCAAGTCCAGTACTTGAGTAAATGTACTTAGTTACTTTCCACCACTGGTTTTGTGGATGTCTCTTTCTTTGCTTATTTTAGCAGCCATATGTCATAAACGTTTTCGTTTTTTTTTATGGACAAACAAACAAACAAAGGAAACTCACTGCACTGATGGATTCAGTTTATTTGTTTAATTTGTCACAGCCACAGAAACATACATACAGTAACCAAAACAGAAAAAAGAAAATAAATCAAACCATAAAACATTGTACACAAAATAACCTTCAGCTTTTCCACAAACCGACAGACAAATATAAAAACTAAGGACAAATTATGGCTTTTTATTTATTTGTTTTACATTAATGCCAGACACAGAATACAAAACAAAAAAATAAATAAATAGTTACATGAATTTAAAAAGACACATTGTATTCATAATAAGCCATTTCACTGTTATACAAATGGAGCGGTGTGGTACCAGAATATCAACAAACACACAAACTTTAAGGACATGCTTTGCACTAATAGATCTTGACCTTGATATTCAGCTTCACTTTGGCAATCCAACTCAAATTCAGTTTTAGTGAATACATACAAGCCAAAAAAATGACTACAAATATTTTACGCCTCTGAAATTCTTGCGTGTGGATGACAATCTGGCAGAGAAACACGATTTTCCTCAGACACTCTCTGAGCATCTGAACACAAACGAAAAGAAGTGAACTGTAACCTCTAAACTTTAACACAGTTCAGAGGTCATTTGAGCCTAGCCTGGTAAACCCCTCCCGGACCTGACGACAGGACTCTAAGGATCAAATGAAGTAGGACGAATGTTTAAAGACATAATAATAATAACAATAATAATAATAATAATAATAATAATACAACGTATTGAAAATAATGTGGTGGCTTATGGCAGTGGTTCTCAACCTTTTCAGGCTGTGACCCCCTAAAATAATCATAATTTGAACTAGAGACCCCCCACCCTTACAAGCTCTTGGAATGTAGGGGTTGAGGCATTACATTTTCGGTTCCACAGATCAATATTGTGAAAATAGCAGATCTAGATCAGCTGTAGTTTTTGCCTCTTTCTTATATTATTTGACAATTTAGCCAATGTTTCACCAGTTTTTATAGTATAGTTTGTTGATTACCTTTGATGCAGTAATGGTCTTTTTCTTTTCTTTCTTTTTGAAAGGTCTTAAAAGTCCTTAAATTGTCACTTGACTGTCATCTGGGGACCCCCCAAAATCATGTGGGGACCCCGCTGGGGGTCCTGACCCACAGGTCGAGAACCACTGCCTTATGGTACAGTATAAAAGTAAAGATAAACTAAATTTAAATAATCAACATTGCTTCCACATCGAAGCCATGTCATGAAAATAATGACTGGACGAGAACTGTAAAACGTTGTTATTTTCATGAGTGAGTGCATTTAGCATGTTAGGTATCCAGTCTGCTAAAGAAGCTTGACTTTATTGAGCAGCTGTTTGAATGTTCATTTCAATGGCCACAGATAAATATTATGTGGTAACATCTTGCTCCACGCATTGGTGAAATACTAGACATGGGCAACACATCCAATCAATGAAGATGAGAAAAGCTAGAGCCTGACCGATTTTTCGGATATCGGCCATTATTTGACTTTTTTGACACCATCATTGAATTATTTAGGTTTCCCCCCCAAAATAGTCGTTCTACAAACTTATAATGCGTTGAAGGTGACCTTTTTAGAAATCTTTTGACTAGGGCATAAGTGGTTAAATACAAAATAAAGTTTAGTTGCGTTTAGTTTTTTTTCTACCTATCAAAGTTATTTGTGTTTATTTTTATTTATTTGTTATCTTTTCAAAACATTGATTGGACAAACATACATTGATTATCAGTGCTTGGCATCGGCATCGGACCCAAAAATCTGGCATCAGTAGGGCTCTAGAAAAGCAATATTCCCGTTCTCCATTACCTGAAATAAATTGCCCTTGTGATTGCCATTGCCATTGTACCCTATTAGTACACATTACAAGACATGAAACAGCTTATGACGAATGTGTATCCAACTAAAGTGGTGGTGGTGGTGGTAGCAGTTACTTGAAAGCCAGAGAAGGCTACAATATAGCATCATTTTTCTATATACATATTTTTCGCTCTTACAGTGAGACACAGTGAACATTATCCAGGGACCGGTTTCATATAGAGTAGTAGACCATTGAACTCTACCGATCATAGGTCAGATTTTACCCAAGGCAAAGCAAACTACAGCTGATTATGGTTAAAAGATATGTTATTGAGGTGTCTGTCTCTTCATCTGAACTGTAACAGCAGTGTACAGTAGGTGATACAGATTTAACCCTTTTGTCTTTCTGGGACAGTAAAATATCTTGGTCACTGAGAAATAATTGTCATCATCAAGTGCTTTACCAAGGCTAGTCATTGAACCATGTCTAGTCCTCTCTAAAATGGGATGGGCCTAACTCAGATTCCATGTGTTTTCTTACCAACCATAGGACAAATCTATGTATGCCACAAAGAGTTGGAAACAAATGTTTTTGCTACCTGTGTGAATCCAGCTGTTGATGCATTTGGGAAACGGGTAATGGCTTATTTATACTTTGTCACAAGACAGTGTTGCATGACGAGGAATGCATCATGGAACGTGTCGTAGGCCAAAGTGTAAATCGGGCTTATAAAAGGGGCTATGGTTTTGAAGGAAACCGGTCCAAGATATATTTCAAAACGACACACCATGTTAAAGACACATTGAAACATTAACCCCATAACAGAAAAAAGAACACACAAACATGCAGTCAGTCAGTCAAACCATTTACCGTAAATAAACAGTCACAGCACACACAGACAGGAATGTGCGCATCAGTGATTCTCCAAATGCAGCTGGAGAATTTCCCCATACCTTTATTACTTTATATATATATATTTGTTCTCATAGACGTTCTCATATTTATACAATATAAGGTTTCTTGAACGGAAAACTAAATGTGAAGCCTTTTTGAGGGGATAAAATGGCACATCACAGACACAAGCGTGTGTGAAGTTTTGTTCGAAAGCATACTGTGGAAAGCGTCCTGTGCGCCGTGTAAAAATTATCACCATCCATTAATACACTCAAAGTTGAATTAATCCTCTCAAATCTTAGTGTGTATGTATGGTAAAGTTAAATGTAATAAAAGAGAGAAGGATCACAGACAGTCAGCCTGTGTGTGTGTGTGTGTGTGTGTGTGTGTGTGTGTGTGTGTGTGTGTGTGTGTGTGTGTGTGTGTGTGTGTGTGTGTGTGTGTGTGTGTGTGTGTGTGTGTGTGTGTGTGTGTGTGTGTGTGTGTGTG
The DNA here is from genome assembly GCF_963454915.1 of Gymnoscopelus microlampas. Lineage (NCBI taxonomy): Eukaryota > Metazoa > Chordata > Actinopteri > Myctophiformes > Myctophidae > Gymnoscopelus > Gymnoscopelus microlampas. Next base: position 15,631,753 of record NC_139943.1, read on the forward strand.
TGTGTGTGAGACAGAAGGGACAGAACAGCAACAATACATACACAAGCACACTAAGATGACCCAACTGGCAGTGGTGGAAAGTATATTTACTCAAGTACTGTACTTAAGTACAGTTTTGAGGTATTTTTTTACTTTACTGCAGTATTTCCAATTTTCTGTACTTTTACTTACTACTAGTCCACTACATCTCAAATCATTGTATAATCCTATACAATTATTTCAAAACTTTAGTTACTACAGTAGTTACTTTGTAGATTTTGATTATTATCACAAAATATACAGTAACCTTCAGCCATATATACATTTCGGCAATTTGAAAATAGCCGATCTACAAGCTCACAACGCGTTGCAAAAGATTTTTTATACATTTTAGACCTTATGATAACTTGTGAAACAGGACATTCTGCATAATGAGTACTTTTACTTTTGGTACTTTTAAGTATATTGTGATGCCAATACTTTTGTACTTTTGCTCAAGTACATTTTGATTACCGGACTTTAACTTGTAACAGGGCGTTTCTACATCGCAGTATTGATACTTTTACTTAAGTAAAAAGTTTGAGGACTTTTTCCACCACTGCCAACCGGCCGTGATTGTCAGTCTCTTCCACAAGGTGGCACAATTGTGGCATTTTCGATTTCAGGACTGGTTGAGAGGATGAACTGAATGAAACTCACTACAAGTTGATAAAGAGAAAAGGAAAAAGAATAGATGAGATAAATAAAACCAATACATTGAGGATCGAAGGCAATGTATTAGGGCGATAAGATAAAATGATGGAGCTAAACTTGATGTAGAGTTTATGTATAGGATTCTGACTGGAGGACATTTAGATGATACAAATCTTACAACATTGTAGAAAGATTTCTTGGGGTATAATACCCCATTGTCCCCCACAAGTGCAGCATAGGAGGACAGTGTAAACTATTAATCTATTCTAAATGGCAACCTATTGACACAAGCTGCAGATATTACCATTCATGGAAAGATGTTGGTCTCTATTTGCGCAGTATACGCAAATGCACGCAAATTTAACCATTTGAGTGCCTTGTGAGAGGGATTTTACAACTTCAGATCAATTCATATTTCTTGGAACAGATGCATTTAAATGACTTTCTGTTGATTGTCTACACGTTGTGGTAACGGTACGTGTATGTAGTGTATTGTCCTCTGTGACAAACCCATTTTCAATCTGTTCATAATTATTTACAAATGGGCTACTATAACCCAAGGGGTGGTTTGTGGATGCATCCGCATTCTGTGAAAACCTTCGCTGAAAATAGCTGATCGACAAGCTTGTCAATCGGTTATTTTCAGCGAAGCTATTTAATGTAGCGCGAATCCAGTGAAGGAAGACAATAACCATAGAGAGTACAGTGGAAGAGAGAGAGAGAGAGATGCATTATGGGTACAGAGTAGCCTACACTTAAACCGTATTAAGACAATAGCCAAATGACACTGGAGAAAAAAAAGTGAACTCTGGCAAGATACTTAAAACTGTCGAATAAAGTTGACTTGAAACGGAAATACATAACATAAAATGAAATAAGTCGCTGGAGATATATTTGGCGCTTAGTAAATGTGTCAAATGGGGCCCTCTGTACCATAACTGTTTGCAACTTGCAAGGTAGTTGATAAGACTATAGCAAGGGAATGTTATCTGGTCAGGTCTCCATGATGTACAGCAAGTGATTCATTAAAAACGCAGCAGAACCAACTTCAAACAACCAGAAGCAGACATTTGCTATTTATATACACATAATGGTTACGAGACAATTGAACCATTTTTTTGGTCACATCATTTCATGGCCATAGATTTGGACGTGGAAGTCCAACAACAAAGCGTCTGGTATCAAGAGAAAACGAATGATATCTGCTGGCTAAAGTTTACCTGCCTCTTTGACTATTATTTCCATTTAAATTAATGTTCAGAATAAAAGAAAAGTCTGCCAAAGTTTGTTCCCCTGCCACAGTGGTGGGAGAATTGAAAACGGTACCAGGCAGCTTGTTTCACACTGGATTCACACAAGAAAATGAACAACCTATTGGCACAAGCTGCAGATATTACCATTTATGGAAAGATGTTGGTCTCTATTTGTGTACCGTATGTATGTAATACATACATGTATTACATTTACACAGTCTACACACACAAAAAAATAAACGCCATTATGACATCCTTTACGTAAACATTATCCCTTCCCCCCTCTCTTGACACCCGCACAAAAATGCTTCAAATACTTGAAATAAAACAAACCAGCTGAATTCTATAATAATAATAATGCTAAGCTAAGCTGCCCATTTTGTACCGTCTGGTCGAGTGCTGGGTGAAGTCAGTTATATGGCATCGTTAATAAGCAGTATTCAAATGTTTGAAACACTTTGCAAGATTGGGGTGTTACTTTCACTGTAGGTCTTAACTGTCTGATCCCACCCGTCCTCCCAACATCCCCCACATGACCTTTATACCATTGACCTCACTGCAGGATTTTCTCTCGGGTGTCGGGCAGCTTGAGCGCCACCAGCCCGCCACAGACCAGGGCGGTGAACGAGAGCAGGATGGGGACGGCTTTGGTGACGCCGACGAAGCTGGCAAAGATGGAGCTGCCCAGCACGGCCGCCAGTTTACATAGAGCATTCAGAACTCCGAATGCAGTGGCCCTGAGAGGGAGAGAGCGGGAAGAGATTCACAAAGGAAGAACATGAGAGAGAGAGGTAACTCTTGTTCAGGAATGTTAAAAGGAGAACTTCTACTGTACTTTATCTGTCGATGTGCAATCATTACTGATGGTCAGTGTAGTCCACTGAACTAAAATACTTATTGCACACTACTGTATATTGATGGAGGAATTTAGAGTTATACTGCCTACAGAGTGCATGTCCCAGAATACATTCTCATTTTCAGAGGCATTATGTTTACGGTCAATAGTATACGGTAGCTGTAGACCGCAGAATGAATGCACAGGAAGCTGAACATCCAAATGTGACTAGGGCTGTCACAATTACAAAATTTACGTTGATGACTAATTGTCAAACTAATAATTGCGATTAACGATTTAATTGTGTTTTTGGCATTGAATCGCAACATTATATGAATACAAATACAATTTCTGTTTGGCCTTTTAGGCGTCGTCATCAAAAATTGCACAGGTTAGATAAAAGAAATAAAAATAGCAGAAATAGCTTTCTCTTTTTTAAGTATAAAAAAAAGACTATGTTGCTATATCAGTGGTGCTCAAACTTTTTCATATCAAGGACCCTCAAAATTATATGCATTTTGCCGCGGATCCCCATCTGAAAATATTTTGTTCCAGGGACCCCCAGAAGCAAAGATTTAAAAATGTTCACTTTAAAAATACAGTATATATATATTCAATGATTTGCACAAATCTTCACGATTTTTGAAGCCAAAGTATAAAATGACACAGGTGCTTTTAATGGGTTAAAGACAAAAGACATGCTTGCCACCGTTCTGACTAATACATGGAAAATACCTTTGAAATTCAGAAACCACAGGACTTTCACAACAAAATCATTGCGTACTGTACCTTTTGGAACATGGGTACAGCTCCACGGTGACCACCTGTATGCCGTTCCAGGCAGCTACGCTCACACCACAGAACAGACACTGCAGGGCAATGATCGCTGACTGACTGAAACCCAGGAATAGGAAGAAGCAGCAGCCTGCTGAAATCAACATGGAGCCACCTGTCGCGTAGGCGGAGAGAGGTAGACAAAGGGAGAGACAGGAAAGTGACTCGACTGTATTACTTGTTTCCCCAGCAAACGACAATGAATAGTTATTTTCATACTGGCTGCACCACATGGCTAATATGCTATATTGTGTGTGATTTTATATAATCATGAACAAAGCATATACTGTAAACATTATAATGAAGCATCAATGAATGCAAACAAACTTGAGTGAGAAAAATGGGAACTCATAACTTAACATGCAGAATCCTTTCACAACCAATCAAAACTAAAACGTCATCTCCCCTGTGCCGATCTCTAAAATAAAGACGGGTGAACTGTTCGTGCGAGACCCACTCAAAGAAACTTTTAACAAACTGAAAATGTTAAAAAAAAGAATCACCTATGATCTTAATCCTGCCGATTTTCTCCATGAAGAGGGCGGAAATGATGTTGCCAGGCAACACCGCCAGGCTCCCCAGGAAACTGACCAAATAAATGAGAACGTCGTTGTCCTCTAGAGTGTCCAGGTGGCAGCCGTGTTTGTTGTGGGTGAAGGAGGAGTTCTCCATCCTACAGTCGATGAATTTCTCCTTCCACAGATCTGCAGAAAAACAATGCAATTAAACGGCACACTCTCTGTGTGAGCGTGCTTTGCTGTGAGTGTACAAATGCATTCGTACACTCAAGAGTTACGGACCTGTAAAGGTCCATGTGGAACTAGGGATGGGACCATATGAAAATTACACTGCGATAATCAAAATATGCTTAAAAATTGAAAATGGCACTTTTGTTAACCACTTGAACCTCCAGCATCCCTATTCCGGGCGGAACGTTCGCCAAAAATATAAGATCTACAAGCGTAGATCTGCTATTTTTGGCAAATCGATTTGTGTAGAGTGAAATAAGAGCGTACCAAATGCGCTTCTCGCAGGTCAGTTTTATCAAGTGTAGAGGGTTTGAGCGGTACTGAATGTGAAGCTCAACAAAAGCTAATTCATCCTAGTGTATGACGGAGAACAATTTTACAATACATTAAAGTCCCTATGATACGATTATTGTGAGCGTTTTTGTCTCCGCCAGGAGACTATGTTTTCGTTCTCGTCCTTCCGTGTGTCCACCAAGCTAACATTGGTCAAGCTTCACGTGACACGTGACAATATGTTGAAAGGGTGTGCTTTGATTGGCTAGCGAGACACATGATGAAATACAGTCCTATAAATAGGTGTATCACTTCAAAAGATCATTTATATCTTTTGAAGTGAGGTAAGACAGGATTAATCAGGAACAGTACTGGCGGAGACCTGTGCTCCGAGGAGCAAATGTTCTAGTATTTATTTATTATTGTCCCATCCCTATTTGGATCCCCATCAAGGACCCTTGAGGGTCTCTGGACCACACTTTAAGAACATATCGGCCTGTGTTGTCATGGCTACTGTACTGAGCGTCCCATAGCCTTTGCGAAACTTCCTGTTTGTAACAGTTGCCCTGGAAAACAAATTATAAAACAATCAGGGAAACGGCTTTTGTTTACGTAAAATAGCTTAGCCTACAAAAACAATTCTTTATTAAATATTATACATTTTGCGAGGGGTGTAAATAGCTTACAGGATTTTCATATGCTTCTGTCTGGTAAACCCTTTTGTTTTGTCTTAGCTTTTATTCAAAGCCCTCATACATTATGCATTGAATAAATGTTATCCACTGTGTAGCATTGTGTTCCCCACATTTATTTTGTCCCCAAATACATCTCTTTTACATAGACATTTTTAGAGGCCACCCATTTCAATTTAAGAAAGTTTGTGTAATCAACAACTTAATAATAATAACCACATAGGGGTGTCACAATAAAGGAAGACAAAAAAAACAATCATTAATAGGGCTGTCGTGATTATGACATTTTACGTGATCAAATAATTGTGATTAACGATTTAATTGTGTTTCTGTCGTTGAACATTGAAACATCCTGAGTAAAAATTACATTTCTGCTTTTAGGCTTCATAAACAAAAAGCTTTACAGGGCAGATATACGAATAACTTACATAATTAATTGAATAACTTTATACTTAAAAATAAAGACATGAATAGTGGAAGTAGCCAATCTACAAGCTTAAAACGTGTCGCACTGTCGAAATGACAGAAAATCTAATTGAATCTGTGACACCCCTAAAACCACAGCAAATTGCTGTTTAGTTATTTTATTTACATGTTTTCACACATGCAAAGAAAGCCACATGCAGATAGTGGAAAGCATAGCACCCTACTGTATGGCCACAGTAGAGCCTACTGTGTATTAGTTGTTACAGTAGAACCAGTACTATTGTATACGCTTACAGTAGGGCCGGTACTACTGTGTATAGTTTACAGCCAGTAGCTGAGCTGCAGGACAATGTACTGTATACAGGGTCCCCACGGTCATGAAATTCCTGGAAATATTTTGAAATAAAAAAAAAAAAAATCCAGTACTGGAAAAGGTTTGAAATTGATCAAACATCATCAAAGGTCCTGGAATTTATCAAGGGTCCTGGAAAAATATTTGGCTATGCATTGTTTTTGGCTATTGATTTTGTTAAAACAAAACATTTTCATAAACATGAATAATATTACACGAAATATGTAACATAAGTAGTTTTTCTCCGAACGGGCTGTGTGACGGCAGCCTAATGTATGTCTCAAACTTTATTTTTGCTACACTGCCTATCTTTGGGCATTCTACATAGGAGTAAGAGACACATTATTGCGCCGAATGATTGTTATATAGGCCTGGAAATTGGGCTAAATATTCTGGAAAAGTTTTGGAAAAGTTTTGGAAATTCATTGCTAAAAATGTGTGGGGACCCTGTGTATATCAAGTATTGTGGCTTTGCAGTCCAGGTTCAATATGCTTTATCAGTGAAACATATGTAGTCAATGACATGTGTGATAAATGTTCTCCAAATGTACATCATGTTTCAGTCATATTGAGCAGGACTTGATAATTGCAAATGCCTGTTTGACCTACCTGATTTGATTTGTGTCCAGATGGTTTAATAAATGAAAAATGAAATGTTTGGCTGTTACTCCTGCGATACAGTCATGGTGCCAAACATGAATCTTAATTCTAAATTCTGTCCTCTTAGCTAATCTAATATTTATCCCTCGATGCCTGGCTTATAACCCCTTGCTCTTAGAAGTGTTGCAGGAGACAGTAGATATAGGTATTTGGTCTGTTCTCAAACAACAAATGTTTGGCTATTATTAACCCACTGACCTGTATGGGTTGATTTTCCACTCTGAATTAACTAACACTCTGGATTTTACTGCTTGCTAGATCTAGCCTCTTAAATACTTGATCTACAAGTACAGATATACAAGCTTGCAGCGTGTCATAATGTGACGTTCATGCAAGCTTGTAGATCAGCTGTTTTCGCTATCCAAGATCGGGACGCCAGGTTGAAGTGGATAAACTTCCTGTACATGACACCTACCTGTGTTGTAGAACTCAGTGGACCGGATGGTGCAGTTCACAAATACTGTGTCTGTTGACCTGATATCCTCAAAATAACAATCTTCAAACAGTGAGTCCTCAAACTTCACTGACCTCATCTCTAGCTTGATGAACCTACAGGGGTGGAATGGCACACACACACACACACACACACACACACACACACACACACACACACACACACACACACACACACACACACACACACACACACACACACACACACACACACACACACACACACACACACACACACACACACACACACACACACACACACACACACACACACACACACCAACACACAAAGATAACATGGAGACTCACTTCTATGGCTTTGACAACCACAGAACCAAAATGGACACGAGGTACTGTACTGTAGCAGCTCTTCCTGATGTATTATGACAACCACCTCGGTTAATTGTAAGATGGCCACAATAGTGTGTTGCTATTGCTAGTGCTGTCATGGAAAGGAGCTTTGTTTTTGTCTGCAGACAGCATTGACGTTGAAGAGCGGGGCAGCCATAGCTGAGTGGGTAGAGGGGCCATATGGTGATCAGAAGGTCACCGATGTCACCCAGCCTGGTGAGCCCTTCCATGTCTACGTTTCGAAGTGTCCTTTATTTACGACACTTAAAAGATGACCTCACCCATTTTCAACCTATCCTCATATAATTGGTCCTCACTAATGCTCATGATAAAATGGTGCAATATTTTCCTACTCAGTCTGTGTCTCATATGGGCTGTGGACACTTCAGAAATCTGCCTACCAGTGACATCGTCAATCCTCCTCTGAGACACAGACCGAGTAGACAAAAATGGTGCCATCTTATAATAAGCATGAGTGAGGACCAATTATATGAAGATAGGTTGAAAATAGGTGAAGTGGTCCTTTAACAGCTCCTTTGCCTGGCCACATTAGCCTGGTCTGGCTTGGGCATACCATATTGTTAAACACGCTGTGGTTGACCATTTTTTAGATATACCGCCAAACAGGTTGCATTCTACAGGAAGGCCCATTACATCCATTTTGAATCTGTGTATTCGGCATAGAAGTTTAATAGTATACAGTGTTGTATACTGTATAGGCTGAGAGTACTGACAGTTGTTGTATTCCAAAGGGGAAGCATTCTTAAACCCACTCAAGGGTTTACCGACTTCACCCACTTGAGAAGTGAATTTAAAAGGATTGTACAGCAAGTGATAATATTTTTGTTAAAATATAATGGCTATATTCTGATAATAACCATTGCTATAAAGTGTTTGTTCAGTAATAGGGGTCCCCACCTCTCCAGCTCTTTAGTAAACTGTAAAATAAATAAAAAAATGAGGAGAGATGGCTCAAAATGTTTGAGATGTTGTCAAAAGTTTAGAACTGGAACACTATAACATTTTAGAAGATACTGTAAATGATGTTTGTGTGGTTCTTTCTCCTGACTGGATACAATTGGTATCTGCAAATGGTACTGTAGCTGAAAATATGTTTTCTGTTAAATGAAGAGCTGGTGTGATGGGAAGACCCCTGTTACTGAACAAACACTCATAGCAATGTTTACTATCAGAATATAGAGCTTTAACTTTTCAACACAAACCTATCACTTACTGTACACTCCCTTTAAGCATTGTATGACTGCATACAATATACTGTAATAGCACCGTATATATAGCATCAGAATGAAGTGATAACATTAAAAACATGAAGCATAAACCACTTTTAAAGGTTTATTTCCTTCAATGTATAGTGAATATAAGTTAATCTGATGCTTATTTTTCTGATAATTACCATATCAGTGAATGATTGCCTATACCACTCAGCTACTTGTAAATGTTTGAGACACAGAGTAGCATGCTGCTGTATGACAACAGAAATGAGAATGCATGATTGATAGGCTTTCAAACTAACACCTGTCTTCACTGTAACACGGTGCTGCTGAGCCTAATAATAAACAGAACGCATACTTGATGATACTTGTTACTGTTAAAGTTAACACTATAAAAACAGGACTGCTTTATGATAATATCTGACTATATCCTAGTTTTTGCAGGTGCAGACAGTCTGTGTGCCCAATACACCTGTCTTTTTGTGGGCTTGTTTTTTTTTTCTCTCCACGATGCTAATAATAGAGAGGACACACGGTTGTGTGTCCCAGAGAATACTGAGAGGTGTGCATGTTTTAAGCACTACAGCACTGCCAGGCACTAAATCATAACTCAGTTCAACTTTAGCCAAACGTCAACTCACAGTATCTGAGATCTTCATTGCAGTGTACAGATCCACGGCTATAAGCCATTCTCAGCCAGAAAGTGAAAACCAGTGCTGCTGCTGTTTTTTTCCACACTCAGTGTTAGATAGATGATAGTATAAGGTAGAAAATCAATAGGCGCAATTCATTTTTCATTCAATCCATAGTGGGGAATGAATGAATTGCGGTTTCTATTTACGTTTAAATTGGAGTGATTGAATTAAAGGCCCTGCAGTGAATCTATATCACATGGCGGTGCTGAGGAGGGGCATACTTGTCTCTGATGTACTCTCCTTCTCTATGGATCTGGTTCTCCAAGGAGAAGTTGAAATGGAAGCCCTCCACTCGCTCTCTGTGGAATATCTGGATAAAGATGTTCAGACAAGACAGAGGGACATGGACAAGCATTAGTAGAACCAACTGTGAGCTTATAGATCGACTATGTTTGGCACACGCCAAACACACACGTTCATGTCATACCACAACGTATAAATCAGGCGTGGTTATCGGCTTTAGTTGCTTTGAATTTAGATGCATGAACTAGTTCACCTTGTTTGGTTGAACTGGTGGCTGGACCTGCGTTATATGGTTAGTTACTGTAGTGTAGGTACAGTAGATGCTGGCAGGTAAGTTAATTTACAGAAGATGATGGAGGGTGTGTACCCAGTACGTCAAGAGAATAGGTCCAGTGGGCACCTAAATCTTGTGGGCACCTCAACGTCAAAGGAGTAGTTCACCCTTATTTTCAGTAAAAGATTTTTTAGTTTTTGACGCAGTCCTAAGCCAATCATTTAATGACCGGCGGAGTCTCAAATTGACTCCGCCGGTCAAATTATTGGCTTAGGAATTATATTAGTGGTTTGAAATAATGTAAAGTATATATGATTTGATTATGTATATCATACTTAAATTGACCCTTCAATTTCTTGTTTATCCCCAAAATGACTGGATATCACAGGTTTTGTAGCGATTTGTAGCATTTATAGAAATATTGGGCCTTAAATGCAATTAAGAAATATATGTACAGTATGTGGCCCCTCATTTGTAAAATAAATGTCAATATAAAATCACATATAATACAAAAGTAATACATATATTTTTAAAAGGTGCCCAGAAATACCAGGTGCCCACTGTTCCAGTTGCCCTTCAGGAAGATGAAGAGCCTTGCTAACTCGGAAGTAGAAATGAAGCAAGCTAATTACAGTAACTTGGTGGCTTGCTGTTTATCTTCCTTGTGAACAGTTGGTGTTTTTCTTTGCTCCATGGCACGGAATGTATTTACCTTTGTATTTACCTTGACTTTGGCCTCATACTCTTCATACTGGAGGTGCCTGACCATGTCAGGGAACCACACAGACAGGCCATAGTAACTGGAACACAGAGGCAGGACGGTTATAATGGAGACAATAAACTGAGCAACTTCACATGTTATACTATGGCCCTCAATTATACTATATATATTGGAGTTGTAAAGTCAACCGAACAACAAAAAATTGCCAGTGAGTGAATATGATGCAAAGCCTTTTCCAACGCATGGTGTTGACAGTAAATCAGGTCTTCTCTTGAGTGCATTTAAAATGTTTTTTTTTTTATGATGCAGGATGATCACAGCATAAACAAAAGCCGGGCGTTTGACGGATAATTAACTAGTGACAAGAAAACAAACCAAAAACACTCAAAACAAACTGAAAACACAGAAACGGTTGAAAAACTGTATGGCTTCCCGTGGCGTTCCCAATCCTTACAGCTGTGCACCTGTGACACCCCCAAATAAGCTGTGACCCGATTCCCCGCCTATGCCCTGGTCAAGCAGTAATATCACAGCACCTTCACAATATCACATAATAAACCACAATCGAATTGGCTACAACAGGAGTCCTTTTGTACCTACTGTCTGAATTTTCATTAATGTATTTGGTTTAATGCACAGTGTTATTGAAAGTACAGACAGTATAGTTACAAAAGAAAAAAAGTACTTTGATAACCCATTGCATAAACTAACCTGAAAGCCATGCAGAACCAGATGATGGCCATGAAGAGAGTAGCAAATCGTAGCTCGGCAGACAGAAGTGACGCAACATTCTTTAATACCTGGGGAAAGATAGGCAGACAAAATAGTTAGATATTGTAACCTATCCTAGTCTCAACTAGCTACTGTAGACAATCAGAATCTGCAAATTTAAGTTGACGATTAATTGTCACACAAATAATTGTGATTAATCGTGTTTTTGGCATTGAACATTGGGAACATACATACAGTATGATAGCCTACAACTTAAAATTTGTGTTTGATTCTTAGGCTTCATAATCACAAATTGCACAGGGCAGATGGGCAAATGTCTTAAATATACAAAGATTAAAACATTGAATTATATACTTTTAATAAATTGTAAAAATAGCGGAAATAGCTGATCTGGGCGTAGATCTGCTATTTCTGCTATTTTTGGAAAACTTGAAAATGTATGAAAATGTTTCAACATGGAAACGATTGACGATTATGCAAAATAATTGCGATCATCTCAAATAATTGCGATTTGGTGATTATGTAATAATTGTGACAGACCTAAATGATCTAAATTCAATGAATGGGATAAAACTGTGTTGAAACAATTTGGTAATTAAAAATAAACTAGAGTAACTAGAATAGTGCAGCATAGCTAAAACATGTTTTCCAAATTCAGTTCTCCCATTTGGGAACATGATATGAAATATAATTCTTTGATCTCAGATTGTAATGTCCACCTCGTTGAATGAGTAATGTGCTTAGTATCTAAATATCACCATAATCCAATATAGGCAAAGGAAAGGAGCAGCCACAAACCACCTTTGTGCTCGAAAGCTGAAACAAAACAAGCTTGTTTCTAAAGACAAAACTCAATTTAATTTTAAGGGTTCTCAGCTACGTGTGCTCTGACATTCATTTTCATTTTCACACATTCATCTCACAAAGCCCCAGCTTTTTAATGTTTTTTGGGGGGTTTTATGACCTCAATTACACCCCAAAAATCTGAACTTTGAACATTGAGTGGATTTTCTGTGGTCTGGGGTTTTCTGAATAATTAGGCTGAAAAGTAATCTGAGCTTGGCCCTTGGGCAGTGAAGTCACAGGCCATTAATCCCGCCCACTCTCCTCCTCGCCCCTCCCCTCCCCTATCCTTTCCTTTGGGGGGGGGGGGGGGGGGGGGGAGAGCAGAGGCGATGATTGACAGGCAAAATCCCTCAACAGCGACACCCGCAGGCAAAGATTTATTCTGTCATTGCAGTTGAAAAGGCTTTAGAAATGTGAGAGAAAAACACCTGCCATGGATCAATGGAGTGGATTTTTTAGTTAAAACTTTTTATACATGTTTGAAGGACCATGACAAAGACTTTTAATGTGTGGTAAAACTGAACGTCATGAAACCTTTAAAAACACATCTCTAAACTCCTCAATGTCTTCAATCAGCACTGTTGAGCTAACCTGGTAAACTCCCATCCCTCCGGAAATCTCAGATTTCCTGTTGTGTTTGCAGTATGACACCCCCTTTAGACCAGTGGTTCTCAACCTTTTCAGTGCCACGACCTCACAAAATAATCATTTTGAACTGGGAACCCTCCCAAATAATCCTTATTTGAACTGGGGACCCCCCAAAATAATCATATTTGAACTGGGGACCCCGCACCCTGACAAGCACTTGGAATGTAGGAGTTGAGACATTACATTTAGTTTGACTCGATAAACATTGTGAAAATAGCTGATCTACAAGCTCACAACGCCTCACAACGGGAGACGTTGTGAGCTTGTAGATCTTGTAGGTCTCTTTTCATTTAATTTTAAAAATATATTTTTAAGGTATTAAAAAGCTCTTAAAAGTCCTTAAATTGTCACTTTACTGTCATCTGGACACCCCCCCCCCCCCAAAAAAAAAACACTGCTATAGTACATACCAGTTTGCAGAGCGTCAGTGAGCGGACAGCCCATCGCTGGACAGCTGTTCCTGTAGCAGTTTGAATCTCTATGAACTCATCCTCTGCTGTCTTAGGAGCCTTAATGTGGGTGACCTGAAATAACACAACATCAACATCACTACTGATAACATGTGGACTTCAAGTGTACATACACGGAGTATAATTATTCACTGACCTGAAATAGTCAAATCAGTTAGATAGTGGACATTAAAAGAATGCTGAAACTAAAGGCCATAAGTAATGTATGTCCATAGACCACAGCACAATCTTTTGGCTCATTTGTAGTGGGTTTATTAGGTGGCACATAAACTACCCTGCATAATAATATCTGCTAATATTGCGGACATTCTCAGGCAGTCGTGTGATGGTGTGGTTATTCACTACTTGGCCTCCTCTAAACACTAAGTGTGTTAGTTTAAGTGATATTTCTTTGTTGAAACAAAACGTTTTTGGTTAAAAAGATATTCTATTATCTATCTGCATTCTGGTATAAACATTGCTATGGAGTGTTTCTTCAGTGACAGGGGTCTCTCCAACTCTCCAGCTCTTTATAGAGTAAATAGAAAATGCATTTTCAGGCGCAGCTAGACACCAATTTCATCCAGGAGAGAACCAATTTATCAGCTTCAATTGTATCGTGCTACACTGCTACAATTTTGTAGTATGTCCCCCTCCCCCCACTTCCAATTTCACTTTTTTTAATCTTTTATCTTGTATGAGGGCTCTCTCCTGATTGGATCAAATTGGTATCCTGCCCAGAAAATGTATTTTTAGCGGCGCTAGTTAGCGGCGCTAGCCGCTCTATACCTTTAGGTATAGAGCGGATATTAGCGGCGCTAGCCGCTCTATACCTTTAGGTATAGAGCGGATATTAGCCCTCTATGCCTGGCTTTTGCGTCAACGTTCTGATTGGTCAGGTGCGCCAACGTTCTGATTGGTCAGGTGCGTCAACGTTCTGATTGGTCAGGTGCGTCAACGTTCTGATTGGTCAGGTGCGCCAAAGTTGTGATTGGTCACTATTCATGACATCACTATGATGTCATGAATATAGAATTCGATGTCTATATAAACGATGACAATGACTTCATCTTATTATTCATTTGGCTAAAGTCTCCGTCTAGGTAAGTTATTTAAAGTTAATATGACGAATAGAAAGAGAAAGATACAAGAACAGATGAAGGGTGAATGTATAGAAAGTCTGAGTTCGGGACCCAGTCATCCGTTATGACAGAATGGTTTGATAGAGACGATCGAGAATCCAAGAGTCCGTTAAGGTTCTGATTGGTCAGGCCCGTCAAGGTTGTGATTTGTCAGGCAAGGGGACTATTCATGACATCACTATGATGTCAAGGTTTATTTTTTATTTCCTCATGTTTTTTTTTGTATATATTTTTATTTGGCTAAAGTCTCCTTCTAGGTAAGTTATTTAAAGTTAGATCCTCAATTTAACTTTATCTGTCGTCGACGCTCTGATTGGTCAGACCCGTCAACAAAGTGATTGGTCAAGCTTCACATGACACATGGCTATAAACACATTATAAACACATATCGATGACATAATGTATTCAAAGGCGCCGCTACCTTCACACAGGGTGTGATTTTTTATTTACTAAAGAGCTGGAGAGACGGTGAGACCTCTGTTACTGAACAAACACTGTAGAAATGGTTACTGTTTGAATAAAGAGCTATTTAACACTTATTTTAGCAAAGATATATCACTTTTAGCACCTTTTAGTATTCATATACAGAGTGAGCCCACAAAGTATGTACATGCATTGGTGTGTGTGGTACACTGCTCAGGCTACTGCCCTGTTATTTTATTTTCTGCCACCAGGAGGCACGAGAACTAATATTCACCAAGCAGCACACACTGATCACGACTCTATTTAATGAAGTGTGATTTGGTACCGACACCATATTCATATTAAACCGATGCAAGAACAATGGTTTCTATGTCAGCGACAGCGTGCTAACTTTCCAGGAAGAGAAAGACAGTAGTTTCTATTAGCTTTGAATCCCCATCAATGATGTCATCGGTAGGTAGGTTACTGAACTGTCCCACAGCCCTCACCTGAGACGCAGAGCGAGTAGACGGAAAAGGTGCCATCTTATAATGAGCATTGGTGAAGACCAATTACTATATCAAGATAAGGTTGAAAATGTGTGACATGCTCCTTTAATGCATGCATATGTTAATATACTTTATATTGAAAAAACGTGTTTCGAGCTTGTAGATCTGCTACTTTAGAATTTGAATCCTGAAATGTAACAGTTTTGGACTGTACATGTACTCACAGTGAAGACTTTCTCCGGCTGTCCTTTGGCCCTCCAGTTGGTGTCGTGCACATTTTTCAGAATCATCCAAGCCTCGTCATGCTTGGCATTCTGCTCCACACACACACGCACACACACACACAAAAGTGAAAAATGTTAATGAACATTTTTTTATGCAGCAATTTTGGCTAAGATTCATGTAATGCTGAGACAGACAAAATGCTGGGAAGACGGTAATAGTATTCCAGATTTGCATGGCACCTAATACATTATCCACCGGTCAGATCATTTTTCAATCTTAAAATGTGTAAAATGTATTAAATATAAAGTAAATTAACAGTAAAGATTGAAATAAATAAAAGTAGTCCACACTAAGTCTGATTCAATATATATATATCGTTGCTGTTGGGCAGAAACCTCATATGTCCAAAACTGTTACTTTTTGGACATAATGCTCTACACACATTGCCTGGTAAACCCTCCCTCCGGAAATCTCATTTCCATTTGATTCCACGAGTGAGTCTGGCATGAAGGCTTGTATGGGCGTATCTAGCGCATTACCAAAAAAACGAGCCTATCAGCGTCAAAGCAAATGTAGAGCGGTTGGCACCGCTAAAATTCAGAGAACCGGCAGGGGCGCGCAGTGATACGCATGTATCCGAATAAGGCAACCTATTTTGGGCATGGCCATCTCAAAAGTCCCTTTGCGTCACATTAGCTCTGGAGGTGGTAAAATGCACTGCAATTGGCTGAAGGGGAACAACGATCATTGGCTGAAGGGGTTGTCAGTCAACGGTATTACTCCCGCCCACATCCACATTGCCACAATGGGCGTTCATGCCAGACTCACTCCTGGAATCAAATGGAAATGAGATTTCCGGAGGGAGGGTTTACCAGGCTACTACACACAGGCATGCACGCCTATATGTGAACGCGGCGCTCTGAGCTTGCAGATCTGCTACTTTTGATGCATTTGTGTGACGCTGTAGTATGATCACAGGATTTACAGGAAAACACTAAAAGTTAGAATGTGGAGACAGCAACGACATATATATATATCTTTTTTCTTATTGATGTAATTTTTTTTTAATCAATCGATGCACCGAAGGCACAGCAGGCATCAATCAGAACACAGTTTTTGCACGAGGAGGAATCAATATGTGTTCCAGGCCACAACAACAGTTTCCTGCCTAACATAGACTGGTGGCAGTGTGAACATGCCTGGTCTTTCACCTCCATGAGGAGGCGAGGGCTCTCAGGCATGAACATGAGGAGTCCCACCATGGGGAGGTGGGACACACTGGCAGTGTAAACACGCGTGGTCGTCTCTCACCTCCAGGAGGAAGCGAGGGCTCTCAGGCATGAACATGAGTCCCACCAGGGAGGCGATGGCGGGGAGCGCTGCTACCAGGACGAACACACGCCAGCTATGGAACTGGAACTCTGTACCCATACTGAAGCCCCAGCCTGGAACAGAAACACACACGCACACACACATGCAGTCAATGCAATCAGTGGTGGAGACAATCAATGGTAGAAAGTAACTAAGTACATTTACTCAAGTACTGTACTTATGTACCATTGTTATGTATTTTTTAGTCTGGGAGTCTTCGGCTTGGATCCTGGACAACAGGGGCGCGGCCACTGAGTTCTGATTCAAATCAGTGAGGTTTGGACATCGATCCAAATTGCACCCCCCCAACCCTGCGCTGTGATTGGCCACCAGTGTACCCCCCTAACCCTGCACCGTGATTGGCCACCATGACTCTATTCAGGACTGTGATTGGCTAGAAACACATGACACATGTGCATAGCCCTATAAATACGCGCGCACACTTAAAAAAAACACATTTATGTTTTTTTTAAGTGAATCACTTCCATCACTGTGATGACCACTGTTAAATAACAACAGTGACATAGTGCTCCAATTCTATATGCTGTGATTGGCTAGTGAGACACATGATGAAATTAATCTAAAACCACTTTGATGTGACACTATTTAACTTAGATGCTGTCCATTTCGTGAGAACAGTAAGAAAGAACTCAAATGACTTTCATAAAGAGTGTTTAAATAAATGTATTTATTTTTTGTGAACCATGATTGGTTGACTGCATTCACACCCTTAGCCCAGTATTGTGATTAGCTAGCAAGACACCGCCCACTTCACACTAGGTGTGATTTTTTTTTACTTTACTGGAGTATTTCCAGTTTTCAATAGGCCTACTTTTTACTTCTATACTCCACTACATCTCAGAGGTAATTATTGTACTTTTTACTCCACTACAAATATTAGATAATGTTAATTAGTTACTGTGAAGATTTTGATTATTATTGCAAAACATACACTAACCACTTCAGCCCTAAAGGCTATTTGTAAATAGCCGATCTACAAGCTCACAATGCGTTGCGAGTGTCACTCAGTTTGGAGAAGTAGTTAGACGGGTATGAGAGCACTGTCCCTTTGAATATCTTAAATACCAATCCCATTGACACGTTTTCAGCGCAATAACCCCGCTGGTATACCCAGCCAGTGGTATACTGTACAGTTATCAGCTGGACAAGCTGATAACTGTGTTGGTCCAACCACCACCTTGGTCCCAAGA
Organism: Gymnoscopelus microlampas; assembly: GCF_963454915.1. Taxonomy (NCBI): domain Eukaryota; kingdom Metazoa; phylum Chordata; class Actinopteri; order Myctophiformes; family Myctophidae; genus Gymnoscopelus; species Gymnoscopelus microlampas. The sequence goes on from NC_139943.1 coordinate 15,650,003, forward strand.
AGCGTATCTCATGCATTCATTAGGCCAAAATGTCCACTTGCACACATTTGACTCCCAAACAAGATTATGTAGAAATCTACTGGCTGGATTTCCATGGCATTTGCCGTGCACCTTCATGCTTCCCAACGGATGGTTCCTATTGATCCTGGTGACTCAGTGGCCTTTGCTCAGCGGTCGGCACACAATTTATCAGAAACTCTAATGGTCACATTGCCATGAAACTTAATGCGTGCAGCAAGGATGAACCATAGTTACCCTACTGATATTAGTGACCCCCAGGCCAATGCGTCGCCCTTAGGCTAAACGTTCCGCTTACACACAAGTGATCTCAAAACGTGATGGGCAGATTGTTGTGAAACTTGTTGAGTTCATAGATGCTCCCTGCAGGAGTGCCCTCATGTCCTTTCCTTTAGCGCCATCCTCAGGTCAAAGTGTCAAATTTGCGCGCACAAGATGTCATAATCTAAGTTTGAAGGATGAACCCTACTGATTTTGGTGACCCCATAACCTTTTCTCAAGCACAGGCTTTAGACTCAGAGGGCACTATTTTTGGGAGATGGATTGGTGTGAGGCATGCAGCTGACAAGTCATATTAAAGTAATACAATGCAGGTCCACAAATAACGATTTTTAGCAGCCTCTGCTGGTCATTACCGTCACTGCAGGCCGTTCGTTTATTCCTCTGTTACCCAGAATTCCATTTGTTTTCACCGGAAGACGGAAGCGTTTCAAAAAGCGTTCTTTTAATTGTTTTATACTATCTGTTGATCGTTTCTTTTAGCCAGTGGAGCTTTAGTTACCGTGAGCTGTGTTTTCTTTTTCTGTTGTTTTTCGATCTTCAAATCCTACAATCTCTTAAAAACAGCGTGAGATTCCTTTTTGTTATTAGCGCGGTAGTTCCTGGCCAAACAGGAAACCGGTGCGGTAGTTCCTGGCCAAACAGGAAACCGGTGCATTTCCGTTTCTGTTTTCCGGACGGATGACGTCATTTTCGAGGGAAAGGCTCACCGAGCCACCTTTTCAATAGAAATTATAATAGAAAAGGCTTTCGAGGGTGAAATTCATGGAGTGGGTGTTGTGAAACATTTGCCACTCACAAAAGATATACAATTTAACTTTAGTTTTGTTGAAAAAGTTACCTAGTATAACTTTAAGTAAGTAATTAACATACTAAACCAGCGGACTTGCAAATTGACAATTTCCAGTGGCATGTTTTTCCTGCCTACATGTTTTGGGCATTTTTGGGGACTCACCGTGCGCTATTATGTAGGAGAAGTTCAGTGGGAACTTCAGGGAAGGGGTGGGGGGGTGAGAGAAATGAGCAACCAGGTCTAGGAAAACAAGCCCAAAAGAGGCGACTAGGCCACATGAGCACTTTAAACATACGTATGTATACTAGAGGTGCCGGTCGCTACGAGACCCTTCCGTCTAGACGCTGGCGCGAGGCTCTCGTGTAGCATGGTGTGTGTATATGTTGCAACCTTTATTGTGAAGGAACCACCGGAAGTGCTAAGCTATTCGTTCCGTTCCGTGTTACATAACACTCTGAGATGCTACATCGTGACATAGTGTCACAGAAACCCACAAAAGTCACGAAAATAACACTGTTCAACGGGCTAATTAGTTAGCATTGATGACATTGACCACACTAACGTTCATACAGGTTGTTGATAAGATGTTTAACGTAGCCGTTTGAGTGACGACAGCAGCGTTGGTTAACATTAGCGTTAGAGTTAGGCGCATGCTAACGCTATCGCCGGGCGATGTCACTACCAGCCGAGGCTTATTCTTGCGCATTAGGCCGCGATTTCCGCAGGGCCACTGCCTCGTGTCCTGCGTGTCTATTGACATTTGTAATGGTCAGAAATCTAAGTTGGGCTTGTTTGTGTGAGAATATTTCCACATTGGTTCGAAATGTGTGCTTATTTGAGCATTGAGGAATTAACTGTGCAGGAGCTGTGTGGAGCGAGCGAGCTGGTGTTTTCAATGGCCGTCGCTTCGTTGTGTTTCGGCTGGGGCCGTAGCCGTTCGGTGATGGGCGGGGTTTTCGGGGTTGCCATGTCCAGGAGTTGTCAGCGTGAAGTGGCATGTAATTGGTTAGGGAAAGTGCGCCCACGCATGCGCAGTGCGCAGGTCGGTGTTTTTGCATGAAGCTGGTTGCTTGTTGCTGGCGCGCAATCTGGCAACACTGATGCAACTGACCCACGTACAAACGTTCTGGCGCATGACTGTAGATTCCAATTGTAAGGTAGATATACATTGGCTAATTGATCTACAGTACAAGTTGATCTTGTAGTTCTTAAAGTAGTTTTTAAACATTCTAACAACACAAATCTGATACGGGCACCCGGGCACAAACATCAGATGGGGGTTAGGGACAAATGCATATTCATTTGGGGGTCCATGACATGAAAATATTCGATAACCACTGGATTAAATAAAAGGTTTGGAAGCAAGCCCAAATAAGCAACTACACTTTAGAAACGAGCCCAAAAAAAAAACGGGACTTCACAGTAAAATAAGCCCAAAGTCGCTTATAATAAGCAGACATGGCAACACTGCTACAAAGCCAACATAGAGGCATCCTGTCATCCTATTATCATATAACTTGTAGAGGGGCCTTACCGTATCGTGGTATGATTCCCCAGGCTGTGAACGAGGCGTATATTCCTCCAATCATCCAAAACATACAGAGCCAGGAAAGATGCTCTCCTCTCTTTTCCATCGAAAGGAACTCTGAGAAGTATGAGTAGACGATAGGTATGGTGCCTCCAACACTGAGAGAGAGAGAGAGAGAGAGAGAGATTGATGGACCGCAGTGGTGGAATAATGTACTCACATTTCTTACTAAAGTAAAAGTATCAATACTGCAATGTAGAAATACTACAAGTAAAAGTCCGGAATTCAAAATGTATTTGACTAAAAGTAGAAAGTACTCATTATGCAAAAAGTCCCATTTCACAAGTTTTCAAATGTATAACATGTACAAAAATCTTTTGAAAAAATAGCAGATCTACAAGCTCACAATACGTTGCCATGCGACGCATTGTGAGCGTAGATCGGCTTTTTTTTCAAATGGCCGAAATGCATATAGGGCTGAAGTGGGTAATGTATGTTTTCTAATGGGCCAATAATCAAAATCTATAAAGTTACTAGCAGCTAAAGTTTTAAAAAATAATTGTTGTGGAGTAAAAGTATAATATTTGCCTCTGAGATGTAGTGAAGCAGAAGTAAAAGTACTGAAAATTGGAAGTACTTTTTGTCCTTGAATGTCTTGATCCCTCGCAGTGTTTTAAACAAAGATATTGAGCTATCTGTGTGTGTTGTTGCTGCCGGCTATAGACTGTCTGTAGCTAAAACGTTTTGAGAATCAATTACGGTGTCAACTGGGACAGAATGTAGTTTAGATAGTGCCCAGGATTACTTAGATAATTGGCAAAAATTTAGAAAAAAAAAAGAAGCTCTACAGTCTGTGCAGTGGTGGAAAAAGTGTTTTACTTAAAGTAAAAGTGTCAATACTGCAATGTAGAAGTACTCTGTTACAGACCTTATCACTGATAATATACGACACAAGTAAAAGTACAAAAGTATTGGTATCAAAATGTACTTAAAGTACCAAAAGTAAAAGTAATAAAATGTTTGAAATAGTCTATGAAATAGGGCTAAAGTGGTTAATGTATGTTTTATAATGTAATAATTTATATCTGCAAAAAGTAACCGGTAACTAAAGTTTTCAAATAATTGTAGTGGAGTAAAAGTACAATATTTGCCTCTGAGATGTTGTGGTGTTGAAGTAAAGTAAAGTACAAATACCTCAAAATGATACTTCTTAAGTACGGTACTTGAGTACATGTACTTAGTTACTTTCCACCACTGAGTTTAAGAAAGAAAGCTTTACCAGTCCAGTGGTCACAACATCACATACAATATCCAGGAGGATTACACTCCCAGGTCTCAGGTGAGTTGGTGGTACAGACTCTTCCTGAGGCCACAGTCTTACACAAAACCACTGCACAGACAACAAGCTACGCATACGCAATTCACACATCCGCGGAAAGAGATTCAGCCAATAAAAATGTAATAGAACTTCCTGAGGGTCTTTCCATTTCTCTGATGCCGAGGACAGAAACATAATTGGTTTTGTTTGCTTGATTTTGTTACTCAGGGAACATCAAACTGAAGTGTTGCGTTGCAGTGTTTTTAGAGTTGTTGGATTCCAAATTCACCGCAGTCTGTCTGCAGTATATGACCTGATTTCTCCATAAGTACCGTGTGTGTGGATCCCTGTGGACCGGTTTATTCTAGGGTGTAACACTGCAGTATATACTGTCTGCATGTTTCTCTCCCTCTTTTTTCCTCCTCTACAGCAGGGGGTCTTAAACGTTTTTTTTCAGCCCAAGGACCCCTTAGCACAGAGAGAGATGAAGCAGGGACCCCCCACAACGTATTGTTTAAAACTTAAAACTTGCAGATTACACTTTTTCATGGATTTCATAGATGGCTTCATAGACTTGTTTGACATAGTGTACATTATCTTTTCTATTAATATGTCGGATTCACGTTAATGTGTATTTTCAGAAATTTTTTTTGTCAACTCGACCGTTGGCTCTGTACTTGGTCTGCTCTTTTTCCCTCTACACCAACTCTCTGAAAATAGCCGATCTACAAGCTCACAACGCCTCGCATGCAGCGTGAGGCGTTGTGAGCTTGTAGATCTGCTATTTTAGGCTAATGTTCCCCATCACACAAAGATTTGGCGGATCCCCTGTAGTTACTCTAAAGGACCCCCTAGGGGTCTCGGACCCCCTGGTGAAGACCCCTGCTCTACAGTATATATATACTGTAGGCATATATCTGTCTATCTCTTCTGCTCTTTGACTATCTGTCTCTCTCACTCTTTACTCTTATCTCTTATCTCACTCCCTCTCTTATCTCCTTTCTGCCTTTTTATGTTTGCGTCTGTGTATGTCTGTGCAACTGTGTATATCTGTGCGAGTGTATTTGTGAGAGAGAGTGTGTCTCTGTGTGTTTTGTGTATTTTCAATCCAATCGAACTCAAATGACCGATATCTGTCCTTCTTACCCAATGCCAGAGAAGAGTCTGAAGAAGAGGAAGAAGCCATAGCCCTGCGCGAACGAGGAGAGGAAGGTGAAGACGCAGTTTATAGCCAATGCCACGATCAGACAGCGTCTACGACCGACCTTGTCTGCCAGACCGCCCCATACGAACGCTCCAACCATCATCCCGAGAAAGACTATTAGGCCTGGATGGAGAGAGAGAAACGGTAAGGAAGCGTGTGAGAAGAGAAAAAAAGGTGTGTCTCTGTTAATTTTAAGTTTCACACCAAACGTTTGATTCTGCCAATGCTTTTCAATGGGAATGGAGCGGTTTGTTGCCATTCGATGACCACACCCTTCAGCCCCTTCCATAACATTCCATCCACAACATTGCTGGTTGAAAAATATCCAGCAACGGCAGTGGATTGTCATTCACACTAGGCCTGCAAACTATTCATTATTTTCGTAGCTATTATTCTATCGTCCTTTTTCAATTAATCAAATAATCAAATACCGAGAAGCGCATAAAAAAAAAACACTTTGGCCCTATTTTATAGTTTGTCATACAACAGTGTCACGCTAGAATATATCAAATTGTCCCACCAAAATCTATTACATCGATTAGAGTATCTGTTGCACCCCTAATTCACATATTAATTGGCCTCCTTAATGGAGATATTATATCTGTATGTACAGCAGTGGTTCTCAACCCTTTCAGACCACGACCCCCCAAAATAATCATATGGAGACCCCCCACCTTGACAAGCACTTGGAATTGGAAGTGCATTATATTTTGTTTGACTCGGTTCCACATGTAAATATTGTGAAAATAGCTTATCTATTAGTTGTGAGCTTCTAGATCAGCTATTTAGAAAAATGTTTCCTCTTTCTGATATTATTTGATAATTTGACCAATTAAAAACATTTTTTGTATTAAAAAGGTCTAAAAAATCCTTAAATTGTCACTTTATAGTCCCCCCCCCAAAAGATCCTGTGGGGGTCCCAACCCACAGGTTGAGAACCACTGATGTACAGTATACAGTACATATGTAATGCAGAAGCTGTCTAAAGCATGCAAGACCAGACAATGCACACTATTCCTCCATCCTGGGGATGGTATAGAATATGTATTTCAAGGGATAAACATAAATCCTCCCCAGTATGCAGTCAGGATGAAGAGGATTTTATTTTTTTCCCCTCTTGGAAAATGTCAACTGAGATGACTATCAGTGCACATAATGTCACTGGCAAACAGCGTGCATCTGCTGCTCACTGAGTGCTCACTGTGCTGGTGTCTTGTCTGTGTGACACCAGGAAATGCCAACTTGTGAAAGATGCATTGTAGTTGATAATATATTTATTTATTCAGTGAATCTTTTTTTCTTTTGAAGTGAAGATTTTTAACAAGACGTGGCGTTGCTTCCGTGTGGATCTCGGATGGCATGTATCCAGTGTATGACTTCCAGTTTAAAATAATTGGACATTTTTTAAATGGTAAATATTTGAAAAACGTATGTGATAAATATTCAGGGACTTGCTTCCTTGGCCTACTGGCAGCGTGCATGGTGAAATATGGTGCTGATTGTTCCAGTGGTTTGTGAGATTAGTCAGAGAGAGACAGACAGACAGACACACAGACAGACAGACAGACAGACAGACAGACAGACAGACAGACTCTGAAGAAAATACACTGAACCGCTAAAATGCCTGGCCAGCGTGTGAAAGGGAGAATGTAATGAAGCTCTTTGGATAAAGGCACTACACTAGTAGAAATGCAGACCAAGTTTGCCAAGGACTCACACATCCACAGCCTGGCATCCCTGCAGTACAAACAATGACAGAGCAGATGGTAGTATCACAGGGGGTGAGTGAGGAGTTAACGTGGGAGTTTGGCACACCACACCACACCGCGCAGGCTGCCTCCCACTCCTCAATCTTCATCCTTTTTTGACTAATCCTTCGTGACCTATCTGAGGCATGTGATAGTCTTACCACGAGCAGGAGGCGATTTGGTGTAGAGGGACAAAAGGATGGGGCCGAGTACAGCCCCCCGGGGCACACCAGTTAATGAAGTGTATAGGGTTTACGTAGTTAATTGAGTCACAAAAAGAGAGTGGAAGAGGGAAAGAGGAGAGATAATCTAAAGAGGATTACTGGAAAGAGAGAGAAAGTTATGTGGGCAATGATAAAGAGTTAGTGTAAACCATTATGTGCACCATTGCTCCACCCCCTCTGTGTTCCTATTGGCTGGGGTTTGAACAGCCATAACTCCAGTTCCCAGCATACTAAACTTTCCAAACTTGCTAGATGCTCTTAGACGGCCAATAGGGACAGGGTGTCATTGCTTAAGCCCCACCCCCTCTGTTTTCTTATTGTCTGGGCTTTAAACAGACATAATTCCAGTTCCCAGCAATGCTAAAGGCCCCAAACTTAGTGGGTGCTTTTACACGGTGACCATTGCTCTTATCAGCGCAACATAGGACTAGGTTTGAAGGCTACGTAGCGGGCTGAAAATCGAGTAGTTTTATATTCCCACAGTAATCGCTAATTGCTATAGAGTGTTTGTTCAGTAACAGGGGTCTCCCTGTATCTCCCACAGTAATCGCTAATTGCTACAGAGCGTTTGTTCAGTAACAGGGTCTCCCCGTACCTCCTGCTCTTTAGTGTACAGAAAATGCATTTTCAGTTTGGGGTGCCAATTTCATCCAATTGAGAGAGAGAGAACTCATACAGGATACAGAATAAACAAGTGAAATTGGAAGTGATGAAAGACAACAAATATAAGCAGAGAAAACTGGAACTGGAACACTATAAAATTGAATAGATAATGATAAATAGGTTCTCTCTCCTGATTGGATGAAAATTGGTGTTCCACCTGAAAGTGTAATTTATCTTTACTAATGAGCTGGAGAGATGGGAAGACCCCTGTTACTGAGCAAACACTATAGCAGGGGTTGTCAAGCCGGCGACCCTACTTGCGGCCTGCGAAAGTGTCCAATCCGGCCCTGGGAGATGATTTATGGAAGAAGGAAATTATTCGCCATGTACAGTATCTATTCTGTACGACAGCTGATCTCCGGCTTCCTTCTCTCACTTCCGTCTCTCACTATACAGCTGCAGTCTAGCATGCAGCTTTGTTGGGGGTAGGCTACTTAACCACTTAGACCCTAGCAATGGCATCTGTATTCTGGGAAAAATTTGAAGAATAGTCCCCACTCCTTTGGGTGTGTTTTTGTCACTGTGTATTTGCACATACGTGAAATCTGTCCGCTGCATTTATTTACCCATTTATAACTACTAGGAGCAGTGAGCGCCATTCTACGGCGCTTGGGGAGCAGAGCGATTAGGGGTTAAAGGACGACTTCACAAATATTTTCCTCATATAATTGGTCCTCACTAATGCTCAATATGGCACCATGTTTGTCTACCCCGTCTGTGTCTCAGAGGAGGGCTGTGGACAGCTCAGAAACTCTCATCTCATAAAGAAATCTCATAATCGTGACAGCCCTAGACGGCACTGCAGTTAATGCCACTCCACGCCCCGAACCCACCAGATGCGCATCAACCCCCTAAAGTCTGTCCCACTAAGAGGGAGAATGTGTTGTTCCCAGAGGGATGCAGATAATTCATCTTCTTTGCAGTCTGTGTGTATCCTCATGGGAACAATTACATATGAACACAGACAGGTAGCCTACAACCACGGAATACGGATGAAAAATGAGTTCCAGAATACATTTTGAAAATTAGAGTGAAAAATCGAATGCATTTTCAGAAGCCATAATCAGCGTCATGCTGACACACACGCACGCAAGAAAGCACGCACGCACGTTGTTTCGTTTACGGGAAGAGTGAAGCTGCAGTTGAAACAGCCTATTTTATTCTACTATCAAAACCTATTTTATTCTCTCATCACAACTTTCTTGTATAGCCTATGAGTGACTCTGAAAATAAATAAAGGTCATGGCACCCCCCCTGCCCGTGGGATATGATCCAGCCTTACACATCGATCAGAAAACACTCCCTTCCCTACGGCACCCTGTCCAAGCGACCTAGACTCTCCTCCCTCCTGGCTCCCAAGTTGCGAAACACCCCCCCCCCCCCCCTCCCCTCCAGTCAGGACTGCACACTCAGCAGCTCAGTTTGAAAACTCACCTCTTCAGAACTCATCCCCCAGCACAGTGGTTCTCAACCTGTGGGTCGGGACCCCCAGATGATTAGCTTAATAATAATAAGTGTATCTAAAGTGACAATTTAAAGACCTTTTTTTAAAAAGAAGGGAAAAAAAGACTATTACTAATTCAAAAATCAACTATACTATAAAGAAAAATCAAACATCGGCCAAATTGTGAAATATTACCTGAGAAAGAGCCAAACATTGTGCAAATAGCAGGTCTACAAGCTCACAATGCCTCGCAATATTTTCACAATATTTATCTGTGGAACCGAGTCAACTCCTACAATTCCAAGTGCTTGTCAGGGTGGGGGGCTCCCCAGTTCAAATATGATTATTTTGGGGGGCGGGTCGCAGCCTGAAAAGGTTGAAAACTACTTCCCTAGCACTCCTTATGTCTTTGTTTACTTCTTAAATGGATGCTAGGTTTGATGACAACCTGCTTTCTTGGTTAGTTTGTAGCACATACTTTCTCCCTAGTACTCAGCCACATGCTGCTCTGGTCTTGCACTTTGTAAGTCCCTCTGGATTAGGGATGGGATGATAATATCATTTATCGTGACAATAATCGTATCGCAGAGATTTAAATTTATCGTGAAATTGTCCTCAGTCATACACAAGGCTGAATTAGCTTTTGTTGAGCTGCAAATTCAGTACAACGTAAACGCTCTATACTTGATAAAACAGACCTGTAAAGAGGGTATTTGGTACGCATTATTTGGTCTACAAGCTCACAACGCGTTGCAACGCGTTGTGAGCTTGTAGATCGGATATTTTTGCCAAACGTTCCCCCAGAATAGGGATGCTGGGGGTCCAAGTGGTTTAACAAAAGTGCCATTTTAAATTTTAAGTATATTTTGATTATCGCGATAATATAGTTCATCGCAATTATAACCACAATAATCGTATCATGTATTCTAAATGCCCAAATTGTAAACTATAGGCTCTTAGTTCTCCTGACACTTGGAAATATTGACTATTACAGTTAGGACCGTCCCTTGAAATACAGGATTATTATTTCCCTTATTTGGAAACTAAAAGACGCGTTTTTGGGTATCAATCAATGTCACACATCAAAAACACGTCAAACACGTTAATGGCACCCAGCGCCATAGCGGTAAAAACACGTGAAACGCGTTAATGGCACTCAGTGAGTTAAACTGGCCCTGAGTGGTCTCTGTACTTGGACCGTTTTTTTCTGTCGAGGCTAAATCTCTTTGCCAAATAGCTGATCTACAAGCTTACAACACGCTTTGCGAGCTTGGCTCTTTTTGGCTAATGTTCCCCCAGAATATGGATGCTGGGGTTCAAATGGTTCATATAATATACACGCACGCACGCGCGTGTGTGTGTGAGTGCGTGTGTGTGAACTGTACTGAGGTGTGGCTGCTGTTCTCAAGGTCAGGACACAAAAAATTGATCGCTCTGACAAACTGGCCACCTGCTGGTCTGCCTCTCTCTCTCGCTCTCTCTCTGTGTGCTGACTCAGAAAACACACACACACACACACACGCACACGCACACGCACACGCACACGCACACACACATACTCACATACACGCTAATGCACCTACACACAGACTCAGTGAGAGATGGAGGGGGGTGGGGGGAGAGAGTGCGATGGAGAAAAAGTGCTACATCATTGGACTAATGCTTAAATTCATGTATACACTGCTAAAAATAGCAGATCTTCAAGCTCCCAGTGTGTGGCATCTGCTATTTCCGGTGTCCGACTCTGTTGTACAACCAAGTTTAAATCAGCTTTACCTCAGTGGCTGGCTTTACCCCAGGTGTCCTTGGTGGGGGGGGGGGTTACCAGGGGGTCCCCAGCTAAAGTAGGTAATGCAGCATCACAATCATTTTAGCCACTTTAACCATATTTTATACTTTGGCTATTCAAAGATAGCAGATCTACAAGCTTCGTGTTGCAGCTATGAGCTTGTATCAGCGATTTTTGAAAGTTTTTGAAAAATATTGAAAATGTTTGGATTCTTTTTTTTTTTTTACATAATTCTTATCTTCTGGGGGTCCCTGGCACAACATATTTTCAGATGAGGGTCCGAGACCGTATACATATAATTTTGGGGGTCCTTGACATTAAAAGGTTTGAGAACCATTGCTTTACATGGTATAGTACGAGGTTTAGCCTCTGGCTCAATTTTATATTACTAGACCATACCCGGTGAAGGGCGCCCTTCACAATACCCGGTGAAGGGCGCGCGTCCCCTCGTATATATATAAAAATTTGCTATATAAAAGAGCAAAATAGGCTTGCTATTTTCTGTTGCCCTGCAGCAGGCTTGAGTATATTTTTGATGGCATTTTACACCACTAACAACATTAATCAGAGAATCACACGTCTTTGTCACAACTCGTGTTTTGTCTTTTTTAACCAACACAGTACAAAGTACTGGACACACAGATGACACAGGTCATAAACCTGGAAATACAGGAAAATAAACATTGTATTACCATATATTCATAGCATATATGATTCACAATTAAACAGCAGGTAATGTAGCACAGTCTATCACAGTAGAACCGAAATAGCAGAAAATGACTACAATACCCATGAGGCATTCTGAACCATGGGCCAACAACGCGTCGCCCCAGCTACCATTAAGTTACAGTGTCCAAGTTACAATACACAAAATACACCAAAATAATACTTTTCAATGGACTACTTGGGTAGCACTGATAATATTAACCACAGTAAGGTTCATAAAGTGTGTTGATGAAACGTTTACATTGTTGATTAAGTCACGATGACGACGTTAGCATTAGCGTTAGCCGCATGCTAGCGCCAAACGTCCGTTAGCTTAGCATCACGCTAACGGTTCATAGTAACTTGGTTTGGCTAATAAACATTAATCCCAACTAACGCCAACACAGTAATGGATGTAAACATACACAGACATGCTTTGGACATTATTATCAGGTTGCATGTTGGTGGTATGGGGTTCGTTTGGTTTGGCCTCGTTTTCATAGACCTCGTTGCTTGTTTCTCTCGCGAAACCTGTGGCCATGTTTCCCATTGAACCCGGAAAAAAACCCTACGTCCGCTGCCACTACTGCTCCCGGTTTGGCTACAATGGGAAACATGGCCACAGGCTGACTAAATAAGCGATTTAAACGGGTAGTTTCGCTGGCGACCTAAAATATTATGCAGCCGACCAAACCTTAAACATCCGTGCGGTTTAGAATCTACCATTAGTTTTGGGATACGATGTATACAAAAGGGTAAACAGCTAAACAACAGATAAATCAAAGGCTGTGTGTGTGTGTGTGTGTGTGTGTGTGTGTGTGTGTGTGTGTGTGTGTGTGTCTTTGTTGATGTTTTTGCCAGACTTTCTAAGAAAAATATGTGATTACTACAGTACATGGTTACTATGAAGTTATGCGTTTTGTTTGATTGTCGAACACAACAGTCATGACTATTTCTATTAGTGATGACCATATATGGTCATCACTAATAGAGATAGTCATGACTGTTGCATATGGTCATCGCTAATAGAGATAGTCATGACTGTTCATATGCAACAGTCATGACTATCTCTATTAGTGATGACTATCTGCAACAGTTACGACTTTTTGCATTCCTATGCTATTTCAGACGCACCTTGCTGAATTCATCTACAGTGTGCAAACTGAGTGCTTTTCATTAGATGATGTTTATATTATTTGTTGTTTTTTAATGATGATGCAATATGACCACTTGACATCACAGTCCCTCCCTGGTAAAGTGACATTTGAAACGGTGCAACTTTAGTAATGATGAGTCCTACACCCAAACTCTCAGACAAGAAGGTCAGAGCCATCACACGCCTATAGCACTCACAATAGCAAAGGACACCAGTGCTAAGTACATGTACTCAAAGTACTGTACTTATGTAACATTTTTAGGTAGTTTACTTTACTGGAGTATTTCCAATTTTCTATACTTTTACCTACTTTTACAACTCAGAGACAAATAGTGTACTTTTATTCCACTACAATTATTTGAAACTTAGTTACTAGTTACTTTGTGGATTCACAAAACATACATACATACATCACCACTTCAGCCCTATTTAAACTTTGGCTATTTGAAAATAGCCGATCTACAAGCTCACGATGTGTCGCGATGCGACGCCTTGTGAGCTTGTAGATCGGCTATTTTCAAAAGATTTTTATTCATTTTATACATAATGATAACTTGTGAAACGGGACATTCTGCATAATGAGTACTTTTACTTTTACTTTTGGTACTTTAAGTATATTGTGATGCCAATATTTGTGTACTTTTTATTACCTGACTTTTATTTGTAACAGAGTGTTTCTGTATTGCTTGATACTTTTAAGTAAAAAATGCGAGTACTTTTTCCACTGCCTGGATGCAGATACAGGAACTGAACATGGAGGAGAGCTCACTTCAGCACAAACTAACAAACCTTGCCAACATTGTTGTGTGTTGCCTGGGATGTTGTGTCATTAATGTGTCATTATCTGTGTTGAACTGACTGTGTGAACAAATCTCCCTTTGGGAAAATACAGTCTAAATCAAAAATCTAATATGTTGTGTTAAAAATGTGTGGCTGTACATTTTTACATTACCCATATTGGATAATGGATCCACACAAGCACAGGTCAGCTATTTTACTTGGTATATTTTCTGTATGTCACTTAGCAGGAATTTTCATTATATAGGGCTGGCATGATCAACCGAGAGAGAGCGAGAGAGAGAGGTACAGTAAGTACGTTGCCAAGCTGTATCCATTAGTGTGATCATTGCAGTATTACAGATCCATGGGTTCTGTTCTGTCAACAGGCTCCTCTTCTCCCTCCGATACTGAGACTTTTCTTTTCCCCTCTCTCTCTCCATCCTTTCTTCCTCAGGCCATTTTCTCTCCTCTCTTATCTCCCTCATGCTGCGACATTCATCTTCTCATCTGTCTTGTCTGAAAATGACACGTCTAAATTCTTGTGTTATCTGTCTGCGCCTCTCCTTTCATCGTGCCTCTCCTTTCCTCCACTCATTTCTTCTCTCCCCGCCTCTCTCCTCTCTTCTCACTCGTCTTTACTCTCTCATCTACTCTCCTCCTCCTCATTATCTCATATTCTCGCCCCCTCCTTCCCTCCCTCCCTGTCTACCTGTTGTCTCTCCGTCTCCCGTTCCTCTCCTATTTTCTCATCTCTGCTCCTCTTTCCACCTTCTGCTCATTTCCTCTTCGGTCATCTCTAGTCTGTCCATCATTCTTTATGAAGGAAGAGACCCTCCCATCAATCTGCTGTCTGCTTTAGTAACCAGCCATCTGACATCAAACAGTATATTATAGCACAGTACCATACAGTATAATGTAGTATAGTACAAGTACAGTACAGTACTACAGCACACCAATACACATGTCCGAAATGCACACACATTTATGGATGTACACATACTCAATCAATTCGCCATTCACATTCAATATGCAAACACCACTTACTGTAGGCACATTAATCTCAGCCCCCCCCTCTCTCTCTGTCTCTCTCTCTCTCACACACACACACACACACACACACACACACACACACACACACACACACACACACACACACACACACACACACACACACACACACACACACACACACACACACACACACACACACACACACACACAGAGAGAGAGAGAAGCTGATTCATTTCTGCTTCCATAGTTCCCATTAGCTAATTAGGCAGCAGGTCTAATTTGGTGATTTACTGAACACTCTTAAGAAGCTTCGGGAACTTATTGACCGGCGTGTGCGTGCGTGGGTGGGTGTGGGTTTGGGTGCAGTGCTGGTTCGGCGTTCCACCCCCTTGTTGTCCTGGGATGGGTTCCCTCAGCGTGATATAACTATGAGAGTGACGACACTAGCGTTGACTACCATTGTAAGAATGGAATGCGGAAGTTCTCTTTCTCTCTTTCTCTTTCATCTGAATGAGGAAGTTCCAATGTTTGGAACTACAGGAGGCAACATCCCGCTTTGCGGCGAGATCAAAGTGTGACGCAACTCTCTCTCTAACGCTGGGTTCCCTGTGAGCCCTATACTGTCCGTGTATCCTTCTTTTATCTTGAACGATGCTACTCAGATTAAGTGAATTGTCTTGTTACTATAAAACAACAAAAAAAACTGCCAAAAGTGGTTAGATGACAGTACAGTGGCGGACTGTCGACGTGGTGCTCACAATTGACCGACTGCGGGCTACGGGGAGGGTCCTGAAAGTGAGTGACAGGTCGTTAATGGGACAGAAGGCGCTGCAAGCGACTCCGTTTTTTAGAATGCTGCTGGCTGCAACAAACAGTCGGCCACGCACAACCTGAGTTTATCAGCCGGCAGCCATAGTTTGGTGTGACCGTGCCGTAACGGTGTGGTCTCATCAAACTTTAATTCTGCCTATGCAGCGGATTCTGCATAGGCAGAATTAAAGTTCATTGTGACCGCACCCTTAAGAGATTTCTGCCCGACAGCAACGAAATGAGCGTGTTCAGGTTTTAGTACCCAACAGCATTGGCTGGGTCTTCTTAATGGGTGAATTGGGCTCCGTCCCTCCCTCCCTCCCTCCCTCCCTCCCTCAGACGAGGCTTACCCAGCATTCCCTTCTCAGCGTTGGACAGACATAAATCCTTCTCTGCGGAGGGGAGAACAAACGCCACCACGAAGCACTCCACGCCGTCGGCCATCAGTGCCAGTCCCAGCACGATGTACAGGGTCCACTGGAACCTCCCGTGACCACAGTCCTCCATGATGTCCTCGTACTGTTCAGATAACTCCTCCAGTTCAGAGATGGCACTGCCTGCCGCTCTGGATTTTGCCCTAGAAGAGATGGGGGATGCGCAAGAGATTAAGACCAGGGGTCGTCAACGTTTTTCAGGCCAAGGACCCCCTTAGCTGAGAGAGAGAGATGAAGCAGGGACCCCCACTAAATATCCTATATTAAAATTGGCTTAAGGGAGGACCGGCCGGCGGACCTCTGAAATATTGTGAAGATAGCTGATCTACAAGCTTGTAGATTATTAGAGGGTCGGGGCGCTGCGCGCCCCTCCCCCCTAGCCGCTGCGCGGTGCTTTGTGTTTGTTGGTCTCTATAATATATAAAGCCATAATAGGAGATGTTCCCAATGGAGCTATGCCCAAATATGGAGTGTGTTGTCTGACCTCACTTGGGTCTCGTTGGGCGGTTATATAAAGCCATAATAGGAGATGTTCCCAATGGAGCTATGCCCAAATATGGAGTGTGTTGTCTGACCTCACTTGGGTCTCGTTGGGCGGTGGTCGGCGATGACGCTAAGGAACAACATGGCCGACTGTAATGTTGTGAGTTTGTGTTAGCCGCAATTAATTATGCTGCGAGGGGGCAGATGTGTGCTGAGCAGTATGAAGTGGCCTACAGACTGCGCGTAGTAATTCTGCACGTTGTGGCGTGTCTTGTTAGTGACATTGATATGTTGTTTTTGTGTTTAGTCCCACACAGTGGCAGGGTTTATTTTGGGTTTAGAAATGTATATATATAGATAACTCAGCCATAACCATATAAGGAGTTCCTGTCTAACCTCAATATGTCGTCATGGCATCAGCAAACAAATCAGCCAGCTCCATATATCGGCACCAAAGGGAGCATATGGGCATATACTGATGGCATCAGGGATCTCCATATATGGGCATAAAAGGGACAAGGACTGACAGATACAGAGATCACCATATATGGGCTTATCGGCATGATCATACTGTATGGGCATATACTGATGATTTCAGGGATCTCCATATATGGGCATAAAATGGACTTGACAGATATAGAGATCTCCATATATGGTCATATCAGTCAGATCGGCGGTGCGACGTAGATGTGGGGGCCGTGTAGCGCCCTGAACCTCTATTTGTATAAAATTGTGTTGCAGATTAAACTTTTTCATAGATTTCATAGATGGCTTCATAGACTTGTTTGACAGCACAGTGTTGTGTAAATTAATGCTTTTGTTAATGTGTATTTTCTGATACTTAACCAAAATCACACCCTGTGTGAAGGAAGCGGTGCCTTTGGGGCGGGGCTTAACTCATTTCAGCCAAGTAAAAATAGCTGATCTATAAGCTCACAATGCTGAGTCATGTAAGTCTCAAGAAAAACAAAGGCTTCAGACTGGTTGGAACATGTCATGGCCACATGTGTTGTGTAATGCTGTCACTGAGTCCAGAAATGTTTGTCCAAGCTTTATACTGTACTGTTACTGTAGGTCTGGCAAAAAAGGTTTAAGCATATTTTATGCTATACCCGGTGCAAAAAAAAAGGGTTAGGGTTAGGGTTAGGGTTAGGGTTAGCATAGCATAATCTACAAGCTCAACGCGTCACCTTGCGACACGCTGCGAGCTTGTAGATCGGCTATTTATCTAAGTATTTGTGCCTTTTGACAATAATGACATGCCCAAAATAGGGATGGACCAAGATGAATGTTTTTCAAACAAATCTGACCAACTATGACCTGGCTATAACAGTGGTTGCCAAACTTTTTAGCTCAAGACCCAAAAGAGAAATCGGATGTTTGCTCGGGACCCAAACTAGTTAAAAAATAGCAGATCTACAAGATCTCGCGTCGCGTTTTTTTTTAACTCATGACTTTTTGTGGAAATCTTTTAAAAATAATAATAATTAATGACAACATTTTGGAAACGAAAAATCCAGGGATATTCACTCGAGACCCACAAAAATGGTTTCTGCGACCCAAAAATGGGTCCCAACCCACTATTTGGGAAACAGTGGGCTATATCAGTGCTTCTCAAACTTTTTCATGTCAAGGACCCCCAAATTGACACTTATTAGCCCGCGGACCCCCATTTGAACAGATATGCCAGGGACCCCCATAAGAGAAGATTTTTACAGCTCTAGCAGTGATTCTCAACCATTTTAATTTCAAGGACCCCCAGTTTGACATGCATTAGGGCTACGGACCCCCATTTAATGGCATTTCTCTGGGACCCCAATTTATATTGTAAAATCAATGTTAATTTAACTCTGAGAGTGTACAAATGGAACCGTTAGGGTCCATTTGGTTCCATTTGTACACTCTCTGAGTTACAGACCCATAAGGGTCCATTTGGTTCTTATATCTATCATTTAGCTGGGGACCCCCTGTAACTACCTCAAGGACCCCTGGGGGTCTCCGGACCCCACTTTGAGAACCACTGGGCTATATAATACCACAGAGCGAGAAAGAGATAGAGAGACGGAGACAGACAGAGAGATTAACAGTGTCCTTAGACACACAGAGCAAACGGGCGTACAGTACCCTTTGCCACCTGCTCCATTGGCTCAGAGAGCGATGACAAAAACAAAAGCAGATGGTAAAGTGACAGGACAGGTTGGTCGGGAGCGTAATAGAGCCGTAACACATTTCCTGACACCCACCTCGCTGCTCTCTGTGCGGCCTTGACTTCGTCAGGATGTGGGATGCCCTGATATTCCCCTTCATACATCTGCTCCTCCTCGTCGTGGCCTTCCGTGGCGTCGCTAGCGGCATCCTCCTCCTGGGGCGGGTATTCCGCCTGGTAGCCGTATCCGTCTTGGCCGCCGCCGCCCCCTTCTCCATAAGTTCCGTACGCATCGCCACCACCCTGGTGGTAGACGTTGTTCTGGTACGGGTCGGCCATTTAAGCCTAATTAAGCTGAATTGCACTTATCGTCCTTATTTAACAATGCTAGGATGGTGTTCTTTTTTTCCGTCAGCTAAGTGTAGCTATACGTGGCCTAGGCTGTCATTTGATTTGAGTCACTTAATAGATGAGATAAATGAGTACTTTGTAATATTGGATACGCATGGCCAGCTAACAAGGAGAATGACGCTGACAAGTTCAGTTTGCTGACAGACTCGCTATGCTACAGTAATTATGTCTCCGTATGTTAACAACTAACACGGTTCCTTGTTTTTTCTTGTTGTATATTTTTTTGACAGAGAATTATAGTGATGAGTTCGATGTAAGTCCTTGATCAAAGTTGTCAATTCTAATATGTACAAGCTTTGTATACAATGGGGGGGAGGGCGGGGGGGATTTGTTCCCCACACGCAGGCCTCTTCTGTTGAAGACTGTGCTGGTATACGTAGCCTGTGACTGGAGATGATGCCTGGATTTTAGCTCTTCACCATGATTCTCTCCTCGCCTAAAACAGGAATGAGACAAGAATTAGTAACAGTTATGCTTTTCAGAGAGCAGTATGAGGTCTTGTTTTTTTGTGATGATCTCAAATGTCGTGCCTTCCTGTTGACAAAACAACCATTTGCTCTAGGGTAGAGCATGGATTTATCATGAATTTAATCTGCATAGATTTTCTCTGTTGGCGTGTAGTTGTTTTTGTTGCACTGCTGTTTGTTTTTCAGTTGTATGAGTGTTGAATGTTTAATGGACAGCAATGGAGACAAGCCTCTGGCTTTTTATGTCATCTATTTGGCATGATTTTAACTGGTTGTACTGTCTGTACCTTAACAAATAGTGTGTGTGTGTGTGTGTGTGTGTGTGTGTGTGTGTGTGTGTGTGTGTGTGTGTGTGTGTGTGTGTGTGTGTGTGTGTGTGTGTGTGTGTGTGTGTGTGTGTGTGTGTGTGTGTGTGTGTGTGTGTGTGTGTGTGTGTGTGTGTGTGTGCGCACGCATGCACGTGTGTCTGTGTGTAAGGTTGTGCTTAAAGATGTCTATTACAGTGAGCTTGCGGTGAGAAAAGCAAAGATGGAGCAGTTTTTGCTTTATAAGAGTACATTGTGGAGAGACAGGAAACCTAAACCAAAGACAAGGGAGACGTGCAAGACATGATGGCACTCGTATTCCAACTCAGGTCCTCCCCACTCACAAGGATGCACTAACTGTCTGTCTTCCAGTCAATCCAGACACCTTTAATATTGGCTTTTATATTATGATGGAAGACAGACACGTAGTGAGGAACACACACACACACACACACACACACACACACACACACACACACACACACACACACACACACACACACACACACACACACAGCAACGGCCCCAGCATCTGCTTGTAATGCTGTAAATGAGATTTGCCTCGCCTTCCGAGGTGACACTGCAGTCTATTAACACTCTCTTATTCCCCTCCCTTGTCAACTTTCCTCTTCTCTCAGGTCTCCTCTCCTCTCCTCTCCTCTTCTTTCCTCTCCTCGTATGATTTCCTCACCTCTTCCCTGTCTTCACACCCATCTCTCTCACCTAGTTTTCTATCATTTCTCGACTCAAACTGATACCTCTGCTCTCGCTCTCTTCCTTTTCACAGCCATGCCTTTTCTGCTCAGCTACCATTCCTTTGATCTTGTCGCTCATCTCTCGTCTTTCCTGTCAAGCCAAAATTACAAAACAGCTTCAAGGAGGTATAAATGCAGTAGGTTTTCTCCTCAAAGGCGACTTTTGACCTGAATCCATGTCATTATATTGTGAGGAGGACATACAAATCTGACATGACACTTCCCAATGTGGTGTGTGTTTCAAGAGCTTGCTCTCTAGATGCTCTGCCAGCCTATGTGGGGAGTGTGTTGAATTGTTGTGAAACAGGCTTGTTGACGTCAGCATGATGCGTCCGACGAGTGAGAAAAATATTAAAGAAAATATACAGTAAAGCCTAGGTTTAAAAAGAACACGAAACTAGCTTACGGGAATAATTAGCGAGAAGGTGAGTGGAAACAGTTCAACAACACTTGTTTTGCAGTTGAAGCCAGCTCTACTTGGATTGTAGCTTTGCAGTGTTTTGTAGCAGCTACAAACGTCAGCTGTCGCTTTGTATGTTCATGTCGCTGTCTTACATTGACTAAAGGTGGCGAGGAGTAAAGGTGGCGAAGGTGAAGGAGTTTAAATACCTAGGGTCAACTATCCAAAGTAATGGGGAGTGTGGAAGAGAGTGCAGGCAGGGTGGAATGGATGGAGGAAAGTGTCAGGAGTGATTTGTGACAGAATGGTACCAGCAAGAGTGAGAGGGAAGATGTGTAAGACAGTAGTGAGACCAGCCATGCTGTATGGCTTGGAAACGGTGGCACTGGCAAAGACACATGGAGTTTCCCCATTCTGAATGTTCAATACTTTTACTTCTACTCCACTATATCCCAGAGGCAAATATTGTACTTTTACTCCACTACAATTATTTGAAAACTTTAGTTACTTTGGAGATTTTGATTATTATTACAAAGCATACGTTAACCACTTACTGCCCTGTATATAAACTTTAGCCGATTTAGCCGGCTATTTTCAAAGGATTTGTATACATTTGAAAACTTGTGTAATGGAACCTTCTGCATAATTAGTACTTTTACTATTGGTACTTTAAGTACCAATAGTAAATGCTTTACTTTAACTTTTTTACGTGTGAGTACTTCTTCCATCACCGGTTGGGAGCTACCTGTAGATCTCCACTCAAGTACATAGACAACTTATTGTGCTTACTGACAGTGGTGTAACGTAATATTTACGCAAGGTCGTACTTAAGTACAATTTTGAGGTATTTTTACTATACTGGAATATTTCAAATTTTCAATCATTTTACTTCTACTCCACTGCATCTCAAAGGAAAATATTGTACTTTTACTCGACCGACTCGAAAAAACGTATCAAATATGGAGATTATTCTGCCTGAGCAGGCCCCTCTCTCTCTCTCTCTCTGTCTCTCTCTCTCTCTCTCTGTCTCTCTCTCTCTCTCATATATTATCTTCCAACCACTGCATTTCTGTCTGTTTTCTGTCCATCCCCCTCTACTCTTCTGTTCTTTTCCCCCATTGGCCAATTGTCTGAGTGAAATAAATAAATAAATCTGGATCAATAGTTAGTACCAGCCAGCCAGTCTGATACTCTGGAGAAATCTCTACAACACACACACTCTCACACACGGCACACACACACACACACACACACACACACACACACACACACACACACACACACACACACACACACACACACACACACACACACACGCACGCGCACACAGTACCTGTAAGTTAATGTGGACAGACCAGAGGGGATCATTAAGCGCTGCATTTCAGTTTTGCCATTACACATACAAACAGTGGCCTTGATTGAAAGAGTTTTAAAGTACCAAATGTTCATTACAGTCAACAAAAAAAGAAAGGAAAAGGGAGAGAGGAGCGTGCTGGCTGGATACAAAGTAAACCATTCAGTTTAACCACTTAGTTTAAACCACTTTGGCCAGTATGATTGACCGGAGTCCCTCAGGGCTCTAGACTTGTGTGTTTTCTGTTTTTGTGGGGAAGGCTTTTGCTGAAAATAGCCAATTGACAAGCTCACAGCGCGTCGCATTGCGGCGTGCTGTGAGCTTGTCGATCTGTTATGCAATCTGCACAACAACAAAAAACAAGACACTTTTCCAGAGCTACAGATGCCTTGATTGAAATTGGCATTTTCAAGGTCGCTGTTGAAAGATGTTGAAAAGAGGCTTGTGTTGTCCTTATAATCCTTGATTCTTTCTACCAATATATCAGCCATTATTTGTTACAAAAGAAAACTGCCTGTGTAGAATGAACAAAAAAGGTAAGATTTTGAGAAGAGAACAAATCATGCTTTTTAGTTTACTGAAAATCATGAACATGCTGCTCCTCCACCTCCCAACATACTGTAACAAAGACAAATCTACATTCAATCAAGTATGATAACTAAATGCACAGGTTCTGCCAAAAGAGCTATATGCGTCGAGTCTCTGCTCCTTCCTCTTTTTCCATCTCATTTACACATAATTCATCTTTCTCGCTTTCAAACTCCTTGTTTTCTTTTTCGATCACGCAATTTATTCTTTTTCCTGGCTTCACTTCATTGTTTCTCTTGAGAGAGAGAGAGAGGGGGGGGAGAGAGAGAGAGATAGAGGTGGCTGCAGGGTCACGTCTGTTATGTAACTGCTTTCTCAGCCAGAAAGTAAATCTGCCAAGGTAGTAAGTATACACCTTACTCCCAGCTCGAAAAACAGGGACTGTAGACTAGAGCAGTGGTTCTCAAACTTTTTCATGTATAATTTTGTATTCATGCCAAATACAAAATTATATGTATTTGGCCACGGACCCCCATCTGAAAATATTTTGTTCCAGGGACCCCCCCAGAAGCAAAGATTTGAGTTACAAATGTTAGCTTTAAAAAAAATATATATATTCAAAGATTTGCGCTCATTTTCACGATAAAAAAAATAAGCAGATATACAAGCTCATAATTATGAGCTTGTATATCTGCTCATTTTCAATCGCCAAAGTATAAAATATGGATAAAGGGGTTAAAATGATAGTGACGCTTTATTAACACATTTTGCTGGGGACCCCCCACTTTGAGAACCAACGCTGTAGAACATCCTCAATCTGCAGCCCAAATAACATTGACATTAGCTCCTTCATACTCCCCAGAGCAGTGGTTCTCGAACTTTTTCATGTCATGGACCCCTAAAATTGCTATGTATTTGGCCACGGACCCCCATCTGAAATGATTATGTGCCAGGGACCACCAACATTTTATCAAAAGTAGGCAAACATACAAGCTCACAACGTATCGCAACATGCCTTATTTCAGCTTTTTTGGGAAAGAGATTTGGTGTAGAGAGAAAAAAGGAGGGGTTCAAAGATAGTCCCCCGGGGACACTGGCCAATCAAGTATGGTTTAAGTGGTTATTCAACCATGGTGATTTTTCAACATGCACTAATGTCAGACACAACAGAAACCATGTCAAATGCACATATATGGAGATTTTCAACATGCACTGATTGATGTCAGACAGAAACCATGTATTATTAGATGTGCCGTTTTTTGATTCATCCCAAAAGAAAGATGATGAACCAGGGGCGTCATGGCCATTCACTGTGTGTACGACGCGACACCCTCACTCACATAGATCCGTGATTTCATACCCCCCACTTTTTGAAAAAAATAAAAATAAAAAAAGAATAATACTTTTTTTTTTTTTTTTGATAATAAATCGGTAAAATCAGGAAAAAATAAGAATTAAATAACCTAACCCTAACCCTAACCCTAAAACCAAAATAAAGTAACCAATACACGAAAAAAACAAAAAAAAATCCACCCAAAAACGCACAATTTTGAAAATACAAAATGTGTTTACATTTGACAGTTACAAATGTTTTCACGATTTTTCAAAAATAGCAGATCTACAAGCTCATAGCGCGGCACTCGTGCCGCGCTATGAGCTTGTATATCTGCTATTTTTGAATAGCCAAAGTGTAAAATAAGGGGTATCGTCCACCGAAAGTCCATCCCCCCCACCTTCTGAGAGCCTGTGACGTCCCTGTGATGAACAACAACACCGATTTGCGGATGTGTCCCCTGGGTGCTTCTGATACACCGTACCATATTTATGGCCATATCGGTCGGATCGGCGGTGCGACGTAGGTGCGAGGGCCGCTTAGCCGAAATAGCCACAAATAGTGACTGTACAAACTCCCACCACGTCATGATGTGACAGGTTGTGAAGTTGTAGATCGGCTACTTTCGTTGTTCTCTGAAATGTTGAAAACTTCTGAATTTATTATGTATTTATTTTAAAGAAGGATGTCGGTATGTCGGGTTGAAAGATTCATGGCTGAAATTCACATCTACAGATACAGAGTTCAAGTTGAAAAATGGCGGATTTGTCTTTTAAGTAGAGTTTAGCTGTTTGGATCCCTGCGAGGGAATACCCACTGAGGTGTATGGCTATTGAAGAATAAAGCTATCTGCAGGGGATTGACTGCGCGCTCTCTCTCTCTCTCTCTCTCTCTCTCTCTCTCTCTCGCTCTCTCATCTCTCACACACACAAACTGCCCATAAAACAGTCCATTTCCACTCAGTGGCTCTCCTGCTATTTGACAGATCTTTCATGATGACAAGTTCTATCTCTCTCTTGTGTGTCACATACACATAAACAAGGGGGAAGTGGAATAGAATAGAATAGATAACATAATGTTGATATACTGTACTTGCTTCTGTCTGTCTGTCTTTCTTTCTTTCTTTCTTTCTCTCTAGTGGAATAATTGTCTTCAATCGTGTAAACAAAGAGAGTAGAAGTCTCAGAAGGTGGTGCCATACAGTTGAGGGTTTTATGGCAGTCAGTCGAACAAGCTTTAAAAAGCTTGTTTCGCAAACATTTTGGTTTGCAATATTGTTTATTTCTATGTATTGTTTATTTCTATGCACTGTTTTTGCTGCTGTGTTTGTAACGTATCTTTATCGTTGCTCTATGTGAAGTTCTTGTAACATTTGTTCTGAAAGGTGTTTCATAAATACATTTCCCGTACCTTACTATATCACATTTAGTAGCCTGCTGCCTCCTGCCTCCCACACCTTAAAGTTTAGTGTATCTTTGACCAAGAAATTCATTAATTTAAATCCACAGCTGTGCAAACTGACATGATGCTGTATGTATAACACACACACACACACACACACACACACACACACACACACACACACACACACACACACACACACACACACACACACACACACACACACACACACACACACACACACACACACACACACACACACACACACACACACACTAATCCAGTGGTACAGATTCACCTCATGTATGGATGTGATAAGGTCATTATGTCAAGATTCTCTTCCGTAATCAGCTATTACAGTCAGAAGTGTGTCTGGATCAAGTCAACCCTGCGACAGTACCAGACTGCTAATGCTTCTCTCCAGAGTAACCATTTCTCACCAAAGAGCCTTTTAGGAAATGGAACACGTTCTATAATTAGGTCTAGCCTGCTACATCGACTAACAGCCTTTTTCAAATGAGAATTTTGTTTAATTATGCCCTGTGTTACTTACTGAAGCTCAGACTTTTAAGCTAACGCTACATGGAGAAGCATTACTTTTGGCACCATTGGTTTAAGACAGTCAAGAAATGGGGGGACGCATTTATACAGCCTTTTCCCCCAGTCTACACCAAATCTCTGCGCCAAAAATGGCCGATCTACAAGCTCACAACGCGTCGCAGCACGATGCGTTGTGAGCTTGTAGATCGACTGTTTTTGGCTAATGTTCCCCCAAGACTATGGATGCTGGGGTTCGAGTGGTTAATCAATTGACCAAAACCAAATCCTATCTAGATGTGGGAACACTCCCCTGCGCCAGACACAATCTGGATTGTGTCTGGATGTGAGCCCACCGCTAGTCTGTCCTTTTGGCCTATTCTTGTAAAGTTTTAAATAGAATATATTTTTAAATAGTTATAAATGAATACCAAGGTTTACATTTCCCTCACAGTCCCCTGGGGTCCTTGACGGAGTTACAGGGGGCCGCCAGCTAAACCATTGATTAGTTACTGTAGAAAAAATCTATTTGTATGAGACAAACACTAAGGATTTTACAGTGTGGATTTGGGTCCCTGAGATAACAAAGAGAATGTATTAAAAGGGGGTCCATGGCCTAACCTAACGAGTAAAGAGTGTACAAATGGAAGCAAATGGACCCCATTCCATTTGTCGCACTTAAATTAACCCATTCAATCCGGGAACGCATCTGTGTTATTTTAGATTTCCTTGGGCTATTCGAAAAGTAGAGGTTGCTTTCACTCAAGCATAAAGAGTAAAATCCTGTATTAATCCATAAAGACCGGGAACGCATCTCTGTCATTTAGAAATGTCTTTGGCTATTCAAAAATAGCGGATATGCAAGCTCATAGCACTCTGTGCCGCGCTATGAGCTTGTATATCTGCTATTTTTTAATAACCAAACCATGACCAGGATTTTACTCTTTATGCTTGAGTGAAAGCAACCTCTACTTAAACTGCACTGTTCAATACTTTAGTATCACTCCAGTCTCCTTTTTGCACTGTGGCTTGTTCTGCTTTGCTCGTTGTGAATCTTAAACAGGTCTGACCACAGAAACAGTTTTCCATTTCGAGTAAGGATTTGTGTTGAACCCTTTTAAGGCCTCCAATTCTACAAAATGTCTTCTAAAACAGTTTTCTGAAAAACATATGTTGTTATATCAGTGGTTCTCAAACTTTTTCATGTCAACGACCTCCAAAATTATGTATTTGGCTGCGGACCCCCATCTGAAAATATATTTTTTACAAAACAATCTTTACAAAAACAATCTACTATATATTTACTCACGACCCATAAAAATTAGTCCACAGCCCACAAATGGGCTGTGGACCCACACATTTAGATTTGGCCAGATATATCAGTATAGGCATGCAGATCTTGTGGTCGTCTGTCTACGCGAAACTACCTCTCGATTATTTATTTACCCTTTGCCAGCAAACTGTGTACAAATACACTGAAATATTTCTATTATTATTTTTCCGGTACAGACAGTGTGTGCATGTATGTCATTTGTTGTTGTGTTCAAAACCTCACTCTGTGCCACTAATCCCAGATCTCTCGGATTAAAACTCCAACCACTCTGACTGACAACACACGTACGTACGCGTGTGTGTGTGTGTGTGTGTGTGTGTGTGTGTGTGTGTGTGTGTGTGTGTGTGTGTGTGTGTGTGTGTGTGTGTGTGTGTGTGTGTGTGTGTGTGTGTGTGTGTGTGTGTGTGTGTGTGTGTGTGTGTGTGTGTGTGTGTGTGTGTGTGTGTGTGTGTGTGTGTGTGTGAGAGATCAGTGTTTCCCCTGATGCTCTATATTTTCAAAACTAATAGACAAAATGGCCATGCCCTTAACCAATGCAGAGAGGAATCGAAAGAAAGAATGAAGGTGAAGAAAAGAATGTTGTGAAATGGGGAACAAAAAAAGTGTAGAAAGAGAGACATACTGTGGTCATGACCAATTAAAACATATGTGGAACCATTAACAATGTCACTTTAAAATACATAAATGAATACCTTTTCTAGACATTTCCGATGCCTACGTCATTGTGGCACGAGTGTCGGGGGCAGGACTATATAAAAATAATGACTTTTGCTTAATTGAAAAGTTACATAGTATGACTTTAAGATGTAGGCTAACATCACAATCATTTTAACCACTTTATCAAATTTGTTGGCTGTTCAAAAATAGCAGATGTACAAGCTCACAGCACATTACTGTGAGCTTGCACATCTGCTATTTTTGAAAATATCGAAAATGTTTCACGCCACATTGGTTCTCAAACTTTTTCGTGTCAAGGACCCCCGAATTGATGTGTATTTGATATGTATATACAGGCATGCAATGCTCATTTGGTATGTTCTTGCACTCTATTTCAATGACGTGACGCGCACGTCGCTTAACACCTACACTGCAAGTCTCACAATGGACAATTGATGTGCATCTAGGCTTATTCCTATGTTAATTCGCTAGGTGTGAGTCGGGAGCCTTTGAAAACTTTGTTGAGGTGCGAATTTAAAGTAGTTTTAAATCTATGCGTGTGCCTGCGTCTGCTTCTGGTCAAATAGCTTCCGGCACGGTGTGCAAGGCCGTCCAGTGAGCATTGCACCCCTGTGTATATATGCCAGGGACCCCCAGAAGTCCAAACATTTTCGATATTTTCAAAAATAGCAGATGTGCAAGCTCACAGTAATGTGCTGTGAGCTTGTACATCTGCTATTTTTGAACAGCCAACACATTGATAAAGGGGTTAAAATGATTGTGATGCTAATGATTGTGTGATATATTAACTACTTTTGCTGGGGACCCCCTGGAAACATCCCCAAGGACCCCTGGGGGGTCCCCTGACCCCACTTATGTAACATACAGGTGAAGCTTGACTTTGTTTATAAGATGTGAACGGACAAAGTGTTTCTCTGTACACTTAACCCATTAAGACCTGGAACGCATCTGTGTCACTCGAGATGTCTTTGGCTATTCAAAAATAGCAGATATACAAGCTCATATCGCGGCACCGAGTGCCGCGCTACGAGCTTGTAGATCCGCTATTTTTGAAAAATCTTGAAAAAACATGTTTTTAGATTCTTTTCAAAAAACTCTTAGGATTTTGATTTTTTTTAAAGAATCGCCTCAGGTCTTTCATGTGCACCATTGCTCCATTACCATTATGCTAAGAGCAATGTGCCATTCTGTGGTTTTACAATGCACTGTCCCACTGTAGTTCATTCTACATCATTATATGATGTTTTCCTACTATACTCTATTCTCTTCACTGTTTCTACACTATACCAGTTTGTAGTACCATTCTACTTAATTCTAATTGATTATATTGTTGACAATATCATCTTAATTCAGTAGCATACATAAAACGGATTACAAATAACAACGTCTACCTACATTACAACACTAAAATAGACAATTGTTCCTTTAGTCCGGTACCAATATACATCTTATTATTGAATTGATAGCCCTCAAGTCCCACCTAATAATGAGACAAGTGAATACTGAATTCCAAAACCCATGGCATATAATAAATAATGAATGAGGGTGAAAATAATATTGTAGAAATAGAAATGGCACTGAACAATCTGGCTCCCCGGTACCTCTTTGACCTCCTCAAACGTCATGTGCCCTCCCACTCCCTCAGGTCTGGTGACGCAAACGTCCTTGAGGTCCCCAGGACCAAGTACTGTACCTGGGGCGACTTTGCTTTTGCTGCCCCAACCCTGTGGAATGCACTCCCCCAATACTCTCAGAGAAGCCCCCGCCCTCCAAACCTTCCAAACCGCCCTCAAAACCCACCTCTTCAATATGGCTTTCCCCAGCTAACTCCACCCCCCTTCTCATCATTCCAATGTTTCTATTGATTTTATTCCTTAGTCTTAGCCCTTTCTTAGTGTTTTTTCTTTGTTGTTTTCTCATGCCCCCCCATGTAAAGCGTCTTTGGGTACTTAGAAAAGCATGATATGGCCTGGGCCACAGCGTGGCGTTCCAGGCACCCTAGGCTGCAATGCCAGCCTGACAGCGTGTCGCGGGTTCGAGTCCCGATCCCGACGTCCTTTGCTACGTGTCACTCCCCATCTCTCACCCCATTTAGACCTGTCAGTCTACTGTCCTATAAATAAAGGCATAAAAAGCCAACAAAAAAATCTAAAAAGAAAAGCGCTATATCAATTTCAGATATTATTATTATTAGGAGAATCCTCTCATTGTTATCCTTGTCTTCCTAATGAGCTTTGGCAATGTACACTGTCTAATATCTGACTGCCAATGAAGTGTTTCGGATCGTAAACATAAAGCTATAAAGAACCAAAGAAAGAAAGAACACATTCTGCGATGTGACTCAGCATTTCCCTTTGACTGATAGCTGACTGCTGATTGGTAGCCTGCAAGCTTTCTTATCGATGCTGATAGGCTCGCTTGTTATTGATAAATGGCCAACAGGAAATTAAAACCAGTGATCTGCACCCAGCTACTCTGTGTCTTGTTGGCTCAGATTCGGCACACGACCATGCTGTGAATATTGGCCAGTATTCATTCTCTCTCTCCCTGTCTCTCTCCCTGTCTCTCTCCCTGTCTGTCTGTCTGTCTGTCTGTCTGTCTGTCTGTCCGTCCCTAAGTCTCCCTCTCTCCTTCTGTCTGTCTCTCCCTCTTTGTGTGTGTGTGTGTGTGTGTGTGTGTGTGTGTGTGTGTGTGTGTGTGTGTGTGTGTGTGTGTGTGTGTGTGTGTGTGTGTGTGTGTGTGTGTGTGTGTGTGTGTGTGTGTGTGTGTGTGTGTGTGTGTGCGCGCGCGCGTGTGTCTATCTCTCTATCTCTTTCTCAATAAATCATGTCATTAAAGTGATGGCAGAGCTAGCATTGTGCCTGCAAGTTTCAGCAAGGTGAATCTAATCCTTGTTTTGTAAGCCTTGAAGTAGACTAGTGTGACGGAAAACATCAATATTCCTCCTCCAGGTTGCTTTGTTAACGTTTGGAGGGACATGGCAAGACAGTTGTGGAAATGTTCCATTCAAAATGAAAACTGAATTCACCACTTGGCCCAGCATTATTGCTGAAAGATGATATGCCATTTATAATTGGTTGCAGCGTGATGCGTTGTGATCTTATAGATATTTTATTATCAATGCATGACACTGGCACGCAACTCAGTATAAAGCCTGAGCACACACTTTCTGTTAGATAAAGGTGAATCCAAATCCAAATATAATGTAATCAAACTATTTCTTCTGTCAGTACTTTGTTCCTAATGACACAGTGATGTTCTGATTATAGACAAGACAGTGTTTTTAGTAACATGATAGATGAAAGACACTGCCTGACAAGAAAATGTCAAGACCATTCATTCTGCTCCTTTCTCCTCTTCCTTTCCTTTCTCCTTTAATCTATTCTCCACCGCTTCCTCATTTATCTCTCCTCCCCTCCCCTCCCCTCTCTCAAACTGCTCCTTTCTTGCACCCACCATCTATTTGATCCTTAATTAAGTCTGTCATCCTGCATACCTGGCAGGCGTGTGTGTGCGTGTGTGTGTGTGTGTGCGTGTGTGTGTGTGTGTGTGTGTGTGTGTGTGTGTGTGTGTGTGTGTGTGCGCGTTTGCGTGTGTGTGTGTGTGTGTACACATGCATGCATGCACGTTTTTATTGTGTGGGTGTATACACGTGAGTGTGTTAATTAGAAGCGGGATGGTCTAAGACAGATGCTTTTTCAGATCGGGATGTGATGGTTGAGTAGTTTAATACTGAGCTATTGGGACACAGTGTAGTAGAGGAATGTTGGCACCTTCTCTGGTGCCAAGATTTGCTGATAATAATAGCAGATCTACAAGCTCACGACACGACACAAGCTCACACACGGCGAAGGGATTTTGTGTAGAGTGGAAAAATTAAGTGTAGACCAAGCCCTGGGGGGACAACTAATGGGTTTAAGTGGTTAAGTCTGAGAGTGCACAAACTTAACGGGTCCATTTGGTTAAGTTTGTACACTCTCAGACTTACAATGAACACTGAGTATTTTACTGTGTGCATTGCAGGCTAGCCCAGCGAGCACACACACACAAAATGTGCCGGCCTATTAAGTGCTGCAGGTGTTTCATGAATATTCGATAAAACTTTAATTTCCTGATGGCAGTAATTCACAGTCTGTACCGCAACCATGGGTGAAACAAGCCACTTGCACAGCAAACATTAGCGTAGGATGTACGTTTTCTCTCCATTTCCAACGCTGATATTGTAAGTAAGAAAGAAAAACAGGTGCGCTTCCTCTGGATGCCTTCTTAGTTTAGGCAGTGGGTGCTCAGCTATGTATACAAGTCAAATCAAAAACCACTGAAGTGGAAAAAGCGGCACTCCAAAATAAATACTGCAAGACTGGCTCCGATGTAGTTTCTCATTTTTATTGAGAGAACGCTAAGGCGGTTCGGCCTTATAGCTTTCCTCAGAGCAGATTAAAAAGAGATTGAAATATTGTAAGTAATTGAGAACGAATGTCTTACAAGCAGGTTCATTTCAGGGTCTGTTTATTGTTCTCTAAGGAAAGGCATGACATTTTTTGTGTGCTTTCGTTCTCCTCTGAGAATGAACCCTAAACCATTTGAGTGACCCCATGACCTTTTCTTTAGGGCAGGGGTCTTCAACAGGGGGTCCGGGACCCCTAGGGGGTCCTCAGAGTTGCTACAGGGGGTCCGCCAAATCTCTGTGTGATAGGATCATTGTTTTTTACATTAACCACTTGAACCCTAGCATCCCTATTCTAAGGACAACTTTAGCCGAAAAGAGCTTGTAGATCTGCTATTTTCGGCAAAGAGGGGAAAAAAGAGCAGACCAAGTACAGAGTGAAAGTTCACTAAGTATTGATGGTTTAAGTCGTTAAATGTCTGAAAATACACATTAATATGAATCCAACATCTATGAAAAGCTTTAATCTGCAACACAATTTTATGTAATATATAGTGGGGGTCCCTGCTTCATCTCTCTCTCAGTTAGGGGGTCCTTGGCCTGACAATGTTGAAGACCCCTGCTTTAGGACCATCCTCAGGCCACAAAAAACACGGCGTTCTTTTTAAAAATGTGTTTGACATTCTTTTGAAACTATAATGACATGCCCCAAAATAGGAATTGATTACTAAGTGACAATTCTATCTGCTGGCAGATGCAAACTTGGGGACTTGGTTACAAGTACAGACAAGCACAGATATTCAGAAACACATTCTTGCTGCTCTAGCAATGATCATGAGTCATGCTGCTTTACATCAAGGGTCTTCAATGTTTTTCAGGCCAAGGTCCCCCTAGCTGAGAGAGAGATGAAGCAGGGACCCCCACTACGTATTGCATAAAATTGTGTTGCAGATAAAACCTTTTCATAGATAGCTTCATAGACTTGTTTGACAGCAGGGTATGTTGGATTCATGTTCATTGACATTTAACCACTTAAACCTTCAATACTTAGTAAACTTGACCTATGGCTCTTTACATGGTCTACTTTTCCCTCTACACCAAACCTCTTTGCCAAAAACAGCAGATCTACAAGCTCACAACGCCTCGCAGCGCGAGGCGTTGTGAGCTTGTAGATCTGCTGTTTTTGGCTAATGTTCCCGTCAGAATAGTAATGCTAGGGTTCAAGTGGTTGATATAAAACAAATATTCTATCACACAAGGATTACCCCCCCCCCCCCCCCCACACCTGTAGTACCTCTGAGGACCCCCAGGGGTCCCAGATCCCCTGTTGAAGACCCCTGCTTTACATACTATTCCCATGCATTAGTCTAGTGTGACATAGGTAATAGAGATGCTGCTGCTGCTGCTGCAGCCGACAGTGAAAAGAACTACAGGTGCTGCGGGCCATCAAGCTTGTCCCTGGGCCTGAAGGATGGAGTGCACCATGGGAGCTGTAGTTAAAAGCCCTGGCTGCCGTCGTAAGTCACAAGTCGTTAAATATTAAAGAACTCACAGTCTGGAGGCACCTCATCCATCTAACCAAGCATTCAGATTTTCCGTGCAGTCAGCTGTGTGGTGACAAGATGGAGAATTCAATATCGCATATGGCATTACCAGGGCCTGTAAATACCGAAGAACATTGTAAATCAGCATAGCCTCCGAGAGAGCCACTGATAAGGTTTTTATTTCCCCTTCTTTCTAAAGTAATCATCGATATCTGAACATGTGTAACAATGTATGTTAGTTCAGGCCTTTAGCCTCACGGCCAATGTTTGTACGGCCTGCAAAAGTACAAATGAACAGAGTAAGAAAGCGTTCTTGAATCTCATAGCTGCAGGTAAGCTGATACAAGCATGAATAACAACAGTATGAGGAGCAAACAGACAGATTATGCTGTCTATACAGGGCCTCTTTCACAGAAATGACTTGACTTAACTACTTAGGCCATATATACTTCATCGCACGACAAATAGGGGGAAATAGCCGATATACAAGCTCACAGAACAGCTTTTTCTTTTTTTCTTGAAAGTTATCGGGTCATGCTGACTCATGCTTGAGTGTTAGTGATCATAATGACAGAACTATAGGAGAAACTGAGTGCCTCACTGTTTATACCCTCTCATTCTGCATTCTGAAACCAGGGCCATCTCTGTTCAAAACACAATGACCTGAACCATCAAAGCAATGAACACATTGCATGATGCATACATGTATACTGTAGACACAAATGTCAAGCTAGCAAGAGTTTCAGGAATGGTCGGACAAACCACCTTCTGCTGCATCGCCGTTGGTAGCCTATCTAATGCCAAAAAAGAGGATAAAACTGCAGGGCAATAAAGAGGAGCACGATTCAGAAGGTGTATGTGGGTTGAAAACAGACATAAGCAGAGCTCAAATTATTTTTTACTGGATAAACCAGGTGTGTGGGGAACTACAGTACACATTGTGTACTACCACACAAAGTTGTGAAATACCTTTAACCACATGAACTCTAGCTTCCCTATTCTGGGGAAAACATTCAGCGGAAATAGCATGTCTACAACGCCATGGGTTTTGAGCTCACCCCCCCCCCCCCCGAGGACCCCTGGGGGACCCCACTTAAATTTGAGAACCGGAGAGAGAGAGAGAGAGAGAGAGAGAGAGAATCTGTAGAGAGGTGTATTAAAGATTCATAGTATGGGATGTGCTCTTTACCCTGTGTCTATCTCCCTGTATCTCCTTTACTGTATGTTGTTCTTTCTCTCTCGATTGTTTTCTTTAGTTTTCCATCTCTCTCTTCCTTTCGCTCTCTCTCTCTCCCTTTCTCTTTCTCCGTGTGCCCCACCCACCAGTGAACACACCCACACACACTCTCCATCGTACAGAAAGCTATTCACAATGGACTCTTAGTGTAATCAGCATTTGGAAGAAGGCTTGACGTGGAGTGATAGTTGGATCGCTCTCAACAAACCTCTTTAAGATGTCAGGCCCTCTCATCCACACACACACACACACACACACACACACACACACACACACACACACACCACTCTGCTGCCTCAGACTGGCCCGCCTTCAGTCTCACAAAACATTTGTTTAATGAATTGATGTAGATTCAGCATCTCTCAGACTTTTACACAGTCAGTGCTTCTGGAACCAGCTCGACGGCTCTCTCTCTCTCTCTCTCTCTTTGCCTATAAAGTGCATGTTGATGTTGATACAACGTCTGTCATTCATGAAGCTACTTATGGACAGGAAGCACTATTAATAGAACCATACTCTGCACACCTGCTGGTGGTCACATGATGGCCTCTCGGATGTATTCTATTTCCACCCCAGAATAAATACTATATTTTATGTATTTCCACAGGAAACGAGCGTATCGTTGCTGTCGGGTAGTAACCTTGTGTATGTCTCCATGTTTCAACTTTGTATGTTATTTTTTCTTTCTAAATTAATGCCCTACTTCGTTCTTCTCAGATGATGATGAATGTTCCTTATTGATACGAGATGCATCTGTTAGATTCCGAATATCATGTTCCTTATATTCTTATCCTATTACGTTCTAGTTCTTTTCATGTCTCATATCTTCTGCTCACGTCGTGTGTCCAACTCTATATATCGTCTCTGTCGGATGTCCAAAGCTGTTACTTTTCAGGATTCAAACAAAAAAATAGCAAAAATAACAGATCAACAAGCTCAAAACACGTCGCTTCGTGTCGTGTTTCGAGCTTGGCGATCTGCTATTTTGGATACTTTTTGTGTGACACTGTAGTATGATCAAGTAGGGCATTAATTTACAGAGAAAAGAAAAACACAGATAAGAGGTTTCTACCCGACAGCGACGATGTGTGTGTAATAAACTTTGTGAACTGTGTGGCATGATACTGCCTTCGTGTCATCTTGTTCTCCCGGGCCTGCAGCTTTACCACAGAGGACTTCTTCAACCGAATTGTCACTAACCACCCATTATTCTTAGGACCACACCGACGGTCTTACTGAATTCACAACACTCGTACAAGGGTGTCGGGCGCAAAACTAGCAAAGTACTGTATTACTAATTAACTATTTGTTTTTTTCATTAACTGAAAAGTATAGCAATTTCGGACATACAAGTTTTTCACCTGACAGCGACGATATACAGTAACAACATTAAAAAGGGCTTTATAAATACAGTTTAGGCCCTACTCAGTTAAAATACAGTTTAGGCCCTACTCAGTTAAAACACAGTTTAGGCCCTACTCAGTTAAAATACAGTTTAGGCCCTACTTAGTTAAAATACAGTTTAGGCCCTACTCAGTTAAAATACAGTTTAGGCCCTACTCAGTTAAAATACAGTTTAGGCCCTACTCAGTTAAAATACAGTTTAGGCCGCCTACTCAGTCAAAATACTGTTTAGTCCCTCCTCAGCCAAAAGGTTGGTTTTCAGAGTGTTTCTACTGTCTGCAGTGAAACACAGAACAGATTAAACCCTCCAGTCTTAGTGAAACGGACCTGAATTACAACTGTACTGATTTTTCTGTCTAAACCAAAGCTCTTCGCCAAAAAGCCAATCTACAAGCTTGAAGATCAGCTATTTTTGCCAAATGTTGCCCCCCCAGAATAGAGATGCTGGCGGTTCTAGTGGTTACAGGGATAATAGATGCTTAGAAGAGGGAAATGGAACATCTTGAGGATAGAGGAGACGTCAGGGAAAACAAAGACATTAAATTAGTTCTGTGAGATGAAGATGTAGATGCTAGCTCACCAGGAAAGCATTGGAAATGCCTCTAAAGTCAACCAAATGTTTGATCTTTTAGATTAGAATATATTGTATATATAGTACGTGAAGAGGGGAATACTGGAGAGACTGCTAGCATCAGCAGTCATTTAGACCAGATTAATAATGCATCACATTTCTATCTATGGCAGTACTGTAAGAGCGTTCAAACGCGCACACGCACGTGCAAGCGCATTTGGTACAGGGTTCTTCTACAGTATCAAAGTGGAGCAGATGAAACATGCACCACCGTTGGTCTATGGCAGCATCATCATGATCTGTTCTGTGCTTATTTTGCACTCCATCTCATCTTCAAGAGCATAAAAATGCTAATGATTCTGGAAATGTTATGCAATGCCCGTCATTATTTCAAAGATATATATATTTTTTGTGTGCAGCTTCATGAATTGTAAACAGGGATTCTTCAGATGAAACAAACGGTAATATATTGCACTGGTCTGTCTGTTACTGAATTGACAATGATCTCTCACAACCAGGAATGAGACAGACAGACCAGGGACGTGCACAGATAGGCTCTAGGTGGTGCTAGAGCACCTGCCCTTTGCCCTCTTGACCAGAAGTGCCCTTTTGAAAAAAAGAAAAAAAAAGTAACTCTGAGGACCCTAGAGGGTCCTCAGATTTACTACAGGGGGTCCGCCAAATCTTTATGTGATATGTTTTTTCTTTTTATCATAACCACTCGAAACCTAGCATCCCTTTTCTGAGGAGAACTTTAGCCAAAAATAGCAGATCTACAAGCGTTGTGACGCATTGTGAGCTTGTAGATCGTCTATTTTTGGTGAAGAGATTTGGTGTAGATGGAAAAAAGTTATCAAAGGTACGGTTGTAACTCAAGTCTAGCTCTCTAAGACTACAGGGCTTTAAGTTTTTTGTTCACTGCCCTAATAATACATATGACTGCCAGTATACCGTATATGAACAGGAAGATCGATGTGTAGTTCCCTTCAGGTCATGGCTATTTCATTATATCATATCAAATGTCCTTTTTACAGGCAATGACCCCGTAATGCATCATAATGCATTCAGCACATTCACCATGTCAATAGAATTAGTAATGCTACACCAGCCCATTCAACAACACAAAGGAGATGTGTGCATGTTTTAAAAGGAATTGCTCTATGCATTATGTGTAATGTGCTTTTTTATGTAGTTTGTTTACTCATTGCTAAACCCTATATACTTAGTTGGCTGGGGTCCCCCAGGGGTCTAGACATGGTCCTTTCCTTTTTTGTCCTCTAGTCTACACCATCTCCTCGAGGAAAAAAGCCGAACCACAAGCTCACAACGCATCGCTTTCAGCTATTTATAGCGAAAGCTCACCTCGGAATAGGGACCTTTATAGGGTTCATGTGGTTAATCCACTGACTCTATGCAGTACTGTGTCAACTTCCAACATGAATCAAAAGCAAAACAGCTGCAAGATGTTATTCAGCTAGATGCGTGTTCAATTTGTGTGTGTGTGTGTGTGTGTGTGTGTGTGTGTGTGTGTGTGTGTGTGTGTGTGTGTGTGTGTGTGTGTGTGTGTGTGTGTGTGTGTGTGTGTGTGTGTGTGTGTGTGTGTGTGTGTGTGTGTGTGTGTGTGTGTGTGTGTGCGCGCAGCGCGTGTGCGTATTGATTACATAATCTCGCCGGTAGACCATCCCCTCTGCTCTGAGTAGGAGCTTTTGCTCTTTGAGTGTTCAAAATCCACGATCATGCACGCACTCACATTTTCTGCCTTATAATTTACACAAACACTCATTGCACCTTCTGCTTTTCAATCATAAGTTCAAACAAATTCTCAAAACAATTCCCGGCATCACTTCCGTTACAATGAAGAAAGTTTGCAAGCCAAACCTCTGCATGTAATAATCATTTCTGTAGTAGCTACATGATGATACAAAGCAGGTGAAGCACATTTGTAGCAAACGTGTGAAGACTAAGTACCATAGACCTCTTGGATATACACAGAATACATAAGTAATACAGTAATACATTATTTTCTCAGATTAAATTGTCCAGTGTTAAAGGGTAATCTCCATTTTTGATTCTATACGATATGTGCAGTCTCCCTATTGTGAATTATAAATGTTAATGCTGAATTCAATGCGACAGATTTAATCCAGAGAAACGCAGCTTTTACTCTTAAGATTATTGGACGTGCCTACTCAAATCTTCATGCCATGTGATGTGGCTTTCTAATGTGCACATAAAATGTTAAACCACTCATCCAAGTGGATGCACAGTAGTACAGAGTTGTGTCTAAACACCTTAAATATTACATCTCCGTCTAGTGTCTACAATGCGCCCAAAAACAACTAAAATTGAGTGTGTGACTGCTTACAACCAAAAAGTCAAACAAAAGCAACATACAGTACAATGAGGCATTTTGTGATCCAAAGAAACCCAACAAAACACCTGAAATTAGTTTTTTAGAACCAGTGCCCTTACCAGATATAAGAATCAAAGTTAAAATCCAGTCCACAGCGTCCTGTTTTAACACGAAAATATCTTTTGAAGTGAAGTGAGCCTGGAAATTGAAATTAAATTGTGGTCCAGGGTCTATGACCTAGAACGAGAGAGTACACAGCATCACTTTGACTTAGCATTCTCCAAACACACACAGAGGAAGGATTAGGAGAGGAATAGATGGTACCAGCCCCTTTCTCTCTCACTCTCTCAGCAGAATGGCACGGTCCGACATGTATTAACTGTACATTACAAGAACATACCATTCGATCAGCCGGCAGGGGTGAGTGAGCGGAGAGCCGGAGAGGTAGAGTAGAGAGGCAAATGACTCAGACTGCATATGCACAAAGTGAGAGAGTGATGGAGATAGAGAGACAACAAGAGAGATGGAGAGAGAGATAGGGAAAGAGGCTGTGTGAGAAGAGCAAGAATGCAGGGGGGGGGTGAGAGTGGCAGATGGGTGGCTCGTGGGAGGGATGGGATGTACTGTAGGGGGAGGGGTGGGTGAGGTCCCACCGTGGCAGATGTGTTGACTTAGTGTGTGAGGGCAGAATGCCTGCTGGTTTCTGCACTGTGGACGCAATGGTAAAAAACACCACCGACGCACTCTCTGGCTTTATCTGTTTGTTACCTTGACCAGACGTCCCGGATTGGCCCGGGGATTGGCCCGGTTTCATGCTGGGCTTTCCCCAAGTCCTAATACTGTAGCTGTAAAAACACTGTGACACAAATGTCCCGGTTTTCAACATGAATTCATTACCATATTGTCTCTGCTTTCACGTCGATTGAAATAAGAAATACTTGTTTTGAGCACTAACTGTACGTACAGTAGGTGTTGGGTGACCCCATCCTGATGAAAAAAACAGGCAGAAAAAGAAATCACGCTAGTATTTTTTGAATAGGCCAGTATGGCAGTTTGTATGTTTGAAAATATGGTCATCTATCTGTTTGGGACCTCTCTCTCTCTCTCTCTCCCCCCCCCCACACACACCCCCAGATCCAAGTACTGCATGTGATGGGTAAATGAATATCATTGCTATCAATTTCTCTTTCAGGCCCGCTAGCAGCACTACCTTATCAACACTTAGACATTTGACAGATAGACATACCGGTACATACATTATGTAAAGACACTTTTGTTATTATTATTATTTCACTTTAAACGGAAAACACGATGATTGTTTAGATTTTGATCCAAGACTATGTGCGTGGTGTGCATCCTGGTTGTTTCCCCCACTGAAGGCTGTCAACACTTTATTCAGAAATGACTTCATTTTAGTCAAGCGATTGTTTAAACGGCACAAATGATCCTTTACTTCTCCATTTGTTCACGGTTCCTCCTTCTCTCTTTTATTCACATCTCATTCTCATGTCTTTAATGGTCTCCAAGCTGCAATGTGGGACTTAGTTTAATGAATAAAGCATTATTTTAACCAGGACGTATGGCAGAGTATGTTAATTCAATACAACTAGCGCATCTGCAGAGGTTGGAGGTGGTCTGCCTACTCCCCACGAAACGTAGCCCCTAGTGTTGGGTAGGACAGTGGTTCTCAACCTGTGGGTCAGGACCCCCAGCGGGGTCCCCACATGATTTTTGGGGGTGGGGGGGGTTCCCCCAGAGATGACAGTGAAGTGACAATTTAAGGACTTTGATAAGAAAGAAAAGAAAAAGACCATTACTGCATCAAAAGTAATCAACAAACTATACTATAAAAACACTGGTCAAACATTGGCCAAATTGTCAAATAGTATAAGAAACATTTTGAAAATAGCCGATGTACAGGCGTTGTGAGCGTGTAGATCTGCTATTTTCTCAATATTTATCTGTGGAACCGAGTCAAACTAAATGTTTTTGGGGGGTCCCCAGTTCAAATATTGTTCTTTTGGGGGGTCGTGGTCTGAAAAGGTTAAGAACCACCGTGGTAGGACACCTACTGGTTGACAAGTTGTACTACCTGAAGCTCATAAGCACAATTATCTCCCTTGACCCAGCAGGGAGTGAGTGGTAGACGTTTGGTTTCCCACGCAGGGCGACCCAGGTTTGAATCCCACGTGTTACAGATGTAAATACCTCCATCAGTCGGGAGAGGACATGACACTTATGTAATGTAGCTTCTATCTGTCTCTCTTTATCTTTATGTTACTGATCTTTGTATTCTCTCTCTCTCGCTGTCTTCCTCTCTTTCTCTCTCCACTCTATTCTGTCTATCACCCTTATTCTATCTTTTAAACACTCCACTGTGTCCATAAGGACTTCTTTCATCCACTAATAGTGTGTGTGTGTGTGTGTGTGTGTGTGTGTGTGTGTGTGTGTGTGTGTGTGTGTGTGTGTGTGTGTGTGTGTGTGTGTGTGTGTGTGTGTGTGTGTGTGTGTGTGTGTGTGTGTGTGTGTGTGTGTGTGTGTGTGGCAGGTGCGCGCGCGCACCTGCCTGCATGCATGGGTGTGTGCGTGCGTGGGTGGCACCCAAGGCAGACCATATGGAGCTGCACCTATTGTGTACTCATTAGTACAAGCTCAAAGGGAGAGACAGGTCTCACACAGACTTGTGCACACACACACACACACACACACACACACACACACACACACACACACACACACACACACACACACACACACACACACACACACACAGAGCTGGGGTGGGATGTTGGGAGGAGAAAGGTCAATGATAAAACATTGACAGTCATTTGACAAGAGAGGGAATAGCATAGCATCCCTCGGTTACTGTAAGCTGAGCTAAAGCTTTATGATAATCATGTATTTTCTATGAGCGTAGATCCCTGTCTCCATAACATCATCTTTTAGTTGTTATTTGTAGTTATATATGCAAGCTTCTGGGAGGCACTAGTACATTGTTCTCTCTGCACTTGATGTGACTGTTTACCTTGTTTATTGACTAGAGTTCATGCACTCTGCTTAATCCAATTTTGCACTTGTAAATCTCTCTGGATAAGAGTGTCCGCTATAAATGCCTCAATGGTAAATTGTAAATTTAAGATGATGGAGCAAAAATCTATTTCGGTGACAAGAGTGCCTGTATAGCTACTTATAATCAAGGATAATATGGTCATTGGTCATAATTGTGAACATGTGTATAGTATTGTGTGTATGTATTGTGTGTGTGTGTGTGTTTGTGTGTATTTTTGTGAACTGAACCATGATACTGATGAGTCTATATACTTGACACTACTTCCTAATATGGACAATACTGTCTGAAACAACAGAAACAACAGCAAACAGCAGTCCATTGTGGTCAGAAACCACCCCCACACATATTCACAGATGGCTTGCTCCATTTAGCCCTTAATCACATACCACACACACACACACACACACACACACACACACACACACACACACACACACACACACACACACCTCAGAAAGACACCAGATGGTATGATCTGTGTGCGTAGTATCATTTTGACCATAGACACACACACACGCATCATAAGAACTTCTTAATCCTGGTAGCATACACACAGTGTCATTTGGCTAAGCTATTTTTTTTTTTTAAAGATTTTTTTTTGGGCATTTTTTGCTTTATTGGAGAGGGATAGTGAAAGTGTTGCGACAGGAAGAACGGGAGAGAGATGGGGGAAGACATGCAGGAAAGGCCGACGGGAACGGGACGCGAACCCGCGGCACACTGCTATTAAGGATTTTCAACCAGGGTGCCTAGACCGCGACGCCACGGCCTAGGCTGGCTAAGCTATTTTGACCAATATTTGCTGCCAAATGTTTGCCGATTTCTGCTAAATGTTCCCATATT
The DNA here is from genome assembly GCF_963454915.1 of Gymnoscopelus microlampas. Taxonomy (NCBI): domain Eukaryota; kingdom Metazoa; phylum Chordata; class Actinopteri; order Myctophiformes; family Myctophidae; genus Gymnoscopelus; species Gymnoscopelus microlampas. The sequence goes on from NC_139943.1 coordinate 15,693,447, forward strand.
AAGTCACATGTGATGCCCAGCATAGGGACCAGTCATTCATTCATTCAGCCAGTATGTCAGCCAAACATTAAAAAAAATCTTATATCATGATTTATTTAACTTGATATGGACTTTGTCTTCTAGTTTTTAATCAGGTCTTTCTATAGCTTCCTCTGTCTGTCCACCCACCATCCATCCATCCATCCATCCATCCATCCATCCATCCAAAAAGGAAGTACAGTATATCGTTGCTGTCGGGCAGAAACCTCTTATCTCCATATTCTAACTTTTGTGTTTTTTGAGTGGTGCCAACCACTCCTATATCTGACTTTGTCCGTGTGTCCGTCCGTATGTATGTATGTATGAATGTATGTATGTATGTCCAATAAACAAACATTGATGACAACATCAATACAGGGCTCATCAAAGGCACCGCTCTCTTCACACAGGGTGTGTTTTTTTGTAAATTAATGCCCAACTTCATCATACTACAGCGTCACACAACAGCATCAAAAGTAGCAGATCCACAAGCTCGAAACGCGGCGCGAACTGACTAATGTCAGGCTAGTTTCAACAGAAAAACTCGTGCGTAGAGGGCTGTAAGAGTCACTATTTGAGGTTGATCCAAATGGATTGCATTTCGGAGATTGGCTTGTCTTCTCTGGCACCATACAGCAAATTGGATTGCTTCAAAACTGCAATGCCTGCCCATTCAGCCTAACCAGACTTTAATTCTAATTTGTGAAAAAGGATTTTTGATTAAAACAACGCAGGACTGACTGCTGGCGAGGTACTTCTTCTTGCATTTGGAGAGAGTCTACACAAAGAAGTGACTTTCACATTCTTTGGTTGAAACCCCAAATCACTCACTGCCATGGTTCTGGTTGGTTTGCACATGACAAAAGAATACAACTACAGTATATTTACTGTCATATAGACTATTGTGAGACTTATCAGTATGTAATACTGTAGGCCAGGGGTCTTCAACAGGGGGTCCGGGACCCCTAGGGGGTCCTCAGAGTTACTACAGGGGGTCCGCCAAATCTTTTTATGATATGATTTTCTTTTTTACATTAACCACTTGAACCCTAGCATCGCTTTTCTGAGGAGAACCTTAGCCAAAAATAGCAGATCTACAAGCTCACAACGCCTCGCGCTGTGGGCTTGTAGATCGGCTATTTTTGGCAACGAGTTATAGGTGTAGAGGGAAAAAAGAGCAGCAAAAGTTTATCTGAAACCCAATTTTATACAATATAGAGGTGGTCCCTGATTCATCTCTCTCTCAGCTAGGGGGTCCTTGGCCTGAAAACGTTGAAGACCCCTGCTGACAGAGTAAGTTATAAAATAGTGTCCAACCGGTGCAGCCATATTCTTTTAGCGACACACAAAAGTGGGGCCCGATCCACTGTTTGGGAAACATAGAGGGCCTGTCTGTCACATAGCTGTATATATGCACAGCCAGGGACACAACATGTGGATCTAAATATACTGTGGGCTGACCTGAGAACAGACGTTGTAATCGATAGGAGCAGAAAGCAGTCGCATGCTTGGCCTGCAGAAGCCAGCAGCCAGCAGTGTTTGATATGCAGAGCAGAAACACTGCAATCCCTGATTGATGGTCCGTGCACGTATGTGTGCGCACGCGTGTCTGTGTGTGTGTGTGTGTGTGTGTGTGTGTGTGTGTGTGTGTGTGTGTGTGTGTGTGTGTGTGTGTGTGTGTGTGTGTGTGTGTGTGTGTGTGTGTGTGTGTGTGTGTGTGTGTGTGTGTGTGTGTGTGTGCGTGCGTGCGTGCGTGCGTGCGTATGCGCGCGCGCGCGTGCGTGTGTGTGTGTGTGTGTGTGCGTGTGCGTGTGCGTGTCTTCTGTGCCAGAGCATGGGTAATGGGTATTCCTCTGTGTCTGGTGGCCCCGCCCACCAGCAGCCTCCCTGTTCAGTCACTGATGAGGAGAGACAGAGAGACAGAGAGAGAGAGAGAGAGAGAGACTACACAGGAGGCCTGCTGAGATAATAGAAAATAGGAAATAATAGCAAATAATAAACACATGGAATAAAAGAAGTCCCCAGTGAATAGATAAACAGATAGATAGATGACTTGGGCCTGCTTTAATGAGATCACATCTGTGTGTGTGTGTGCGCAGGAGACAATGAAGTAGGCATTCCCAGTTCAGTTTTAAGACCCCATGCACCAGCATCATCACGTCTCTTCTAGCCAAGCCATCATCAATCACCACACCCCCCCCCCCCCCCCCCCCCCCCGCCCCACACACACACGGCAGTAAACGAAGCCTGTCACAAAAACCACAAACCACGGGAAGGATTCCCCCTTTTCTTGCCATCTTTCTCTTCATATCTCCATCCCTCTTTCTCTCATTCTCTCTCTCTTTCTATTTGTCTCTCTATCTAGCTCTGCCCCCCCCTCTCTCTCCCCCTTATCCTCTGGTCCATCTATGTTCATATTTTCCACCACACTCTTTTCTCCCCTGCTCTTTCCTTCTTCTTTCCTTTCACTCTGCTTTTTTCCCATGATCCTCTCCTGCTCCCCCTCTCACTTCATTATTTCTATATCTCCCCCCTCCCCTACCCAACCCACCCCACCCTTATTTTGGGAGTCCTCCGCCCAACTCTGTTAGTCTCTCTCACACACACACACACACACACACACACACACACACACACACACACACACACACACACACACACACACACACACACACACACACACACACACACACACACACACGTATTTGTATTATGTTTGTGTATTGCGTTGTGGATCGGCACACACACACTCTCTCTATTCAATTCAATTGTATTTGTCATGTGTCAAATCACAACAAGTTGTCTCAAGACACTTTACATCTATAGAGCAGAGACCCGACAGTCCCACCCTGAGCAAGCAATTTTGCGACGGTGGCAACGAAAACCTTCCCCTTAACTGGAAGAAACGTCAGGCAGACCCTAGGCTCTAGGGTGGGCGGCCATCTGCCTCGACCGTGTTGGGGGGGGGGGAAGAAGAGAGAGCGGGAGAGACAGAGGAGAGACTCTCCACCTCTATATCATAAACTACTTAAGGACCTAAATAGCTCTCTCTCTCTGCCCCTATGTCTCTCTCTCTCTCCTCTCCCTCTCTGCTGCAGCATGTGTCATCCAGTTGTTTGGTAAGAGTGATATAGTGAATGAATGCACAACAAAAACAAGAACTCCGATCCATTCTGTCTCATGATGACCTTTGTCCCTTCTCTCCTTTCTTCCATCTCCTCTGTCTCCCTCCAGCTTGTTTTTATTGTGAACTCAGCAGAAACGGCCCAAAATGCCATTTATAATGATGGAAAACGGTTCAACTAAAGGGCATCGTAGTGAAAGGTCATTTCTCTAAATGGTCTCATGACAAAGAGGTTATTAGTAAATAACTGCTGTACCAGGCAGGGGCAGGGCTGTAGTTATGGTAATGTATTATAAATACATATTTCTTCCTGTGGCCTGGTTGCTTTCTGACGGTAAATCATAAATACTGCATGGTAGAAGAATAGGACACTAGACTTGGCTTGGCAACGGCCTTATTTCAGTGTATTAACCTGTCATAACACATTAAAACCGGAAAAGCATCTGTGTCATTTTAGATTTTAGCGTTGGCTATTAAAAAATAGCAGATCTACAAGTTCACAGCGCATCACTTCGTGCTGCGCTGCAAACTTGTACATCTGCTATTTTTATCTTGAAAGTGTTTGATAATCTTCTTGAATAATTTTGAATTACGAAAAACTATGAGAACTACTGATTTAGAAGTCATCAATGTCGAATCGGCCTCAAGTCTCAATGCCTTTTTCAAAGTAATCTCCATGTATCTGTCCACTCCACGCTTCTGTATGCTCACTATAGGTCGCATGTAGGCGATTCCCCAAGCCTATATTGAGCTCAAAACCCTGCCCCATCTCTGTGACTGGCTGAGATGCACGGAGGGAGCGCTTGTTTTGGTTCAAGTGATAACCTATTCCACTGGTTCTCAACCTGTGGGCCGGGGCCAGGGTAATGCTGCTGGGACCCCGAATAATTGGCGAAACAGTATGATTTGAATGATAATAGAGCATACTACCATGTAGGCTCGATTGATCCAAGGTGGAACACAATCGATTGATTTATAATTAAAATGAACATGCTCTGAAAATGCACCCAGCACACCCATCTGACCACTTAAGTTAAGTGATCAGATGGGTGGGCCGTGGTAGCCTGGGATCCAGCCTGCTTCGCTACGTTCGGCGGACTTTTTTTTCTCTCTTCGCTTCTCAGTCTGGAATGCCTCCTATTGACTCGTTTTGCAGAACTACACTGGAACTACATATGTTACGTTAGGCAACATCGTTGCTGATTGGATGTTGTTCACACGAATGACGAATCACAACGATCACATCGTTTTTTTTGTCCCGCCCCGCACCACAGACCAATCAGAATCCACGGCACGATTCCAGCCGTATGCCATGTCCCGCCTCCCTTGGAGATAGGTGGCATTCCAGACTGCGAAGAGAGAAAAAAAAGTCCGCCGAACGTAGCGAAGCAGGCTGGATCCCAGGCTAGGGCCGTGGATGATCTCAAGATTTTCAAAGTGGTCCTTGATCCAGAAAAGGTTGAGAAAAGTGATGTCAGACTTCAGTTCTCTATGGTGGACGGAATAGGACCTATTCCGTCCACCATAGAGAACTGAAGTCTGACATCACTGCCGCTAGAGGCCGTTGTCCCCCCTGACGTCACTACCACTAAGTCTGTGCCAAACAAATAGAAAGACCATCCATCTCCGGTTTACTTCCCGTATCTGCGTGAAGTAGGCGGACGCCTTTTTAGGAGACCGGAAAGCAGCTTGGAGTCTATTCATTCCAATGGAAGAGTGAACGAGAACACAGCTTCTGAACCATTCTTTAGCTCCATGGTCATTGAACTAAATATTGGACCCGATCGTCACAAAGCCACACAATATTCCCAACATTTTCATACTATGTTGTTTTTCAAGAGAGATAATTCAGGAGAAAATCTACTTTATTATCGACCTTTCTCTGTCCCAGCAACACACTCTCGCGGGATCTAGCACCAGTAAGCATAGGACGTTCATGCGTTCAAGTATTTTTTCGATTGAAAATCCAATAGGGTCATCTTAAATCGCGTCATATAATAACTGTGTTCCAAAAATAAACAAAATGAGCAAGGCTATTTTAGTCATATGGATATGAAGCATCAGCTGATGGTGAAAAAGTACTAATTGCGTTCAACAAGTGTGTCCTCTTACCTTGAGCCCTAGTTAAACATTCAAGCAGAACACCCATATTAAAAAAAAAACCTATTGAGAGGGAGCGCACTTGTACCTCTGCATACATAAACAACATACAACTGTGAGGGAGCACAAATCCACCTCTGTCGGGTGGAAACCTCATATGTCCAAAACAGTTCTTTTTCAGGATTTAAATTAAAAAATCACACCCAGTGTGAAGAGAGTGGTGCCTTTGAAAGTGTAACTGGTTGCATCCTTGTGTTGCAATCAGAAACAATATGTTGACACGTGACAACATATTGTCACGTGTCACGTGAAGCTTGACCAATCAGCCGTGCTCAAACATACGGACGGACATACGGACGGACGGACATACGGACACACGGACAAAGTCAAATGTAGGAGTGGTTGGCACCACTCAAAAATAGCAGGTCGACAAGTAGACCTGCTATTTTTTATGTGTTTGAATGACGCTGTAGTATGATCAAGTATTATGGCATTAATTTATGAAAGAACACAAAAAGTTAAAATATGGAGATGGGAGGTTTCTGTCCGACAGCATCGATACGTATGTCCTTACAAGGTCATACCAGCAGCCCATTTCTGACACATTTACATTCTCTGGCGGTGCTGTAACAGTAGGCTACACTGTATGGTTGTTGTAAATGTAGCTCATGCTGAGGTTCCCATGCAACGTCCATCTGCTAGCGACTAATGATCAGCTGCTAGCAAGATACACACACATACATACATATACAATACATCATGTACCCTGCCTTTCACGCAAAACAAACATGTGCAGGACACATATGTGTATGCATAGTGTGCACACTGCAGTGAAATTAAGTCTTCACACTATCACAGCACATAATGGCACTGCATAGATTAGACAGATATGTCACGTTGCCTCCGAATTGGACGTTGTCCCAGATTATTGAAACACTTAAACCCTTTATACTTTGACCGAGGTCCTCCAGGGGTCTATCCCCTTGTTCCCCCCTAGTTAAAATAGGCGATCTACAAGCTCAAAATGTGTAGTTTTTGCCAGACCCAGAGGGTCGGCCTACATGAGGCTTTGTCTGTCCCTCTTTCGTCCCTCTTTTGTCCCTCTTTTCTCCATATATGGCATAAATGGGAAGACAGATACAGAGACAGATACACACGTCATGCGAAGTCCGGCCATTCAGATTTCAACCACTAGGGGTCTGGCAGTACCAGGTCTCCTGGTTCTAGTTTTAAGCCTTTTAAAATTCAGCAAAAAACAGCAAATCTACAAGATTTGCTGTTTTTTGCTGAATGTTAGCTTATATTCCAGCTGTGACGTGCCCAGAATTGGGACGCTAGAGTTTTTAGGGGTTAACTGAATGCCACCTGTGTTTTTTCAAAATGCACGCAGACAGCTAATGTCATGATGGGACGCATTCTATTCTATTCTATCCTAATTTTATTCTACTTCATTCTCTTATTTTCGTGTATTGACACCTCATTAAAAATCACATATCCTCGAAGTGAAATGCAGAGGTTAAAGACATTCATTTCTAAATCCACAGCCGCAACCGGAAAAAAGGGGAAAAAAAGAAAGAAGGAAAGAAAGCTCAGAAGTCTCAACCAACCTGTCAAAGTGTCTAAGATGTTTGTTTTGCACTTTGCACACACAGGCTGTGCTCCTATGCTGTGAATTTCAAGTAAAGGCAGAGGTCCCCAGTCAAGGAAGATGAGAAGACTGTGTGTGTGTGTGTGTGTGTGTGTGTGTGTGTGTGTGTGTGTGTGTGTGTGTGTGTGTGTGTGTGTGTGTGTGTGTGTGTGTGTGTGTGTGTGTGTGTGTGTGTGTGTGTGTGTGTGTGTGTGTGTGTGTGTACATGTGCAGTGGTGGAAAAAGTACTCAAGTTGTTTACTTAAGTAAAAGTATCAATACTGCAATGTAGAAGTACTCCGTTACAAGTAAAAGTCCGTAATTAAAAATTTACTTGAGTAAAAGTACAAAAGTATTGGCATCAAAATGTACTTAAAGTACCAAAAGTAAAAGTACTAAAAATTAGTACCTATGTATAAAATAAGGCTAAAGTGGTTAATGTATGTTTTATAATGTAAACATTTATATCTGAATAGTAACTAGTAACTAAAGTGTTCAAATAATTGTAGTGGAGTAAATGTACAATATTTGCCTCTGAGATGTAGTGGAGTAGAAGTAAAAGTATTGGAAATTGGAAATACGAAAGTAAAGTACAAATACCTCAAAATTGTACTTAAGTAAATGTACTTAGTTGCTTTCCACCACTGTACGTGTGTGTGTGTGCGCGTGTGCGTGTGCGTGCGTGCGTGCACGCTTTGATTCTAGGCCAGCAGCAGCGGTGCACGTGGTTGCTGAGGGAGGGCATTTATTTAACAGTGCTTTGCAGACCCGTGGAGGGAGTGGTGCTCATATATCACTGCAACGCTCACAGTCTAGACTTACTGTACTGTACAGCACAATGACACAAGTCACGGGGGGGAGCAGTCCCCAACATTTGCTTGTCATGTCACTTCGACCCTATATACTTAGTTGACTGGGGTCCCCCAGGGGTATACTACTTAGTACCCATCTTTTTTTCTCTGCACACCAAAATCTCTTTGCCGAAAATAGCAGATTTAAAAGCCCATCATGCGTCACAGCGTGACGCGGTGTGATCTTGTTGATCTGCTTGTCACCTATTATGACATGCTCAGAATAGGGGTACTATACGCTTAACAAATAAATGGCAACAGAAATAAACAAATAATAATAACAACATGTACTGTATAACCCATTGAGACCTGAAGCCGATTTGTACTGTATAACCCATTGAGACCTGAAGCCGATTCTACATGTCTCCTAAATCTCAACAGTTTTCTGAAAAACGTATGTTTCTATATCAGTGGTGCTCAATCTTTTTCATGTCATGGACCCCCAAAATGTATATGTATTTGGTCGCGGACCCCCATCAAAATATTTTGTTCCAGGGACCCCCAGAAGTAAAGATTTGAGTTAAAAATGTTTGCTTTAAAAGTATTTATATTCAAAGATTTGCACACATTTTCACGATTTTCAAAAATAGCAGATCTACAAGCTCGTAGCGCGGCACTCGGTGCCGCGCTATGAGCTTGTAGATCTGCTATTTCTGAATAGCCCAAAGTGTAAAATAATGCTTTTTAGCTCAAATCTAATGGGTTAAGAAACATAAGTGCTTCAATACTGTCATTGACCTCTAACTGCATAGAAATATTAGTAGCTAAACCGCATTCAGAAGAAGAAAAACAACGTGTTCCAGCTGGCATCATGTTCTGACACATGCATCAGGGGAGTAACTGAGGAATTCATTGAGCCCCCCCCCCCTCCCCATACAATGATAAAAACAAAGCAGTGATATTGATTCCAGAGGCATTTTATTTGCATCTGTGAATTTGGGTCTGGTGGTGCCAGACTGACTGAGACTAATGTATCACAAAACTATAAACAGTATTGTGTACAATCTCATCTCCATTTGAACATCAATACGTTTTAGATTGACCTCAGCCAGGACAACTGATGTTGATGAATTGACTCCATCCAAGTAAATATACCTCCACTAATGGTCTCTGGAGTAGGATTATTAATAAATTATTATTTATTCAACGGGCGTGTCGGAGAAGAAAAACACATTGCCAAGGTACTTTGATTCCACGTGCCTTTCTCACAGGAGAACATAAACAACATGATTTTTCTTCCAAACCATTTCTCTCAGGGAGCAATCAGACACCGTAGTTCTTCATAACAATCGCAAAACAAACTCCAGAATAACATTATATAACAACTTGGACAGGGTCTCTCTTCCCACACAGACACATTGGCTTAATTCTCATTCTCTCTCTCTCTCTCTCTCTCTCTCTCTCTCTCTCTCTCTCACTCTCTCTCTCTCTCTCTCTCTCACTCACTCACTCACTCACTCACTCACTCACTCACTCACTCACTCACTCACTCACTCACTCTAGTCTAGCTAGACATGATAGCAACATGTTTAATTATATTTTAGGGGGTAAAGCCATCCCATGGCTGCTTAGTATTCACCACATGGTCCTCGGGCAGGTGAGTTATGTAAGAGCTGGGAAACAGAGGAAGGAAAACTCCTTGTCCTCTTTATGTATTCATGATTATAAATCATATGAATTAATTATCTTGACCCCCCCCGCCCCACACACACACACACACACACACACACACACACACACAAACTTGTGATTCGTGTAAATATATGCTTTCCAATATGGAATGAATTCACTCTATAATTTAGATTGTAGCACAACATCTTCACCTCATAAATTATTAACTCAAGACCAACAACCAAGACAGGTACTGAACACACACTCCGTTGACACTTGCCTTGTTAAATACAATAAAACATGTTACATTGTTTGTACATTATACCAATTGATCCTGAGCCAAGTTTTAGGGAGTGATGTTCATATGATATATGAAGACAAGTTAAAAAGGTTAGCATGAAAAGAAAGAAAAGATCTTTACCTGCTTATCTCTCGGATCGGAGGAAAGAGGGAGTCCCCTGCTCTGTTCGCTCTCTCTCTCTTTCTGTAGAGCGGAGGACCTCAAATAGTGATGCAGAGAGAGAAAGAGCGCAAGAGACAGAGGGAGGGAGTGGGGGGGAGGGAGAGAGATAGGGAGGGAGGCGGGGGAGAAAGAGAGAGGGAGGCGGGGGAGAAAGAGAGGGATGGAGAGAGGATGTGAAGTTTCTTGATGCAGTCTGAGCAAGGTCTGAATACTTATCAGCTTGTTGGGTATAGGCTGTGTGTGTGTGTGTGTGTGTGTGTGTGGGTGTGTGGGTGGGTGCGTGCGTGCGTGCTTGTGCATGTGCGTGTGTTCATCCATGTGTTGGAGTCTGTGCTAGGCTTTTCCTTGGTGGACCCGTTCCCCCCACTTACAGTTGGACACCCATCCATCTCTAGACAGCCCTGCGGCAGAATCACACACACACACACACAGGCTCACTCTATTGTTTGTTATCTTTGCTGCAAGTCAGCAATATGTTCGATCCAAAGGCAGACAGGAGGGTATAAGTAAGACATGCAGGTAAACAAGCAGCATGATATGTAGAGAGAGATGTTGAGATAAACACAGTCTGGCAGAGACTCAAGAGAGTCAGAAGGGCAGGCAGACAGTCCAGACAGACAGAGAGACAGACAGACAGACTGGCAGACTGGCAGGCAGACAGACTGGCAGGCAGACAGACAGACAGATAGACAGACAGGCAGGCAGGCAGGCAGACAGACAGACAGGTGGGCAAAGCTGAAGAGAGCAAAGCAGAACCACAATTGTTGACCTACACCCCAAACATCATGGTGTTTGTTGAATTTCAATCAGAATACAGAATCTAGAAATGTTCTTTTGTTAAAGGGGAGCTTCCCTGATTCGATATTTAACATGGATCTATTGTTCTATTGTGAGAATGTGAATATCAGACATAAACGACACTTCCCAATGCATTCTGCGCCGCTGGGCCTATAAAGGACTCTTTGAAACGCGTGCTTGGCTGCGATTTCCCCTGCTCTCGAAATGCATTCGAAAGTGTCATGATTTCATACTGTATGTCCTCATCTCTATAGAATGATTAGAGTAGAATTCAGCAGAAGATATGGATGGACCTGGTGGCCTTGTGGTCATAGAGACTGTATTAGAAGGTTGTCCTTGTGATGGCCATCCATCAACACTGATCCTGCCTATACTCTCTTTTAGATAGATGGATAAGAAAGAATCTGATATGTAGTAAAACCCCTTCATGTGCTAAAGCGCCCTACCCAGCCCCTCCGCCAGCATCCATAGTACAGTAGTAACAGTACTGCAGTGGTTCTCAAGCCTTTCATGTCAAGGACCCCCAAATTGACACATATTAGCCCATGGACCCCCATTTGAAAAGGTTTTGTGCCTGGGACCCCCAGAAGAGAAAATGTATGTAAATAATAATTCAAAATTATTAAACATTTTTCAAAGATTTTCAAAGATTTTCAAAGATTTTCAAAGATTTTCGAACGGCACGCAGTGACGCACTTTGAGCTTTGTAGATCTGCTATTTTTTAATAGCCAACGTGTAAATGGATAAAGTGGTTAAAATGATTGTGATGCTACATTTACTACTTTTGTTGGGGATTGCCTGGAACCCCCCCTCCCCCCCAAGGACCCCTGGGGGGGGACAAATGTCTTTCTGCATTAAATAGATAGATAGATCTTATGTAGTAAAAATGTACTAAAGCAGTGCCTTTCCCAGCCCCTCTAGCAGCATCCATAGTACAGTACTGTACTGTATGTGATGTCTCGACTGCCATCGCTCACTGTTACTTCAATAATTCACCAGCAGGGTCCTGGAGCTCTTTGGCTGTCTGTCTGCCTGTCTGCCTGTCTGTCTGTCTGTCTGTCTGTCTGTCTGTCTGTCTGTCTGTCTGTCTGGAGCTCTGTGGCAGTCTGCCTGCTAGCCCAGCAAGAACACACACTCCCTCAACTCCAGAGATACATGAACACACACACACACACACACACACACACACACACACACACACACACACACACACACACACACACACACACACACACACACACACACACACACACACACACACACACACACACACACACACACACACACACACACACACACACACACACACACACACACACACACACACACACACTATTGTCAGGATATCATGATTTTAAAAGGATCCCTGGCTAATAAGCCAAATATGCCTTAATACATTATAAGTGTCCTCTAAAACTAAAATGTAAAATTAAAAAACACCTTAAATATTTGATTTATTTTAGAAATTGTTAATTTTTCACTCAATAGGGGCAATGCCAGTCGCAAGTTTATGATGTCATTGTCCATGTGTGGTCTAGTCCTATGGAATTTATGGAATGCATGTGCAAAAAAACATGAAAACATTTAAAAATATTGATTTGATGCTCATATTCACCTGTTTTTTATTTTCACATGCATTCCATAAATTCCATAGGACCAGAACACACATGGACAAAATACATCATCAACTTGCGACTGGAATTGCCCCTACTGAGTGAAAGATTAACCATTTCTAAAATAAATGAAATATTTAAGGTGTTTTTTTTTCTCAAATTCTACCATACTTGTGGGGACATTTGGTCCTCACAAGGATAGTAATACACACACACACGCGCACACGCACACGCACACGCATGCACACGCACACACACACACACACACACACACACACACACACACACACACACACACACACACACACACACACACACACACACACACACACACACACACACACACACACACACACACACACAGAGAGAGAGAGTTTGTGTGCCATTCACATTATTGCTCAGTGGTGCTGCTGCAGTCTTTCATATTTTATGCTATCTGAGGCGCATGCGCATGGAAGCACACGTGCGCATGCACACACAGACACACACACACACACACACACACACACACACACACACACACACACACACACACACACACACACACACACACACACACACACACACACACACACACACACACACACACACACACACACACAGACACACACACACACACACACATGCATGTACATACACATGTGGCTCTCTTTAAATCGTAATGGGTTTTCATTCATTTCTCCAATATCTCTTGCTCTTGTTCTGCTTACTAGGCTAAATATTAATAATCAATATAGTGCTAAATAATTCAGAGAGAAACACGTTTCTGCACAAATCTAGTTTGAAAGGATATTAAAAATGATGTTTGAATTATGCTTTCATTACGGAATTACAACTGAATGCGAGCACGTTCTAGAATAGTTTGTTTCACATCACTGTTTCTCAACGTCGGGGTCTAGGCCCCACCAGGGGTTCCAAATGGACCCTTAGGGGTCTGTAACTCTGAGAGTTTCCAAATGGAAACAAATGGACCCGTAGTTTGTCCATTTGGTTCCATTTGGACACTCAGAGTTAAATTAACACTGAGAATTGTACAGTAGATTGGGGTCCCAAAGATTAAAGAATAAATAATGGTTCCATTTCTACACTCTCAGAGTTACAGACCCATAAAGGGTCCATTTTGACCCCTGGTGGGCTATTTTTGAATAGCCAAAGTATAAAATATGGATAAAGGGGTTAAAATGATTGAGACGCTTTATTAACTAATTTTGCTGGGGATGCCCTGGTACCAGATCTACAAGCTCACAATGTGCCGCGCGTGTAGATCAGCTATTGTTTGGTGATGAGATTTGAGAGGGGACAAAGTACAGACCCCTGGAGGACCCCAGTCAGCAAAGTATATGCATGTAGGGTTTACATTACATTACAGTCATTTAGCAGACGCTTTTATCCAAAGCCACTTACAATAAGTGTATTCATCATAGGTAGGCAAGAAAACTACTAATCACCAGAAGTCTTAAAGGTAGGGTAAGTGATATTTTCGGTTAAAACAAAAAGTATTTTGTTAAAACGTTAAAGCACTATATTCTGATAGTAATCATTGCTATAAAGTGTTTGTTCAGTAACAGGAGTCTCCCCGTCTCTCCAGCTCTGAGAGAACATACATTTTCCGGTAGGTGTCAAAATCTCAGCCAATCAGGAGAAAGTACCCATTTTTAAGCTTCATTTTTATAGTGTTCCAGTTCCAATTTTGCCTGCTCATTTGTTAGTGTCATCACTTCCAATTTCACTTGTTTAATCTTTATCCTGATTGAGTTCTCTATCCTGATTGGATAAAATCTGAAATGAAACTGAAACGAAAATGCATTTTCTATTTTATAAAGAGCTGGAGAGACAAGGAGACTCCTTATACTGAACAAACACTCTATAGCAATGAGTACTAATAGAATATAGAGCTATTTAACACTTATTTTAACCAAAGAAAATCACTTACCCTACCTTTAAGTGCATTCTCTTCTAAAACAAGCAACTAAGAGCATATCTAGCGCTAAGGTAAAAAGTGTAATATATAATTTACATGGGTAAATGCAGAGGACTGAGGACAAATTACAGGTTTGTGCAAATGTACTTAGCAAATAAATGTAACAATTTATTTAAAAAATGCCATAACACAACACAACCAAAGTCGTGCAGGGTTATTGTTGACAATACTCAATTACACTGTGTGAAATAAAATGCCATCAATAATAAGCACTCTCATTATTAATATTAATAGCTAATCTATATCTAAAACATGGCTGGAAGCTGATTACTTCATGAAATGTACAGGATATTTAATTTTAAAGTATCATTATTTTTGTATTTATATATTTATCAATTGTGTTTAAGAAATAACAGTCATGAATAGTTCAATACATCTCAATAATGGGAAAAGTTAAATGTCAAAGAATGCTTTTGAGGAATGAAATCCAATCACAGTATAGAGTGACAACAAGGAACCCACATAATGAAGCAGCAGCAGTAGTAGTAGCTAATGGAGGAATATGCACTGTGAAACGTTGCCCTCTCATGGAACATTTCAGCATATACACCAAGCATTTACTTAGCCTTTGGAGAAGTTTAATGTACGTGTTTCGGTTGTCATCAAGCAGTTGTCAGCATAATGGGTTTTAAATGTGTTGCCGGAGGGGATGAATGATCACAAACATACTACCTTTTTTTTTACTTAAATAAAAGTATTAATACTGCAATGTAGAAATATTCTCTTTCAAGTACAAGTCCAGAATTCAAAATATACTTGAGTAAAAGTACAAAAGTATTGGCATTAAAATATACTAAAAGTACTCATTATGCAGAATGAAGTTGTCATGTCTAAAATGTTCTATTTTTTTTAAATTGAAAATAGCACATCTACAAGCTCACACGTTGTGAGTTTGTAGTAACAATGTAACTTTTATGAATACATTTTAATTTTGCCCAATCTGTATGGTAGAGTGTGTTAATACACTTATACAACTGGGTGGTTCTATTTTGTCTCCCTGCTCTTCTATTGAGACATTTATATCGTGTCAAAGGTCATGTCTCACCTAGACACAGGATCTGACACAACGTTTGACCTGATGGTCAAGATTCAATTTATCCCCCGAGCAAGCAGGCAGGCTCTATTAGCTCAATGGTAAAAATGTACAGCACTTGCGCAGGACACCGAGTTCAAATCCGGTGTAGAAGACGAAGGTTAGTTAGTGCAGCATTAAGGTTTTCTAGACCATTGGTTCTCAAAGTGGGGTCCGGGGACCCCCAGGGGTACTTGAGGGGGTTCCAGGGGGTCCCCAGCTAAATGATGGACAGGAACCAAATGGACCCTTATGGGTCTGTAACTCTGAGAGTGTACAAATGGAACCAAATGGACTCTAACGGGTCCATTTGGTTCCATTTGTACACTCTCAGAGTTAAATTAACATTGATTTTACAATATGAATTGGGGTCCCAGAGACATACATGCCATTAAATGGGGGTCCGTAGCCTAATGCATGTCAAACTGGGGGTCCTTGAAATTAAAATGGTTAAATCACTGCTAGAGAGCCGTAAAAAAATCTTCTCTTATGGGGGTCCCTGGCTTATCTTTTCAAATGGGGGTCCGCGGTCTAATAAATGTCTATTTGGGGGTCCCTGGCACGAAAAAGTTTGAGAACCACTGTTCTAGACTGGTTGAGCAGTCGGATAAAACGGTTCCCTGTTCCATTTGTATCCGTAAGATGTTTAGGCACGTATACTGCATATCTCTGGCCTCAGGGTATAGGGATTGGAGACACATCCGTTTAGGATTGTGGGGAGTGTCACCTATAACCAGTATAATTTCCCTGGCTTCCCTCTGTTCTCTTATGTCACTCAGAGAGAGCTCTTTGCAGACCTGAGCGTTTCTTGCTGCAGGGCCTTGGAGCTCTCCTCAGTCAGCACTTACTCTTCTCTGACATGACAGCCCCCCCCCCTGTACCACACCAAGAAGTTCACACACAATCAAGTTAACTCGGCTTGACGGCTTCCAGAGCGGATTTGTCTGCTGCTCTGAGTGTAGTCCATACGGCTGTCACATCTGAAATTTTACTTGCCATACAAATACTTGTGTACTTGTTTAATTGTGTGGCTTTTAGGGGCAGATATGACAAAAAACGTACATAGCCTACACAAAGAAATGACTGACAATGACCGACACCGACAATCAAATAACTTTTTTAATTATGGCTAAAATACGCCATTTTTTTATATTTTATTCTCAAAGGTTGATACAAAATAGTGGAAATAGCAGATCTACAAGCTCACAACGCGTCGCCATGCGTTGTGAGCTTGTAGATCTGCTATTTACATTTTTTTTTTTTTATGTTTCAAAATGTATGAACCTTTCTCAACATGTAAACGATTATGACGATTCTCTCAAATAATTGCGATTAGGCGATTATGTAATTTGCGACAGGCCTTGTCCATGTGTTCACACGTCCCAGACTCTTCTCCCTCCTGGCTCCCAAACTGTGGAACAAACTCCCCATTGCAGGTAGAACTGCAGACTCACTCCAAATCTCCCGCCGTAATCTGAAGACTCACCTCTTCAGACTCCACCTTAGCCCGTAGCACTTGCCCTATAGCACTTATACTGTTTAGACATTTGATGATAGGTCCTTGGTTTACCTATGATTCTAGATGACTATTTCTATGCATTTGATGTATTACCTTGTGTTTACCTTGCTTACTGTAAATCGCTCTGGATTAAGAGCGTCTGCTAAATTGTCCTATGAAGTCGTTTTAACCCCTATGTGGAGGTGAGTCACATGTGACCCATGGAGGCTACGTGGTGGAGCAGTTGAAGTAGTGGACTATACTAACTAAACCAGGCAGGGATACTCAAAGCTAACCGGAACAGTTGGCCCCTGAGAACACTGGGCACCTTTTGGTGGCCAGAACAGAAATAGGTTAAACCGGAGGGCCACGTTTGGCAAATGGCAAGGGTTCCAGGGGCCAGTTGATAACATTTCTGTCATATTTTGACAACTCAAACACAATGCTAAATGATTGGAATGAGATGATGATAAAAAGCTAAATCATCTGTCCATTTGAGGTTTAAAGTGATGGTTTTTGGCATCATCCTTTCAGACAGTGCTTGCTGCTGCTGATTGCTGCACATGTAAATTGTAATTTGGCTCAGGAGAGTCTGGTGACTTCGGGTTCGGCTGAGTGATAATATTAATGTAATACTGGATATTATCAATGTAATAGTAATGTTATTACATGTAATTAAAGTAATTTCAAGCCATGTAATTAAGTATATTGATAATAATTTATTAACTTTATATTATCTTATATCAAAATAAAGATCAAATTTCCTTTGCAGGCTGGAAGTGACCCCCAGGTCTGAGTTTGAACCAAACTATTCTCCAAAACCAATGAGAATGGAATAGTGTTTCTGTTCAAATCCTGTCCTCATTCATTTCCAGAGAAGGCGGTGTGAATGCGATAAGTCATATTATGATCATGATCAGATCATAAGGTAGCTCTCCACCAAACAGACTACTACAGATTACTTACAAATGAAGTCAGGAGATCAGTCGGTTGGAAGGCGTGAAAAAAAAGTTGCTGAATGAATGCATCTGAGAGCCGACAACGACAGACGGCTACTATGGTGCTACAAATTAAATACCCTATGGCTTGATGTCTTTTTCAACAACAAACACATGTATGGACAAGCTTAAAATCAATCAAATTATAAAGATAACTAAGCCTACTGCACTGCAGGGTGCTTAGGGGGCACAAGATTATCTGTATTTAGACACTTTTGGTGCATCATATCTATTATAATCTATTAAATGGAATTCCCACCACAGTTAAGGCCTACCTTATGGTTAAAGTGAAATAAATGTATAGATCCATGATAATCTCGTGGTTATGAAAATAGCCGATCTACAGCTATTTTCAAAAGATTTGTATACATTTGTTTTAAACTTTAAATAGGACATTCTGCATAATGAGTACTTTTACTTTTGGTACTTTAAGTATATTTTGATACCAATACTTTTGTACTGGGAAAAGTTTTGGTGTATCATCTTTTAATATCTATTAAATGGAATTCACCCCACAGGATTATGGCCTACCTTATATAGTCCAATGACATAAATGTATAATTCCCTGATAATCTCGTGGTTATTATGATTTGATGATTCCTCAGAGCGTCACATTTTTTCCTGCTGAAAATGTTTACCTTCTTCTCCTTTGCCACTAGAGGGCCCCCTTTTACACGTTAGCCACTGATGAACAGAACAATAGAGCAGTAGAATGGGAGTATGGAATAGAACTGGTGGGAAAGGTACTCACATGTTTTACTTAAGTAAAAGTATCAAGTATCAATCACTTGCGTAGATTGGCTATTTTCAAATGGTCAAAATGTGTATAGGGCTGAGGTGGTTAATGTATTTTGTAATAATAATCCAAATCTACAAAGTTACTTGTAACTAAAGCTTTCTAATAATTGTTGTGGAGTAAAAAGTACAATATTTGACTCTGAGATGTTGTGGAGTAAAAGCATATAACAAATTGTATCGTATAACAAATTGGAAATACTCCAGTAAAGTAAAAGTACCTCAAAACTCTACTGTAGCCTACAGTACTTAAGTAGCCTAAATGTACTTACTTTCCACCACTGCAATAGAATAGATCGGATTGCCTTCCTCATTCTCAGTTTTTTTTTTGTTTATTCTTGGCATGGGAGGTTCTAATTTTCATACAAACATAAAGCTTAAAAAGCAGTGATGGATTTGTTATAAAAGGCCTATTAAGGTTGACATTTAGGTGAAAGCTTTTGGTCTAATATCCAACAGAAGATGACAGCATAAGGCAGATAATACAGTACCATTTATGCTTGCTTCTCAAACCTAAACCAAATTAAAGAAATCTACAAGCCAATCTACAAGCCAATCTACAACCTCACAGGCTGTGAGCTTGTAGATCGGCTATTTTCAAAAGATGTTTATGCATTGCATTTTGAAAAATGTAAATGGGACATTCTCCATAATGACTACTTTACTTATGGTACTTTAAGTAGCCTATATTTTGATGCAAATACTTTTGTACTTTTACTAAAGTAAATTCTGAATACCAGACTTTTACTTATAACGGAGTATTTTTTACATTGTGGTATTGCTACTTTTAATCAAGTAAAAAGTGTGAGTACTTCTTCCACCACTGCTAGTATTTAGGTGACTGAGTGACAAGTCAACAGAATTTCCCATGGTGGTGGAGTTTTGCGGAGGCAGTGATTGACACCTCGTAGACCCGCCCCTAGGCTGGAACAACCCAGAGTCTTCTATTGGATGGCTCTGGAACAACCGTCCACTCACAGCGGGCCTGTTCCAGCGTTGCCATGTCCGCTTATTATAAGCGACTTTCTGCTTTGCTGTTTTTTCTGCAAGTTACTTGATAATATTGGTAGTTGCGTTTTTCTTTGTTGGGGTGGGGGGTGTTTCCAAAGTGCAGTTGCTTATTTGGGCTTGTTTCCTAATGTTGTTTAATGTTTAAACCAGTGGTTCTTAAACATTTTCATGGCACGGACTCCCAGATTAATATGTATATTTGTCCACATCCTATGTTGATGAATTGAATACATAGGTCCCACAATGGAAACAAGTACTTTTTTTGTGATATCCTTTAGCCTAATGTCTTGTACCTCGTGCTGTTTACATTTCTGTCTAATAAAGTGTCCAGTGATCAGTCAATCAAATCCCCCATCTGAAAATATTTTGTGCCAAAATTACTAGATTCTATTACTAGACTTTTTTCAAACTTTTCAGGCTGCGACCCCCAAAATAACAAGCACTTGGAATTGTAGGAGTTGAGGCATTACATTTATTTGACTCGGTTCCACAGATAAATATTGTGAAAATAGCTGATCTACAAGCTCACAACGCGTGTAGATCGGCTATTTTCACATGCCTCTTTCTTGCATAATATTTGACAACATGGCCAATGTGGTATTAAAAAGGTTTCAAATGCATTACATTATAACTTTAGAAATGTGCAGATACCCTGTATACACTTACACTCTATGTTGGTTTGTTTACTGTTGAGTGAGAAAACAAAGTTGCTGCATATTAAATAATCATCTGGGGACCCCCCCAAAAATAATTTGGGTCCCGACCCCCAGTTTGGGAACCACTCGTTAAGCGAGAGCTGGCGAAAACTTCTGGGAACTCAGATTAGGGAACCACTGGCTTCTGTTGGGCTTGTTTTCATAGACCACCTGATTGCTTATTTCTCTCGCAAAATCTGGCAACACTGCTTGAGGCCCGCCTCCTCGTGGCATGCATACCTACAGGACACGGATTGACTTTTACACTTTTATCACGTAAAAAGAACTGGAGATAGAAGAGAACACAACACGTCTTCTAACTATTATTATAACGAACTGCGACTGGAAACCTGTTCCACAAAAGAGGATTTTTCTGCGTGAAGAAAAAACGTGATCATGGATGTTAAATAGAAATATGGCTCCCCCTACATTTTTCTCTTTTTTTCTTTTTAAATCGCCGTTAAGTTAAAGTAGCGTGAAGTGAAGCGGAGGTCGAGAACATGTAGAAGAGAAAAGTCCCTTAAAAAAGGCTCTATTTGATCTGAGAAAGGAGAGGAATGCATCCACAACAGATCTACACACACTAGAACCCGAGGTAAGAACGAATATAACATCAAATAAACTACTTGGACATCTTTAGAGGTTAGGTTTTTGGGGTTTAGAGATAGAGTTATGCCCGATTTACCCAGCAGTTGCTCAGCTCTGGTGTCATGCACCGAAAAATAGCCGATCTACAAGCTCACTTGTAGAGCTTGTAGATTATCTATTTTTAGGCCTTTTTTAGGCTTATGGTTAAAACATGGCAATTAAAAAAATGGCATTCAGAAAATGACTTGTCTTACAAAATCTTGATGTCCTCACAAGTATTGTGTGTGTGTGTGTGTGTGTGTGTGTGTGTGTGTGTGTGTGTGTGTGTGTGTGTAGATATGCAGTATCTAAATTGGTGACACTTGATATTTTGTTTCATTTTTGCACGTTTGTTACAATGTTACAACAACCCGGCAACAAGTTACAATGACTTTTAGTTTGATGTTAGTTTGTCAGGATACTACAGCAGTGGCTCACAATTTGTTTTAGCTCGACAACCAAAATAGAAATTTGATTTCTTCTCGGGACCCAAACTAGTGAAAATAGCAGACATTTCTTTTTTATTTCTGAACATTTTTGATAGCTTTTTTGTTTGTTTTTGAAAATATGTTTTGAAATAATTAGAAACTTGTAGGGAAATGGTTTCGTGACCCAAAGATGGGTCCCGACCCATTGATTGGGAAACAGTAGTCTACTACAGTACAACACAGACAGTCTGGTGAATAGTTTCACGTTTGCATGTCTGCCTGGGTCTGTGATTTATGTGTAACTACTGCTTCAACACAGCAATGGTGGGCAGCTGTAGTCAGAGAGCATTGTCTTCTCACTAAATGACTCCAAAAACATCTATTGGAACTGTGGAAGAAGGGGACATGTTTCATTGTGGTTAAAAATGAGGCGGACATTCCCCCTTCCCTTCCCCTACTAGTCCTCTGTTATGTTATGGACGTTTGTATACGTTATGTATATATTTATAACCCCCTCCTCGACGCATATAGCCTAGAGAAGCCTACTACTGCAGGCTACTTTACTAAAGCATAGCAGACCAGACCCCCATCCAGTGTTGCCAGATGGTGCGAGAGAAATAAGCAACCATGGGTCTATGAAAACAAGCCCAAAAGAAGCGACTGTGCTACATTTTAACAACACAAATCTTGTATGTGTCCCTGGCACTAAATATTTTCAGATTGGGGGGTCTGTGGACAAATACATATTAATATGGGGGTTGCCATGAAAATGTTTGAGAACCACTGGTTTAAACAGCATTGGGAAACAAGCCTAAATAAGCAATCACACTTTAGAAAAAAGCCAAAATAAGCAACTGCACTTTAGAAACAAGCCCCAAAAAAACGCAACCTGCAACTACCAATATTTACAAGCAACTTTACAGAAAAACAAGGCCGAAGTGGCTTGTAATAAGCGGACATGGCAATACTTACCGACCCCCATCGCAGATAAGCTAACTGGCACTGCAGTGTCGACCACCACTAGTGGAGGAGGAGGTCTAAAAACAAACGAAAAGTAACCTTTAATAGCCTTGTCAGAGTTAACAGCTGGCTCCACTGAAAACTGTGACAACAACATCTAGTTGTGGGTTCATTTTATTCCATTTTAGCGCAGATAACTTTGAACCAAAGCCCCTACTGTCCCCAGATAAACCAACCACCATGACACAGGTTGTGTTTGTTACATACTCATTGTCAATGGAGGAGCTCCAGCTAATGCTGGGTTAACACCACCCAAAAGACTCATAGCCATGATTCATGCTTCTACTGTAGTTGGTTTCATAGTATGGGTGAGGCTTGCCTTACTAGATATACACTGGAGCTCATGGCTGCTTATGGCTTATGTGCTCCTAGGGAGGGGACGATGATTGTTATCATAGTTTATCGTGATAAAAAAAAAACACTCACAATAATCGTATCGCAGAGATTTTAATTTATCGTGAAATTGTCCTCAGTCATACACTAGGATGAATTAGCTTTTGTTGAGCTGCAAATTCAGTACCACTTATAGAGGGTTTAACTTGATAAAACTGACCTGTAAAGAGCGCATTTGATTTATACTCTTACTTAACTTTACACAAATTGATGGCAACGATTGCAAACTCACGCGTTGTGACCTTGTTGATCGTCAATTTTTGGCAAACATTCCCCCAGAATAGGGAATCTGGGGATTCAAGTGGTTAACAAAAGTGCCAATTTAAGTTTCATTTCGATTATTACGATAATATCGTTAATCGCAATTATCTTTGCTACAATAATCGTGACTTTTTCATTTTCATATCGTTCCATCCCTAGTCAATACGTTAAATGAATGCATTCAACACATGTCATGTGTGTTGTTGATTCTGTTGTACTTCTCTCTTGTTCTCTCTCTTTCTCTCTGTGAAGAAGAGATTGTTTACAATTTTTTGATTGGTGTTGTACAGCTGTAGCAGGCGTCTGTCTTGGAAAGCTTTTTGGACTCAGAACCAACCTGGCTGCCTGCCACTCTTCATTTATAGGAGGCTCTCAATTACAGGGGTGATACAGGGGCGCAGGCATCAGGGCCCATGATGGCCCGGGGGCCCACACATTGAGGCCACCTATGTGAAGTGGCAACAGATTTAACGTTTTGATTTGTAGCCATCATCTGGTGACAAAGGAATGCTGATGATTATTGTTGTCAACGCAGTCTGTTTAAAGCAGTACATATGGCCCCTGGAAGAATAAAAAATCTTCCATCTGGAACCTTTGAAATCTTGAGAGAATATTATATAATGCGCTATATTGCTTATCTCCTGTGGGTCAATCATATGGCACAACTGAGGACCCCCTCGAAAACGAGATGCTGCATCTCAGAGGGCTTTTCCTCTAGTTACATTTTAAAACAAATACAAAAAAAAACGTATGTGCATTGCTGCCATCAGAACAATATAGCCTATAAGGATTAATGCACAACTTATTGAATGGTAACTGGTGCATTTATATAGCGCCTTTATCCAAGGCGCTTTACAATGATTGTGCATTACATTCACCCATTCACACACCGATAGTAGAGAAAACCATGCAAGGCACCGACCTGCTCATCCGGAGCAATAAGGGGTTCAGCGTCTTGCTCAAGGACACTTCGACACTAACTCTGGGGGAGCCCGGGATCGAACTGGGAACCTTACGGACGATTCCTCCGCTACTGCCGTTGTATATATTACACAACTTATATTCAGTTTTGATGGGGCCAATCAAGTCATTCTGTGGTGTCTTTCCATAGAAGTGTGTAGATCAGAACATACATTTACATTCATAGAAGCTCTGTTTTGCTGTCAAACATGGAAAAGACCATGGGGACCAGCGTTATGCTTTTGTTCAATATGAAGTTATGTTGGTATTGGGCAGTGGTTTTCAACCCTTTTCATATCAAGCTCCATTGTTTATTCGGCATTTGAGGCACGGACCACCATTTGAGGAGATTTAGACTCTCAGACCCAAGACTTAGTATATTTTGCTATCGTTGGATATGATTTTGTCCACAATTCCATGCTGTATTGATGTTGGTACCATAGGAGAGATAACAGGCAAACGTTGATCAAAATAACTATTCTTTAATTACGTAATGCAGATGTTTAACAATATGTTTAACTCCTGAGAGCGTAAAATGAAACCAAATGTACCCGTAATGGTCTCTCAAGAGTTGAAGATCTATAAGGGTCCACTTGGTTGCCAACTCTCCATCGTTTAGCTGGGGACCACCTGGAACCCCCTGAAGGACCACTGGTGGTCGCCGGAGCACTGGTTGAGAACCACTGGTATAGTGCATCCATAGCAATAGCATCATAGAGTCCACGAGTAGAGTCTGAGGCAGTGACTGTGAACATAGAAATAGGGAACTCACTATTGACTGTACTTATACCTATGGTAATTCTTTATAACAGATGGCTTCTCCCTTTATGTTTCATGGAAGATTATTGAAATTGGTTAATAAGCTAGCTCTGAATTAAGCAGAATAACGTACAGTGAAGCGGTCAGTATTAAAATAGAGTGATGCAGGGCCAATGTTAATTACACAGCTAATTTGCTAATTAAATTGGCTTGTAAGCTAATATTTTATCATTAGCTTACAAGCTTCCGCATCCATAGCAACGCAAACAGAATGTGTGCAGAGTGTAAATGTTGTGGGGCGAAGCGATGTGAGCTTGTAGATCTGTTATTTTTGGCAAAGAGATTTGGTGTAGGGGGGAAAAGAGCTGGTAAAAGTATTGAGGGTTTATACATTAACATGAATCACAACGCTACACAATGACAGTGCTGCCAAACAAGTCTATGAAGCTATCTATGAAATCTATGAAAAAGTTTAATCTGCAACATCATTTTATGTAGCGGGGGTCCCCGCTTCATCTCTCTCTCTCTCAGCTAAAGGGTCCTTGGCCTGAAAAAACATTGAAGACCCCTGCTATAGTGTAACATTTATGCTACTATTTGTTTAACACTACAATGTTGGGCTACTAGTGCACTGACTTTCTACTCACATTTGACTACAAAATCTAGTGCAAAAAGCAGACATGTTTGATAGTACTGTAGTTGGACAGTTGGATGTAGAAGGTGGACTTTCCCCTACCCTGCCCCCACTGGTCCTCTGTTATTTATCATGTGTAATATACTCATAAGCCCCTCATATGGCACATAGGCTACATTACTAAACTAGGTGACCCCCATCACAAATGGTTCATATAGGCCAGGGGTCTTCAACGTTTTTCAGGCCAAGGACCCCTTAGCTGAGAGAGAGATGAAGCAGGGACCCCCCACTACATATTGTATAAAATTGTGCTGCAGATTAAACATCTTCATAGATTTCACAGATAGCTTCATAGACTTGTTTGACAGCACTATCAATGTAGCATTGCTTTGGATTCATGTGTGTACTTTCAGACAGTTAACCACTTAAACCCTCAATACTTAGAAAAGTTGTACTTGGTCTGCTTTTTTTCACCCTACACCAAACCTCTTTGCCCGAAATAGCCGATCTACAGGCTCACAACGCCTCGCTAATGTTACATCGCAATCGCGATCCTAAATTGAACGGTTTGTTGACTCAAATGCCGATTCGAGGACTTATTGTGTTTGCTGGCACACACGCTACAACAGATAACAGTTACACAGTCAGTGATCCCTCCAGCGCTAATGTAACTCCGAGATGGTATAAATGGAACCAAATGGACGGGTGGTCCATGTATTTACCCTCTCGCTCTCAGAGTTACAAAAACTCTTGTAAGCCACCCGGGACCCGCTCATATTGAACTTCATATTGTTTATGAACAGCTAGTTGAGTGTGCCCCTCTGCAAGGTGTGTGTGTGTGTGTGTGTGTGTGTGTGTGTGTGTGTTGTCTTTCCTGTGTGCTGCTTGTTCTCTGTATGTGTATGAGGAGGCAAGTGGCCGTCCTTAACGTCCTCTTCACGCTGGTCACGACTCGAGGACCCTACTTTTTCCTGTTTCTCGATTAAAATCTTATTTTTCCGATTGCCAACGTGCGACCCCAACGGCACCTTCCCGCGACCCCACTTTGGGTCGCGACCCATAGTTTGAGAACCACTGATATAGGCTGACAAGTATGTCGTCCATCTATAATGGGTGCGCTGATACCCATGTTATTGTTTTAACTACTACAGTGTTGTTATCGGCTAGCTAGAGTTGAGAGGAAAAAAACACTGAGATAGAGTTCTAACTATTTGTAACCACTTAAACCCTATTGACTTGGGTCCCCGATGGGTCTATTTTGGTCCCCTCCCTTTTCCCTCTACACCAGATCTCTTTGACGAAAATGGCCGATCTAACAAGCTCACAACGCATGGTCGCGAGTGAGTAGATCAGCTATTTTCGCTGAATGTTTGTCTATTGGGACATGCCCAGAATAGGGACACTAGTGTTCATGTGGTTAAAGGACAATCATTATGGTGAGAGTCGAGAGAGAGAAAGAGAGAGAGAGAGTGAGAGTGAAAGAGGAAGTATTACTTTTCTGCCCAGCTGTTTCAGAACCCTTTCTCAAGCATCTCTCTCTCTCTCGCTCTCTCGCTCTCTCTCTCTCTCTCTCTCTCTCTCGCTCTCTCTCTCTCTCTCTCTCTCTCTCTCAATGTGCATGTGCGGTTTTGCTGCTTTGTCAGCTTGGACATATAATTCCTATCATTCCAGCTTTTCCTGTTTCAGTGGCTTAGAAAGAGTGACGGTTAGCCTGCTACCATTCTAGCCAGCTAACAAACCGGCGGCAAGTTGCTTTAGAGAGGTTACTCAATTAGCCTATTCCACTTCTGTGTCAGTTAGAAGAATACCTTCAGTCTTTTGTGTTGTCACTCAGTCAGGCGTCAGTCGGGGTCATAGACATGTGTGTTATTAGCTTGTCAGTCAGTCAGTCATCTATTTTGTCCTCAACTCATGTAACCATACCTCCACATCAAAAGACAGAATCAAGAACATAACTCCATTTGGTTCCATTTGTGCACTCTCAAGAGTTACAGACCTGTACGGGTCAGTTTCGGACCCCCCTCAAGGAACCCTGTGAGGGTATCCGGACCCCACTTTGAGAACCACAGCTTTAGTACACTATTTTCTCTACACAACAAGGTCACACTGAGACCTGGATAAAGAGAGTAAACATTTGAAATCCCATTTGATTAAGATGATTGTATCACTACGTACACAACAGCAGTAGTTTTGTAGCCACCACAGTGTAGGTTATGTGTACATTACGTTGTGTGTGTGCTGATGTGCACGTCACGATACGTCATTTTTAGCACTTCAACAGACTTTGTACTTCCTGAAAGGTTTGCTTACAGTAGGTTCTGATAAGCCAGAACGCTACTGTTACATACAGGACTACACAAACATACAGTCGGTCTCAAGCACACACACACACAACACCCCTGTGGGATGTAACTACGAAATCACTGAAAACATCTGATAGCTGCGCAGCGGTCCATGAAATAGCCGCCGCCATTAAGATAATTGCCACAACACACAGCCAATGGCTCAGATGAGCGCCATAGATAGAAATGTTTTGGCCAGGGTTGCCAACATACTGCCGTTCCTTCCTTCTCTGAAGCCAGGCAGAGCTGCTTCCAATAATACAACAATGCTCTCCAAAACATTGCCATACTGGGACTTTATAACATCATAAAAAGTAAAGTTAGCAGTTACTTATGCAACAGTCATAGCACTGTGCAGGACCAAAAATGGCAACCATTAAAGAACATTATCTTACATCTGTAATTCCAGACAAAGCGATGACACACCCAGCAAACAGTTAGATATGCTACAACAAGGGGCTTTTAGCCAAAGGGAAAACGTATATATTATATTGCAAAATTATATTGCGCACGCTAAAGTGCACGCACGCACACGCACAGTTTTTTTCTTTTCCTTCTATGAGTTCAAAATCACTGTATAACAAACTGGCAAACCAGTTACAAGTCACCGAATTGCATGCCTGCATTTCGGTGTTGTCTTGTACTGTAGACAACATGCACAAGAAGTGTTGACATTTCTCTACTCTAGCAATTTTGTCGCGCAGACATTGTTCTGAACGTATAGCTCAATATGTTCCAACCCGTATCGTGATGGTGGCTTTACCTGGAAAATATTCTGAGGTAATGTCAACGGACAATGTTGCAATCAGTAAACTGTGGATGGGAACAGAGCAGAGCGTTCCTGTGTAAACTATTGTGACCCTTCGGAAGCCACAAAGGAAAAGATCTGTATTTCTTTTTCACTTCCTTCTCGGCTACCCTCTCGCTCCCTCCCATCTCTCTCTCTCTCTCTTTCTACATCCTTATTTTTAATGTCCAACGCTCTGGGAAGCTTCATGTCGGTGGCTGTGAACAACAGGCATCTACGTACTGCATGAAGCATGGGTAGAGTTGAGTTGAGTAGAATCCTAGATTGACTTAGTTACTGAAAGGATGGCACACAGAGACACATGTTTGCTATCATCTTCTGATAGCAAAACAGACTTGTGTTGTTGCTTCTGCAACGCTTAAAGCAGAACGGACCAGAGAGGAGCAAAGCACAGTTGAAAAGAGAGGGACATATTCTTAAGAATCCGAATCATCTCTCTGTGATTTGGTGCATTGCGTTGAATAACAACAATATAGGATCATTTACACTTTATTTAGGCTACAACTATGTACTTTTGCTATACGTAATGATAAACATAAAGAAGCTATAAGTGTACAGTAGCCAATATACAGTGAACAACACTATTAGACTAACAGTATAAGCCATTTAACCAAGTAATAGGCTAGAGAGATGGCAGTGCGAAAGTGGAATGTGTGTATTACTGCATGTTTAATCTCAAACAACGATGCCAGCCAGTAAAGTCCAGTGTATGGAAATGGTGTTTGGAAAATAGTAATTAGAGAGGTGGAACAGTACAAAAGCCAAAGAAAACAGTGACACAGACACAACGCTGGGTTCAGGATACACATGGGAACCAAAAATATGTTTTGTTTAAACACGGCTAGCGATTCAGAAATAACTTCAGACTACCGAGCTTAACCGCTCACTGACCATGTCTGCTGATTCCGTAACTTATACCCCCGTAACCCAGATTGTCTTGCAAGCGTGGACACTGACCATCTCGTCTCTGTCGGGGCGGAAACCTCGTATGTCCAAAACTGTTACTTTTCAGGATTCAAATTCAAAAGTAGCATATCTACAAACGAGCTTGTAGATCTGCTACTTTTGATGCTGCTGTGTGACGCTGTAGTATGATCAAGTAGGGCATTAATGTACCAAAGAAAAACCCCACAAAAAGTCAAAACATGGAGATAAGAGGCCTCTGCCCGTCAGCAATGATTTGAAAGAACACTTCAAGGACCACTATGCTTTTATAGCTTCCAGTTTCCATCACATTTAACCACTTAAACCTTTTAAATACTTTGTTGACCTGTGTCATACTTTTGATTTTTTTTCTCCCTCGGCACCAAATGTCTTGGCTGAAAATATGCGATCTACAAGCTCACAGCGTGTCGCAACGCTGAATGTTCGCCCCCCCCAGAACAGGGACGATGCGGTTAATTTCAACTGTACCCCCCTAGTTATTGTAGCCGGTACAGGGAGGGACATCCCAGTTGTCAAGCCAGGCTTAAGGATGTCAATGGATGTGAAGCAGGCCAATGCATGTGCACTCACCACACCCCTCCCCTTAACGTTAAGTTAAACAGAAAAAAGAAGAAGGAAAAAAAAACGACACACAAACAGTACGGAACACATGGCAGCGGAGGTGGGGGTGCGGCAGAGCATGACTCAACACTCAAACATGCAAGGCTGGTTAGCCCCTGCATACCACTGCATGACTGCTGTGTGTTCTCTCACACACACACACACACACACACACACACACACACACACACACACACACACACACACACACACACACACACACACACACACACTCACAGAGAATTAGAAGGAGATGAGACAGAGCAATAGGTGTGTGTGAGTGCGTGCATGCACATTCACATGTATGTGTGTTTGTGTGCAGCACAGAGGAGGGTGAGAGACTACAACAAGACAGTTCGAAAGCTATAAATAAACATGTTCTCGACGACTCCCATTAAGCATTCAAAGTTCAATCTCCCTCTCTCTGTGTCCCCTCTACACTGCACGAAACTAGGGGGGCTCCGATCAGGTTTTTTGGGACCGATCACTGATTCTTTCTCTCACGATCGGCCGATACCGATCCTGTGTGTAAGGGGTCTCTTCTAAATATAAATTATTATTTTGCCCAAATTATTATATATCAAAACCTACGTCAGAACTGTTCCTGTGTGTGTGGGGGGGAGGAAGGGGAGCATGTCTAGGCCTGTCACAAAGATGCAAAGCGATATTATACTGTATATCCGATATCTTTTATACCACTTAAATGGTGCAGCTCGGTCATTAAAGATCGGTTTCTCCGGATCGGCTCGCCCATCGAGTCATTTGGAGTGAAAATCGTCCGATTTAAATTGGTGGCCGATCGATCGGAGCACCTCTACACAAAACATCTCTCTCTCTCTCTGTCTGTCTATTCTGTGTCTTCAGAAACAGAGTGTCTTACTCAATATCTGGGGGCCTTCATGTCCCTGTTGTACGTGATGTGGGTCTTTGGTACAGGAAATATATTCTTTCATAACCACTGTCTCATCTCATTTCATAGCTCAGCACATCTTTCTCTCTTCCTTTCATACCTCAACATAGCTCTCCCTCTCATACAGCCTCCTTCTTTGTGGTTTAATTTGTCGCTCACTACATGGTTTGAAACACGTATCTAGGACTGCAGCTCGCGATTTGTTTCATTATTGATTAATCTGTCGATTATACAGTTAACCCCTTGGGACCCTGCAGCACGCCTATTCCAGGGGGAACATTCATCACAAATAGCAGATCTACAAGCTCATAATATGTCGCAACACATTGTGAGCTTGTAGATTAGGATATTTTTTTGGCGAAAAGATTTGGTGTAGATGGAAAAAAGCACAGTTGTTGTAACTCAGAATAGAGGGTTTACGTGGTTAATCTATGTTGTAAATGCAGACCATAAAATGAGAGTACAATTGAGGTAATAAAGACTTTATTACCTTATTATGGTCGGATTTACATGATTTTTGGAGGTGACCAGTTTTTAACTCAAAACAGTGAATTTCACCGTAAGGTGAGGAGTACGCATCTCTGAAAGTATAAAATGATGGTAAAATGCTCTTCACGTTATGTGAAACCAAAAAGACTTGCCTACCCAACACTGAAAATCATAACTTTACATGTTATAAAATCCCCAAAAATGGGACAGTCTTTCTCACGTATTCTTTCTCTCCCATATTACAGGAATACTGTAATATGGGAGAGAAAGTGTTTTATCAACACAACATTCTAGTAAGAGAGCATGTCAGTTTAACCCTTTAAGACCTGGAACTGTGTCATTTTTAGATTTGAGCTAAAAAGCATTATTTTACACTTTGGGCTATTCAAAAATATCAGATATACAAGCTCATAGCGCGGCACCGAGTGCCGCGCTACGAGCTTGTAGATCTGCTATTTTTGAAAAATCGTGAAAATGTGTGCAAATCTTTGAATATAAATACTTTTAAAGTGAACATTTGTAACTCAAATCTTTGCTTCTGGGGGTCCCTGGAACAAAATATTTTGAGATCGGGGTCCGCGGCCAAATACATATTATTTTGGGGGTCCTTGACATGAAAAAGATTGAGCACCACTGATATAGAAACATACGTTTTTCAGAATACTGAGATTTAGGAGACATGTAGAATCGGCTTCAGGTCTCAATGGATTAACCACTCATAATATCGACAATGACTTCTTTCTTTGTGTGTGATAGTGTGTGATCATTGTCAATAAAGTTGTGGGGAAAAGGGTCAATTGAATCACTGCAGTTACTGAATATCATGGCTCTCTCTGCCATTGATGGGGTCAAATTAAACACTTAGGAATTGTAGGGAGAGACTAATTCCAAGTTTCCTGCACACGTTTCACCACATTCCAAACAAACCCCACCTTGTGCCACAAGTGGGGCTGTCTGTCACGATCGTGACATTTTACTTGCTGATTAATTGTCATAGAAATAATCGGCGATTAACGATTTAACCCATTGAAACCGGGAAAGAATTTTAGATTTGAGCTAAAAAGCATTATTTTATACTTTGGCTATTCAAAGATAGCATATATACAAGATATACAAGAGCTTGTAGATCTTTTTTAAATCATGAACAGCTTCTTGGGGGTCCCTGGAACAAAATATTTTGAGATGCGGGTCCGCGGCCAAATACATATCATTTTGGGGGCCCTTAACATGAAAAAGTTTGAGCACCACTGATCATAGCAACATAACTTTTTCACAAAACTGTTAGGATTTAGAAGACATTTGTAGAATCGGCCTCATGTCTTAATGAACATGAACCATACTGAAGGAGCAGAGAAACACTGCTGCTTCAGTATGGTTCATGTTCATTGGCCAGAGTTTGGCCGGAAGTATACAAACACACTGAAGAACAAGCAGCTACTTGCTTGTTAGTGCAAAGTGTGCCCTAGTTTGTACATGTCTGTCCTTCCTTCCTTCTGTCATTGCAGCTGCCATTCTTCTTTTAACCAATTTCGACCTGTTTACACCTATAGACAAATCCACAGAGCGCTGCAGTGTCAGACTGTCAGTCTATATGTTTGATACCTTTCAAGCCTTGGAACGCCCCTGTGTCATTTTAGTTGTTGCTATATGTCGTTGCTGTCGGGCTCCATATTCTTTTTTCCCTGTTTTTAATATATATTTAATCGATTTTTGGAAATTGTGAATCGATTTTGAATCGTTGATAATAAGAATCGCGATTTACATGAATAAATATTTTCCAACGCCCCATAAGTATGCATTTAAAAACAAATAGCAGCCAGTGAGAGTGTCTTCTAGATGTGGGTGTCAACCAGTTCAGCGACTCATACATAACACAATGGTGGGTTCTATAAGGACACCTCAGCAATGATGCAAAGACTGTTGTAAATTACATTAAGTGGATGGAGATTTATTTTAGAGGTATTTTAATAAACAATGTCAGCATAGTCTAATATTAGTATTATTAACTGTGAGATCATTCTTTTTCTGACCTGAAGGGTGAAACAGTTGATGGTGCGATATAGTACTCTCAGGCTGCAATTTATTTTCTGCACAACAAAAGTAATATGGTACTTGAATGAGAGTTGAGCATCAAGCCATAGGCCTAAATATTAGAGTTCGTCCACCTTTTGAAGTGGTGTGCCATCTGCAAATGTAATAGGTAAAAGTAAAGAAGTTGGTCTCGTGGAAAAAAGCATAAAGGACTTCTTCTTATTCAGTAACAGCTTGTTAAGATAAGGTGAGAGAGAGAGAGAGGCGTGTGCGTGTGTGTGCGTGTGAGTGTGTGACTTGACAGGCAGCGAGGCGAGGCGAGGCGAGCCGGCGAAACTCTTTTGTCTTCCCATGCTTTATTTGGTCGTATTCTGGTTCTCCATGTCGTAAAATCAGGGCGTTTCGAGAATATTTAAGGGCGTGTTATTTAAATGACGCTCGGTTTCAGCTGTGACATTTATCAAGGCTCCGACCCAATGTACGCTAGGATTGGCTGTTTAGGATTCGTTGATAAATGTGACTTCGACGTTGGTGTACGGCCGAATATATGGAAAAATATAAGCCGGTTTATACGCTCCGTTGATAAATGAGGGCCACTGTTCTCAAATGAGGAAAATACATCATCTGTACATTTTAGGAGTGTGGTGGTTGTAGAGAAATTGGGTCTGAAACCAGATTGGAATGGAGATAGAATGTGAGAATCGTTGACATACTTAAATAGTTGGTTAAAAATTACTTTTCAAATACCTTTACTGTACTGTTGATAATTGAAATAGGTCTATAAGTGTTGAGATCATGAGGATCCCCACCTTTGTGCAGAGGGGTAACGCTGGCACATTTACATATTGATGGAATTTCACCTGTGAATAAGGATGAGTTAAATTGATCAGTGGATATGGGAGAATATGAGGTGCACTTTTCTAAAACTTAATGTACAAGATCTGAACCCCTGGACCCCCCCCCAAGGACCCCTGGGGGTCCACAATTTCAGAACCAATGTCCTAGAGGTGATTAGAAACCAGCAGTGGCAGGAGGTTGCCAGGTCAATCCCAGGCTCCTCCTGACTTTGGTGTCAAGCAAGCACATTTAAATATATTATTAGCATTTACAAGGTGATAATGTGTTACATTTGCTTATAACCTCGGTTCACTCCAGCTAAGTTGACTGTCGATCCATCCATCCTATCCATCCATCCATCCAGCCTCTTTGTTTGTTTGTTTGTTTGTTTGTTTGTTTGTTTGTTTCTTTCTTTCTTTCTCTCTTTCTCTCTCTCTTTCTCTTTCTCTCTCTCTCTCTCTCTGCCTTCCTTCCTTCCTTCCTTCCTTCTGTCTTCCTTCCTTCCTTACAAACACTAGCTAAGTTTGAGTGAAAACATTTTGCACACCACTATTCAGTGATGCTCAGCATCAGGCAGCTGCTACTGTTGCTATGTGTCTGTTTTCTTGTAAATCCTTTCCTGGTTATAAGAGTTTTTAATTGGTTGAATAGGCTGGCCCAACAGCCCCTCCCTCAGCAGTGGTGGTGGTGTGAGAGAGAAGTGTGATAAATAACTCTTCACCCTAGCCCCGCCCCCTGGGTGATGTTATGGCTATTATAAGTTAGCTTCACTGAGAGTTGTGTGAAAGCTTGAGATAAGAGTTTCCAGTTGTTGGGACAAACTTCTCTTGCCTTTATATGTCACTGCTCTTTTAAGGTAAGATGCAGCATTGGTTCTCAAAGTGGGGGGGTCCTTGGGGGTGGGGGGTTCCAGGGGGTCCCCAGCAAAAGTAGTTAACATAGCATCACAATCATTTTAACCACTTCCACTTCCACTATCCATTTATACGTCGGCTATTCAAAAATATCGAAAGTGTTTGGACATTATTGAATACATTTGATTTTTTTGACACAAATCTTCTCTTCTGGGGGGTCCCTTGCACAAAGCCTTTTCAGATGGGGGTCTGTCACTGGAAGTGGTTGGCTTGTAGATGTTGGGGGGTCCGTGGCCAAATATATATATCAATTTGGGGGGTCCTTCACATGACAAAGTTTGAGAACCACTGAGATACATATACAGTACCCGGGTGACTTGTGTATCTGAGTGTGTGTGATTGAAACATGTATACAGTGATTATCATACAGTGTGAACGTGACAAAGAGAGATAACGTGGTTGTGTGATGACACTAATCCTCTTTGTTGTCGGTTTGAAGATAACAGATAACAGTGTTCACATGTCCCCCGTGGTCCTAATTATGACACATTACAATGCAATGTGAGAGCACTGCAAGCACCAGGCAGGGAAACCAACTGTCCACGTGCCCCACACACACACACAGGCCGATGGAGTTCAGAGTTCTCAAGCCACTCATTAACCCATTAAGACCTGGAACTGTGTCATTTTTAGATTTGAGCTAAAAAGCATTATTTTACACTTTGGGCTATTCAAAAATAGCAGATCTACAAGCTCGTAGCGCGGCACCGAGTGCCGCGCTACAAGCTTGTAGATCTGCTATTTTTGAAAAATCGTGAAAATGTGCGCAAATCTTTGAATATATATATTTTTAAAGCGAACATTTTTACTCAAATCTTTGCTTCTGGGGGTCCCTGGAACAACTTATTTTGATAGGGGTCCGCGGTCAAATACATATAATTCTGGGGGTCCTTGACATGAAAAAGATTGAGCACCACTGATATAGAAATATAAGTTTTTCAGAATACTGTTGAGATTTAGGAGAATCGGCTTCAGGTCGATTCTACAAATGTCTTGACAACGGTTTTCTAAATCCAGTTGTTCTCAAACAAAATGTCAAGGACCCCCAAGATGATATGTATTTGACCGTGGACTCCCATCTCAAAATATTTTGTTCCAGCCAGGGACCCCCAGAAGCAAAGATTTGAGTTAAAAATGTTCGCTATAATTTTTTTAATATATATTCGATTTTTCAAAAATAGTAGACTGCTGCTGCTCATTCCAACTGCTTAGCTGCACATTCTATGCCTGTTATGTCTATTACGCCAATCTACAAGCCCACAACGCGTCGCGGATGCGACTTGTTGCGGGTTTGTAGATCAGCGTTTTGTAGACGTGTGATATCGCCGTGTGTCGAAGTATAAACCAAGCTTATTGAAGCATGAAAAGCACCACAACTCGCCGAGTTCTCAACTGATTTACACGTGGTTTGGCTTGTATGATACAGGATTAAGAATGCTGGCTTTCATACCAAAATGCTTACGTAGATTGTTAACATAATATAGCCTAACTTATAAAACGAAACAACTTTTTGTCTGTTGTTATTATTGCACTGAATATGGATACTATAATAGGCTACAGCAGCATTTTATATTAGCCTATAAGTGCAAAAAGTCTGTCTTTCACAAATGAATGACTATAGCCTAGGGCAGGGCCTATCAAAATAAACTAGTGTGATAACATAGTACATGTTATTGGCTTAATTTTTGGTGTAGCACCACCTGGGGAAAAATCCACCAGCCGCCACTGTTGGGGACCCCCTTGACATTACTTGCAGAGCATACAAAATATCACTAGATATAAAAATCTGATTCTAGCAGCCCCATTGAATCACAATCCAAACTTAAGTGAACCTGACTTTTTCCACGGCAACAGGCAAACAATTATGCAGGTTTCAACGAGAAAAGGGAGAGAGAGAGAGAGAGAGAGAGAGAGAGAGAGAGAGAGAGAGGCAGAGACACACAGATTATGTCTCTGTTGTCTGCTGGCAAACCCATTCTGACAGCTCTACAATCACAAACAGTGCTGCTGGCACTGAGAGCCAGATACAGGCAGCGAGAGACCCAGAGACAAACGTCACAGAGACACACAGAGGCACAAAGGGAGATTTGTTAATATTTTAAATTACCGTGCTATGCTTATGAAAATAAAACCTCAGCAGCACCCCATGGGCCACGAGCCACCGAACAGCATCTCCTTGTGTACAACTGCCAACAAGAAAGAAAGTTACTTTTCTCTGGGCTGTACTGTAAGTTTCCACATTTTACTAGAAACCTCTCTGTTCTTCAAACGTCACGACTTGCAAACGCACCAGAAAAGAGAGTATAAAATGTACAGTACAGATGTTAGCGGTGTATATATATATATATGCATGGTAGGAATCTTGTGTGTTTGCAATAATGCAGTGTTTGTATGGTAAATTAAAATGTACTTTTTCAGGGGCCAGAAGAACACAGTGACCGCCCCGGTCTGATAACCACTTGTGGGAGAGACACCGACCATTGTTCTGTTACAAATAATTTATTTCGATCTGGTGTATAACCTTTAAGGCCTATATTAACCACTTATGCCCTTTATACTTAGCAGTACGGCCAATAGTTCACAACGCATTGCAATGCACTGTGAACTCGTACATGTGCTATTTTTGAAATATTTTGAAAATCTTAGGAAAAACCCTTAGAACTCTTATAAAAATCCTATAACAACATGCCCAAAATATGGAGGCAGGTTGAAAGTGGTTCATTATATTAGCCTACAGTCTCCTTGCAAATGCCTGATAAATGCAAATTAACCCATTGAGACCTGAAGCCGATTCTACATGTCTCCTAAATCTCAACAGTATTCTGAAAAACGTATGTTTCTATATCAGTGGTGCTCAAACTTTTTCATGTCAAGGACCCCCCCAAAATTATATGTATTTGGCCGCGGACCCCATCAAAATATGTTGTTCCAGGGACCCCCAGAAGCAAAGATTTGAGTTAAAAATGTTCGCTTTAAAAATATATATATTCAAAGATTTGCACACATTTTTACGATTTTTCAAAAATAGCAGATCTACAAGCTCATAGCGCGGCACTCGGTGCCGCGCTATGAGCTTGCCTTGTATATCTGCTATTTTTGAATAGCCAAAGTGTAAAATAATGCTTTTTAGCTCAAATCTAAAAATGACACAGTCCCTTCTGTTCACAGGAATCATGTCAGGGGAGAATGATGCAGGGTGGGTTGATTTTTTAAAATGGCTGCCACAGTGCCACTATAGTAGTGGATGGAGAATTGGGGACTTTGACCACGAATCCGTGCAGTTGTAGTAGCGCAGGCGGTGGTGTAAAGTAACTAAGTACATTTACTCAAGTACGATTTTGAGGTACTTTTACTTTACTGGAGTATTTACAATGTTCAATACTTTTACTTCTACTCCACTACATCTCAGAGACAAATGTTGTACTTTTTGCTCCACTATTATTTGAACATTTTAGTTACTAGTTACATTAACCACTTAAGCCCTATTTAAACTTTGGCTATTTGAAAATAGCCGATCTACACGCACACAACACGTCGCGATGCTTGTAGATCGGCTATTTTCAAAAGTTTATTTTTATCTATTTTTTTTTTTAAATCACAAGTTCTCATATTATGAAAACTTGTGAAATGGGACATTCTGCATAATGAGTACTTTTACTTTTGGTACTTTACAATGTTTTTGTACCTTCCTTTAATCAAGTCATTTTTTTAATATGGGACTTTTACTTGTAACAGAGTATTGCATTACATTGCAGCATTGATACTTTTACTTAACCCATTAAGACCTGGAACGCATCTGTGTCACTTTAAGATTTATTTGGCTATTGAAAAATAGCAGATATACAAGCGAGCTTGTAGATCTGCTATTTTTTTTAAATCGTGATTT
This sequence comes from Gymnoscopelus microlampas, assembly GCF_963454915.1. Classification (NCBI taxonomy): domain Eukaryota; kingdom Metazoa; phylum Chordata; class Actinopteri; order Myctophiformes; family Myctophidae; genus Gymnoscopelus; species Gymnoscopelus microlampas. Next base: position 15,732,547 of record NC_139943.1, read on the forward strand.
TTTTTTATTTATATTTTTTTCAAAAAACTGTTAGGATTTAGATTTTTTTAAAGAATCGCCTCAGGTCTTATTTAAGTAAAACAAGTGAGTCATTCTTCCATCACTGGCTATATCAGTGCAGCAGTAGTAGTAGTAGTAGTAGTACCTTCAGGACAGGGGGCTTGGCTACCATTGTAATGTGACGGTACATTGACCATGTCTCTCTCTCTCTCTGTAGCCACAGAAGCTTGTTTTTACAAGGGCATAGCTTTGTGAGTGCAGCCAGTGGAAGTGAATGGATCTACAGCACAGCGCTGCCTGTGTGCATCAGAGCACAATGTGACTGAAGCCTATTAGGTTGGTTTGGACGGCCAACATCTTTCCCCTGCCTTTTTCTCTCTCTCTCTCTCTCTCTCTCTCTCTCTCTCTCTCTCTCTCTCTCTCTCTCTTCCTTCTGCCTACACCAGTGGTTCTCAAAGTGGGGTCCGGGGACCCCCAGGGGTCCTTGGGAGGGGGTCATTTTGTTAATACAGCATCACGTTCATTTTTACCACTTTATCCATATGTTATACGTTGGATATTGAAAAATATCAGATACAAGCTTGTATATCTGCTATTTTAGATTTTCTTTTGTAAAGATCTTGAAAGCAATGGAGAAAATGTAAAAAAAACAAAACGTTTTTAACCCAAATCTTCTCTTCTGGGTGTCCCTAGCACAAATCATTTTCAGATGGGGGTCCGCGGCCAAATACATAATTTAGGGGTCCTTCACATGAAAAAGTTTGATAACCACTGGCCAAAACAGTCTGTTTCTCTTGCCACCTCTTTTGTCTGTCCATCTCTCTCTCTCTCTCTCTCTCTCTCTCTCTCTCTCTCTCTCTCTCTCTCTCTCTCTCTCTCTCTCTCTCTCTCTCTCTCTCTCTCTCTCTCTCCTCCCCCCCCCCCCTCTCTCTCTCTCTCTCTCTCTCTCTCTCTCTCTCTCTCTCTCTCTCTCTCTCCCTCCCCCCCCCCTCTCTCTCTCTCTCTCTCTCTCTCTCTCTCTCTCTCTCCCCCCCCTCTTCCCTCTCTCATTCCTTCCATACCAGACATATCTTCTGGCCAGCTGGGGTTGTCTACTGGTTCTCTTGGTGTAGTTCTGTGTAAAAACAGCCGATGTCAGCGTTCAGTTGTATAACACATAATTACAACAAGTTGTGGAAACATCAGCCTCTCTCTGCTGCTGTTGCTGTTCTCTCTCTGTGTGTGTGTGTGTGTGTGTGTGTGTGTGTGTGTGTGTGTGTGTGTGTGTGTGTGTGTGTGTGTGTGTGTGTGTGTGTGTGTGTGTGTGTGTGTGTGTGTGTGTGTGTGTGTGTGTGTGTGTGTGTGTGTGTTAGAGCTGGGTTCGATATTTAGAACCAACAACGGACTTAATCTGGCTCATGTTGGTTAATCAATTGATCAAGAAGCATGTTTTCTTTTCTTATACATCAACGAATCAACAGGGTCTAATAGATTTTTTTTATAATAAACTAAATTGATTCGTCTGCTGAATCACTCATCAGTGTTTACCTTTGCACCTATACAGTACTTGGTCCCCTCCTTTTCCCCTCTACACCAAACCTCTTAGCTGAAAATAGCCAATCTACAAGATTGTAGATCTGCTCCTTTTGTCACAT